>NC_092340.1:341624642-341963214 GCF_046630445.1 Rutidosis leptorrhynchoides
AGTATTCACCTAAGAATAAACATGCTTTAAACGTCAACAAAAATGTTGGTGAGTTATAGGTTTAACCTATATATATCAAATCGTAACAATAGACCACAAGATTTCATATTTCAATACACATCCCATACATAGAGATAAAAATCATTCATATGGTGAATACCTGGTAACCGACATTAACAAGATGCATATATAAGAGTATCCCCATCATTCCGGGACACCCTTCGGATATGATATAAATTTCGAAGTACTAAAGCATCCGGTACTTTGGATGGGGTTTGTTAGGCCCAATAGATCTATCTTTAGGATTCGTGTCAATTAGGGTGTCTGTTCCCTAATTCTTAGATTACCAGACTTAATAAAAAGGGGCATATTCGATTTTGATAATTCAACCATAGAATGTAGTTTCACGTACTTGTGTCTATTTTGTAAATCATTTATAAAACCTGCATGTATTCTCATTCCAAAAATATTAGATTTTAAAAGTGGGACTATAACTCACTTTCACAGATTTTTACTTCGTCGGGAAGTAAGACTTGGCCACTGGTTGATTCACGAACCTATAACAATATATACATATATATCAAAGTATGTTCAAAATATATTTACAACACTTTTAATATATTTTGATGTTTTAAGTTTATTAAGTCAGCTGTCCTCGTTAGTAACCTACAACTAGTTGTCCACAGTTAGATGTACAGAAATAAATCGATAAATATTATCTTGAATCAATCCATGACCCAGTGTATACGTATCTCAGTATTGATCACAACTCAAACTATATATATTTTGGAATCAACCTCAACCCTGTATAGCTAACTCCAACATTCACATATGGAGTGTCTATGGTTGTTCCGAAATATATATAGATGTGTCGACATGATAGGTCAAAACATTGTATACGTGTCTATGGTATCTCAAGATTACATAATATACAATACAAGTTGATTAAGTTATGGTTGGAATAGATTTGTTACCAATTTTCACGTAGCTAAAATGAGAAAAATTATCCAATCTTGTTTTACCCATAACTTCTTCATTTTAAATCCGTTTTGAGTGAATCAAATTGCTATGGTTTCATATTGAACTCTATTTTATGAATATAAACAGAAAAAGTATAGGTTTATAGTCGGAAAAATAAGTTACAAGTCATTTTTGTAAAGGTAGTCATTTCAGTCGAAAGAACGACGTCTAGATGACCATTTTAGAAAACATACTTCCACTTTGAGTTTAACCATAATTTTTGGATATAGTTTCATGTTCATAATAAAAATCATTTTCCCAGAATAAAAACTTATAAATCAAAGTTTATCATAGTTTTTAATTAACTAACCCAAAACAGCCCGCGGTGTTACTACGACGGCGTAAATCCGATTTTACGGTGTTTTTCGTGTTTCCAGGTTTTAAATCATTAAGTTAGCATATCATATAGATATATAACATGTGTTTAGTTGATTTTAAAAGTCTAGTTATAAGGATTAACTTTATTTGTGAACAAGTTTAGAATTAACTAAACTATGTTCTAGTGATTACAAGTTTATAACGTTGAATAAGACAGCTTTTTATGTATGAATCGAATGATGTTATGAATATCATTACTACCTCAAGTTCCTTGGATAAACCTACTGGAAATGAAAAAAATAGATCTAGCTTCAAAGGATCCTTGGATGGCTTGAAAGTTCTTGAAGCAGAATCATGACACGAAAACAATTTCAAGTAAGATTTCCACTCGAAATAAGATTGTTATAGTTATAGAAATTGAATTAAAGTTTGAATATGATTATTACCTTGTATTAGAAAGATAACCTACTGTAAGTAACAAAGGTTTCTTGATCTTGGATGATTACTTGGAATGGATTTAGAAAACTTGGAAGTAAACTTGCAATCTTGGAAGTATTCTTGATTTTATGAAACTAGAACTTTTGGAATTTATGAAGAACACTTAGAACTTGAAGATAGAACTTGAGAGAGATCAACTAGATGAAGAAAATTGAAGAATGAAAGTATTTGTAGGTGTTTTTGGTCGTTGGTGTATGGATTAGATATAAAGGATATGTAATTTTGTTTTCATGTAAATAAGTCATGAATGATTACTCATATTTTTGTAATTTTATGAGATATTTCATGCTAGTTGCCAAATGATGGTTCCCACATGTGTTAGGTGACTCACATGGGCTGCTAAGAGCTGATTATTGGAGTGTATATACCAATAGTACATACATCTAAAAGCTGTGTATTGTACGAGTACGAATACGGATGCATACGAGTAGAATTGTTGATGAAACTGAACGAGGATGTAATTGTAAGCATTTTTGTTAAGTAGAAGTATTTTGATAAGTGTCTTGAAGTCTTTCAAAAGTGTATGAATACATATTAAAACACTACATGTATATACATTTTAACTGAGTCGTTAAGTCATCGTTAGTCGTTACATGTAAATGTTGTTTGGAACCTTTAGGTTAACGATCTTGTTGAAGGTTGTTAACCCATTGTTTATTATAACAAATGAGATGTTAAATTGTTATATTATCATGATATTATGATATATAATATATCTTAGTATGATATATATACAGTTAAATGTCGTTACAACGATAATCGTTACATATATGTCTCGTTTCGAAATCATTAAGTTAGTAGTCTTATTTTACATATGTATTTCATTGTTAATACACTTAATAATATATTTAATTATCATTTAACATAATTAACCAACTGTATCAATATCTTAATATGATTCATATGTACCTAGTAAGACGTTGTTATAACGATAATCGTTATATATATCGTTTTCGAGTTTCTTAAATTAATAGTCTCATTTTTATGTATATAACTCATTGTTAAAATACATAATGAGATACATACTTATAATAAAATCATGTTAACTATATATATAACCATATATATGTCATCGTATAGTTTTTACAAGTTTTAACTTTCGTGAACACCGGTCAACTTGGGTGGTCAATTGTCTATATGAAACCTATTTCAATTAATCAAGTCTTAACAAGTTTGATTGCTTAACATGTTGAAAACACTTAATCATGTAAATAACAATTTCATTTAATATATATATAAACATGGAAAAGTTCGGGTCACTACAAGTTTATGTATTGAAACACAAAATAAGAAGTAGAGCATTGGTTGGTCGTGTGTTGGATAAGCAAGTGGTCTAGGGTTCGAGCCCGGTCTAGGGTATTTTTTAAGAGAAAGCTTTCAAGGGGTATACATCTTATTTCTATTATTATTATCACTAATTATTATGATTATATTTGTTAATATTTATATAATTGTTATTATTCTGATTGTTATTGCAATTAGTACAAGTGTTATAATAATTATTATTATTATCACTAAAATAAGTATTAGTTACCATTTATTATTAATATTATTAACATAATTATAATTACAAATAGGATTATTATTATTATTGCTATTACTAATATTATGATCATTCCCAATATTATTATTAAGTAGTAATGTTATTAATATTATCATTAGTATTATTATAAGTATCATTAAAAACATAATTTTTTTTTACCATTTTAGTATTATTGACAAAATTATGATTATGATTATTATCATTATAAAAAAATAATACATATGAATGATTTTTGTCTCTATGTATGGGACGTATATTTATGAGAAATGGAAATAGAAATCTTGTGGTCTATTAAAATAATGGAAATGATTATTATGATAAACTAATGAACTCACCAACCTTTTGGCTGACACTTGAAAGTATGTTTATTCTCAGGTACGAAAGAAATCTTCCGGTGTGCATTTGCTCATCTTAGAGATATTATTTGGAGTCATTCATGACATATTTCAAAAGACGTTGCATTCGAGTCATTGAGTTCATCAAGAATATTATCAAGTCATTTATAGTATAGATATATTATGAAATGGTATGCATGCCTGTTAACTTTCGATGAAATGAAAGTTTGTCTTTTAAAAACGAATGCAATATTTGTAAAATGTTTCATATAGAGGTCAAGTACCTCGCGATGTAATCAGCTATTGTGAATCGTTTATAATCGATATGAACGGGTCCTTTCAGTTGGTATCAGAGCGGTGGTCTTAGCGAACCAGGTCTTGCATTAGTGTGTCTAACTGATAGTTGTTTAGATGCATTAGTGGGTCTGGACTTCGACCGTGTCTGCATGTCAAAATTTTTGCTTATCATTTAGTGTCGAAAATTATTTGCTTATCATCCTTAAAGTCTAGACACGTCTTACTGCCTCTATTGCATAGACAGTGTATAGATAAATTCATATCTTAGCGTATCTGTTATTATTACCTTTGCCTGACAGCTCCTGTAGATTCCTCTGTAACTTATGGAATTTTAGTATTATATATGCATATGTAAATTATGTATTGCAGGGTACTAATCTGTGACGACCCGGAATTTTCTGACCAAATTTAAACTTAATCTTTATATAATTCCGACTTGATAAGCAATGAATTTTAATAAATCTTGAACCTCCGAAAAGAGTTTTACACAAACTTTTGGTCACTCTTTTATTTTGACGATTCACGAACGTCATAACTTGATTTAATTGTTTAATTATTTAATTATTGTGTATATATATGGATTTATATATATTCAACTTGAAAATATGATAACTAAATATCTCATTAAGTATATTAACAAAGTATTATATATATTTTCATACTACTAATTTAAAGAGTTTTCAAACAATATATATGTTATTATTTAAACGACGTAATTAACTTATGTTAAAATGTATTTACCTATAATGTATTACGAGTGTAAATACATCCTTACAAGTATTGAATACACTTCATAATATACCAATACATATAAAGGATAGCTATACTCGTATTTCTGTTCAATTTCCTCAAGAATTCTACTCGCATTCATACGGTATTTTTACCCATATTATACACAGCTTCTAGAAGTATTTACTATTGGTATATACCAATTGAAATCTGCAATTATTTATGTAATATGTAATCCATGACCTAATCAATTTAATATGTCATGCATGACTTAATACAATTTAACTTATCTTAGATATTTTCAGTAAAAGCCAAAATTATAAGCTTATAAATAAGGACCATTTTAACTCATTTTTACTCCACATTTTCTTAAACTAAAAACACACACTTGAATGCTCTCATATCATACTTTAATTTCAGCAACTTTCCTCTTCATAATCAAGGTAAAATACTTCTCAAAATCCTTGTTCAATTCCTTGTATAGTTGCTATCTTATTATACTTATAAATCTTGTAAAAACTAGAACTTGTTTTGGTGAACACCAAGCTTGTTTGAAAAACTAATCTAATCTTTCTAACTTAAATCTAATAACACTTATTTATATGTATTATGATGTTATATTAAGTTAATATAAGAACTTATAACTTGTACATATGAAGAACACCTTGAAACTTAACATATATCCTTTAATCTCCATTCGTTAAAAAGCGGGCTGTTTTGGGTTGGGAATTAAAAACCGATCTTAGACTTTGAGTTCGAGGCTAAGACCTGGGAAATATGTTAATATATGTAAATAAGACTTCCAGTATTTTTTTCATGATTTTAGACAAAGTGAAAGTATTTTATCAAAAATCATATATTGGGTGGATGCCGGGATTTTTCCAAATCTGTCCACCGACACAAAAAGAGGATAAAGCTCTAAAAATTACTACTTGGGATGAACTTTTCGAATTAGTTTTGTAAAATTTACTTCTTAATGAATCCATAGCAATTTGATTCGCTTTAAACGGAGTTGTAATGAATATTTGGCGAGCAAAACAAAATCTGCTAAAATTAACGTTGTATGGACGAAATTTATATTATAAAAACTATATTAACCATATCCTTGTTAACTTTTCCTATATCCTATATATATTTGGACATGTTATCAGTAGTATAACAAAATATTATAATCTTGGTTAATTCTGTGATTGTATATATGTATAATAATATTCTTGGTACGTCCTAACACAATAAGTATACAATACGTTTTGATAAATCCTAAGACAATACGTACACAATACGTCTTAGTTAATTCTAAGACAATACGTATACAATACGTCTCTGGGTTGATGCAAAGATAATACATATACAATACGCCGTGGGGTAATTCTAAGATTATATATATATATAACGATTATTGGACTGTTGGACTTTTCGAACTATTTTGGACTACTAGCAAAGGACTACTAACAATGGACTACTAACATAAAATGTTAAAAATTATTATATAAGTATTCTATGAACTTACTTTATTTTATTCATATGTCGTTTTATTATCTGAATCGTAATTATTGTTATAGGTTCGTGAATCCAAGGACGACGGTCATATTTTTAATAAGTTGAAAACTTATTATTAATATACTTTTACTACCCTGAGTATATAGTCCCATTTCTAAACTCTAAAAATATTTTGGGATGAGAATACATGTATTTTATGTTTTACGCTATGGACACAAGTACTTAAAATATATTCTACGTTGAGTTGTACCACTTTGCATATTTTTCCCTAATAGCTTGGTAACTAATATTTACATGTTGTAAGAACATGTAAGCGCGAATCCTATTGATAAATCTATCGGGTTTGACAACCCCAACCGGGCTAGTCGCTCTAGTATCGTAAACGGTTGCATAGTACTTCGTTTTTACTACACTTGGTATAGTGTAGGGAGATTTCATAATAAAGGGAATATGCTACTTTAATTGTTAAGTATGGTTACCGAAGCGCTCAACAACTTATAGAATACTTTTATACACTTGCGAGTGTACATATAATTATAACTATAAAATCTTGTGGTCTATATTTATATCAATGCTAAACCTATATATCTCACCAACCTTTGTGTTGACTGTTTACGTATGTTTATTCTCAGGTCCTTAAGAAAGTCTTCCGCTGCTGCATTATCTGAGCAAGCTGTGCATGGAGTCTCATACTTTTATTTAAATAAAGTGTTGCATTCAATAAAAACCTTTGTCATGTATTATATTCGACTATTATGTCGCGTGTGTAGTGTTTGAAAATCGATGTATTATGGGGATTATTCCTTAAATAATCGCCCAATTGTTTAAAACATGCATTATGTATAATAATGGTATGTTTTTTATGAAACGAATGCAATATTTTCTAAAACGTATTATATAGAGGTCAAATACCTCGCTATGGGACCAATGAATATCGTACTGCGTTTATAGTAATATGGACGGGTCGTTTTAGTTGGCATCAGAGCGGTGGTCTTAGCGAACCAGGTCTTGCATTAGTATGTCTAACTGATAGTTGTTAGGATGCATTAGTGAGTCTGGATTTTGACCTTATCTACATATTAAAAGTTTTGCTTATCATTCTTGTCGGAAATTACCTGTTTATCATCTTAAGTCTAGACGCGTCTTATTGCAATTATTGCATAGATAGTGTATAGACAAATATTCATATCTTATCATATCTATCACAGTAGACTTTGCCTGGCATATTTCGTAAATTCCTCCGAAATCTACGAAATCTTTTGTTCTATATATATAGATATTCTATGTAATTAGAATATCATCCGAATTCAAAAATCATTTCATATCGAAAAATCCTTTATTCAATCATACGAAATGGAACTCGCCACTAGTTCAAGTTCCTCGGATTCCGATATGGAGTTTCACTCAAGCTCCGAAAGCAGTGTGACTGGAATGGATCAACCAATTAGCCCTCATCTATTCTGGATGAATTGGGGATGGGTTCGTAGTCTACTCAATCATTGGAGACAAGAAGAAGGCAATCCCTTCCATCCACCACATTTCCCTCTTGGCGAAGAACCTGAAGCACTTACCGGGGAACCTGTTCGTAATACCATTTTCTCTCTCATTTCCAGAGTATCTCATCATGACTATATACTATCTCGAATTCTAGATCTTATTCATCCACTCGTCCGAACCGACAATCATCCCGGTGTAATAGAAGAAGTCAATGAGCTTCGCGCTCGAGTAGTGACTTTGGAGAATTTGGTGCAAAGATTACAAGCACTAGCAACAGCACCGACAGCAACAATACCACCATCAACAACACCAACAGTATCATTACCACCACCAACAACCACATCTGCACCCCACATCTCAACGTCACAATCTGTATCTCGAGCATCAACGTCATATGCACCGTAGATACCAAGGAGTACCAACAACAACAAACGATGAAGTATTGATTCATAACTTCATCGGAGAAATATTTTACGGTGATTATGTAATCTCTAAAGTCTTATAGATTATTTATTCTAATCATAATCGTAAATCAAGATGAATGGATGAATAGAGATGATACATGGAAGAATAGAAACCCTGACAGGAATGGTGTGTACGTTACAAAATAAACTTGTTATACAAATAGCACCAACAGTATCGTCAGCATCACCAGCACTGTCAGTACTGTCAACATCATCAGCACTAGCAGCACCTATAACATCACAAGCTCCGCCAGTTCGAGAATCACCATGGACATCATTACTAATCAACAACGAGTATATTGTATCAATGAGTTATGAAGTATTAACTCAATTCCTCTGAAGAATTTATATGTATATCTTATATATATAAATTTTGAAACCATCATAAATCTTTTCGTACTAAGCTATTATGTATGAATTAAAAAAATGGTAGATACTACTCAGTTAAATTCATATTACTAATATGCTATAATCCTTCGATTAACGACTTAACCATCATTAACCACAATCTCTGTTTCAACTCAATGAATACCGTTTCATAATAAATCAAGTGTATTATTCATATATATGTTTGATATTACACTTTCATCAACGATGTACTCGAAACTTTTTAGATAACATCATTCACACTTTGCGAAATTCACAAGAATTCCACGAGCATCAACATCCTTCACCAAAGAATATCAATAAGAATAAATAATGAAGTATTTATACTCTGCGAAGATTCTGTAATCTCTAATGTTTTAGAGATTATTCATTTCTAGTTCCAGCAGAAAAGCAAATGAGTTTAATTTAATAGTAACTCATTAAATTTATATTACATCTGAAGAAAATATACACACATATATATTTTCATAAAGACTGTAATAAAATTCAGTTGTACAAAATAGCGCTTGTGAATTTTTTTTTTAACGGGTAGGTAATACCCGAGAAATACTTAGATTTCACATTAAAATGTTACACTGTACATTATTCGATTCTGATTCAGCAAATCATCAACTATACTCCCTACTTTCACAACAATATATATTCTTTTATAGAAATCAAAACAAACATACTCATTCAAATCTAATTACATATTCTGATTTTGAAATCTCAGAATTCAATTCGAGATATAACCGAAATCATCACTCTTAGATTCCTACATCTTTCAAAACTATACTTTACTTCAAAACTGTACTAGAACATCACTTCTAAATATTTGTATCATTCAAAATCCTAGAACATCATATGTATATTAACAATTACAACCTGTGTTCAAATCCTTGAAAATTCCTGAAGACACTCGAAATGATAATCTAACCACATGTTACCCGCAGTCTTATACCTGAAAAACCCTCGAAATCAAAGTCATAGTTTAACACGTATCCGTGTCAGACCCTTTGGCATTTATTAGCTAAAATAACTTTTCAATCTCTTTTCAAAATAGACAGTTTTGTCACAGCTCCAGCAAATCACCTTCAATTATTCATTCGAATAAGCCTTATTATAACGATTACCCCTTCATCATTGTTACCGGGGAACCTTTCATATCTCGCCACATTAGCAATAAACTTATCAACAACTTCATTAATCTTTAAGCCTCTCCGAAAAATCACGATACTTATTCATTGAAACTTTATCAACTACTCATCTACAACTTGTAACAATAATTGTCATACCAACAACTTGAAATTAGCAATCAGTATTTTGAATTTCACAGCAATTTTATGCCAACAGTTATATATATACATATAATGTCTACCTCCAAGACTTACAGACTTCGAATGTGAAGTTTCTGAAAAACACCCTACACTGCGAATTAGTTCTCCGAATTTTAGAAAAATGCTGATGAAGCAGCAAAAACTGTAAACGACCATAACGGTCAAAAGTTCGATGATAAATATTAGTATGTTGGAAAGGCTCAAAAGAAAAGTTTGGAACTAGAAAACGGATTGAGCAAACCATGAAGGAGACTGTGGACAAATCACAAAGACTAAACCTGCCTTCAAAGAATCCAAATAATTCAGTATCTGCTGAAGTCATTAACGAATACCTTGCTCCTGACTCTACACTTTTACGGACAAATCTTCATCATCATCCATCGATATTAGAAATTCTAAGATATCATCGAATCTTTCGTTATAAATATCCTCGATATTTTTGAAGATATTTTCATAACTATTCTTATCTGAAATCATTTATCTCTTCGCAATATCAGTGTTACATTAGAAAGGAAACTATTTTAGTTTCTAAATTCTAAAAAATTCAAATTTAAAATTTAAATATTTTTGAAGTAATGTTGGGAACTGAAGTATGAGTTAGTATAATATAATGACACTTGATCAACGTGATTATATAACAGTAAGTCATGATGAGTTTCTAAATAGAACGTAATGATTCACAGACCATAACATCATTATGTGCCATGTTACATGACTCTTACATTCAATCTAATCTCTAAACATATCAAGAACATATTCTATTGATAGTTCTATCTTTTCCTTTGGATTCTGGTAATTTCACAAGTCAAATTGTGCTATTACAATTTCTCTCTTAGAGCATTAGCTATGTTCATTCCGAATTTCATATCTATGAATTCTAGACCATTATTCGCTTGACTTGAAATCGGGAAAAGAAGACGGAAGCATGAAATTCCAAAATATAAGGAAAAATATAAGTACGAAGACAACGCAGAAATTACAAACCGTGTATATCGATGCGTATAGCAATATAAAGACACGGGAAAACTAAGAACACTATAAACCCAAGAGCATAGTAGAAATTAATGGATTCCTCCGGTGGAAGATGAAAAAGAAGAATGACAGATGTGATAGTCAAGAATATATCAAGAATTAAAATTAGATGGAGCATATTGACGAATGTTTTGGAAGTACGAAGAAAGGAAGAAAGTATTAAAGATGGGAGATGTGGAAATAAGGAAACGTAGGAGGTTGATTTATAGTAAAATATCCGACAGAGAAATCGAGACAGATTATTGCATTAAATCGAAGAGGATTATAATTTCCTTAATCACCGAAGAATCAAATCTTATATAGATTACAAAGATTTTCTTTAATCCGGAGATCAACCGTGATGACGTCAAAAGATAAGACGAATCCCTATTTTCTCATCTCACTCTTTTACGATAGCTTCACTCATACGTTTCAAGTAATCGAATTATTTTATCCATATTTCTCAATCATGATAAAACCCTATGAATCAACTTATATTCGTCATAATAACATTATTATTGTTAGCCATGACGACCTCGATCAAATTTCGGGACGAAATTTCTTTAACGGGTAGGTACTGTGACGACCCAGAAATTTCTGACCAAATTTAAACTTAATCTTTATATAATTCCGACTTGATAAGCAATGAATTTTAATAAATCTTGAACCTCCGAAAAGAGTTTTACACAAGCTTTTGGTCACCCTTTTATTCCGACGATTCACGAACGTCATAACTTGATTTAATTGTTTAATTGTTTAATTATTGTGTATATTTATAGATTTATATATATTTAACTTGAAAATATGATAATTAAATATCTCATTAAGTATATTAACAAAGTATTATATATATATATATATATATATATATATATATATATATATATATATATATATATATATATATATATATATATATATATATATATTCATACTACTAATTTAAAAAGTTTTCAAACAATATATATGTTACTATTTAAACGACGTAATTAACTTATGCTAAAATGTAATTACATATAATGTATTACGAGTGTAAATACATCCTTACAAGTATTGAATACACTTTATAATATACCAATACATATAAAGGATAGCTATACTCATATTTCCGTTCAATTTCCTCAAGAATTCTACTCGCATTCATACGATATTTTTACCCGTATTATACACAGCTTCTAGAAGTATTTACTATTGGTATATACCAATACAAATCTGCAATTATTTGTGTAATATGTCATCCATGACCTAATTAATTTAATATGGCATGCATGACTTAATAAAATTTAACTTATCTTAGATATTTTCACTAAAAGCCAAAATTATAAGCTTATAAATAAGGACCATTTTAACTCATTTTTACTCCACATTTTCTTAAACTAAAAATACACACTTGAATGCTCTCATATCATACTTTAATCTCAGCAACTTTTCTCTTTATAATCAAGGTAAAATACTTCTCAAAATCCTTGTTCAATTCCTTTTATAGTTGCTATCTTATTATACTTATAAAACTTGTAAAAACTAGAACTTGTTTTGGTGAACACCAAGCTTGTTTGAAAAACTAACCTAATCTTTCTAACTTAACTCTAATAACACTTATTTATATGTATTATGATGTTATATTAAGTTAATATAAGAACTTATAACTTGTACATATGAAGAACACCTTGAAACTTAACATATATCCTTTAATCTCCATTCGGTAAAAAGCGGGCTGTTTTGGGTTGGGAATTAAAAACCTATCTTAGACTTTGAGTTCAAGGCTAAGACTTTGGAAATATGTTAATATATGTAAGTAAGACTTCCAGTATTTTTTCCATGATTTTAGACAAAGTGAAAGTATTTTATCAAAAATCATATATTGGGTGGATGCCGGGATTTTTCCAAATCTGTCCACCGACACAAAAAGAGGGTAAAGCTCTAAAAATTACTACTTGGGATGAAATTTTTGAATTAGTTTTGTAAAATTTAATTCTTAATGAATCCAAAGCAATTTGATTCACTTTAAACGGAGTTGTAATGAGTATTTAGCGAGCAAAACAAAATCTGCTAAAATTAACGTTGTATGGACGAAATTTATATTATAAAAACTATATTAACCATATCCTTGTTAACTTTTCCTATATCCTATATATATTTAGACATGTTATCAGTAGTATAACAAAATATTATAATCTTGGTTAATTCTGTGATTGTATATATGTATAATAATATTCTTGGTACGTCCTAACACAATAAGTATACAATACGTTTTGATAAATCCTAAGACAATACGTACACAATACGTCTTAGTTAATTCTAAGACAATACGTATACAATACGTATCTGGGTTGATGCAAAGACAATACATATACAATACGTCATGGGGGTAATTCTAAGATTATATATATATATATATATATATATATATATATATATATATATATATATATATATATATACCGATTATTGGACTGTTGGACTTTTCGGACTATTTTGGACTACTAATATAAAATGTTAAAAATTATTATATAAGTATTCTATGAACTTGCTTTATTTTATTCATATGTCGTATTATTATCTGAATCGTTATTATTGTTATAGGTTCGTGAATCAAAGGACGACGACCATATTTTTAATAAGTTGAAAACTTATTATTAATATACTTTTACTACCGTGAGTATATAGTCTCATTTCTAAACTCTAAAAATATTTTGGGATGAGAATACATGCATTTTATGTTTTACGCTATGGACACAAGTACTTAAAATATATTCTACGTTGAGTTATTACACTTTGCATATTTTTCCTTAATAGCTTGGTAACTAATATTTACATGTTGTAAGAACATGTAAGCACGAATCCTATTGATAGATCTATCGGGTTTGACAACCCCAACCGGGCTAGTCGCTCTAGTATCGTAAACGGTTGCATAGTACTTCGTTTTTACTACACTTGGTACAGTGTAGGGAGATTTCATAATAAAGTGAATATGCCACTTTAATTGTTAAGTATGGTTACCGAAGCGCTCAACAACTTATAGAATACTTTTACACACTTGCGAGTATACATATAATTATAACTATAAAATCTTGTGGTCTATATTTATATCAATGCTAAACCTATATATCTCACCAACCTTTGTGTTGATTGTTTACGCATGTTTATTCTCAGGTCCTTAAGAAAGTCTTTCGATGTTGCATTATCTGAGCAAGCTGTGCATGGAGTCTCATACTTTTATTTAAATAAAGTGTTGCATTCAATAAAAACCTTTGTCATGTATTATATTCGACTGTTATGTCACGTGTGTAGTATTTGAAAACCGATGTATTATGGGGATTATTCCTTAAATAATCGCCCAATTGTTTAAAACATGCATTATGTATAATAATGGTGTGCTTTTTATGAAACGAATGCAATATTTTTTAAAACGTATCATATAGAGGTCAAATACCTCGCTATGGGACCAATGAATATCGTACTGCATTTATAGTAATATGGACGGGTCATTTCATAATCTACATCCTATAATCTATTTCTTATCAAAAATACTTCATCTAATAGTACGAGATGAATCCCTCAACCAGTTCGAGTCCCTCAGATTTCGATAGCTATTCCGATAATTATTCCGACAGATATTTCGATATGGATTTCCACTCGAGCTCCGAAAGCAGTGTAACCGGAATGAATCAACCAATTAGCCATCATCTATTCTGGATGAATTGGAGATGGGTTCGTAGTCGACTTAATCAATGGAGACGCGAAGAAGGCGATCCTTTCCACCAACCAAATTGCCCTCTTGACGAAGAACCCGAAGCACTTACAGGTGAACCAGTCCGAAACACCATTTTCACCCTCATTTCCCGAATATCTCGCCACCATTATATTCTATCTAAAATTCTAAACCTTATTCATCCGCTCGTTCCTACCGACAATCATCCCAGAATAATAGAAGAAGTCAACGAACTTCGCGCTCGAGTAATCAATTTGGAGAATATGGTGCAAAATTTACCAGCTTCAGCAACATCACCGGCACTAACAGTACCATCAACAATCCATGCCTCAACATCGCATATTATACCTCGAGTATAATCATCGTTCTACCTATTGTTCTACCTCATTTATCTTTGTTCGACATGGCGATTAGGTAATCTCTAATATTTTAGAGATTATGTATTCTAGTTCTAATGATAAATCAAATGAGATTAATATCATTTTGACTCATTAAATCCATAGTTACATCTGAAGAAAATATATATGTATATATATTTTCATAAAGATTGTAATCAAAAGTTCTTTTGTACAAACTGTTAATTTTGAAAATATTTTAACGGGTAGGTAATACCTGAGGAATATTTAAATTTCACATTAATAAGTTACACTGTACATTCTTAGAATCTGATTCAACAGTCATTTACTATCTTACTTACATCTACGAGATATACGAATCCGTTCACCACAAAATAACCATTCTCATTCAATTTTATATTTGGATTTTGACTTACCAGAATCCAACGAGTGGCATAATGAAGAAAACATTTGGACAAAATAAAATTTGTTAGAAACAAACAAATTAACTATGAGAAATTCTGTTAAGAATCCACGCTAACAAAGTCCTAGCTAACTGTTCATAGCTAACTGTTAATTTCTTATTACATTTATTTATCGCAATTTAAATTCTCGCAATTTTATTTATTGTCATTTAATTTCTGTTATTTATTTTACGCACTTTAAATATCGGGACACGTATACAAGGTTTTGACATATCATATCGACGCATCTATATATATTATTTGGAATAACCATAGACACTCTATATGCAGTAATGTTCGAGTTAGCTATACAGGGTTGAGGTTAATTCTACAATAATATATATACTTTGAGTTGTGATCGAGTCTGAGACATGTATACAATGGGTCACGAATACGTATTAATTAATTCGAATATTATATATTAAACTATATATGAATTATTGGATTACTAATTGTGGACTGCTAACTGTGGACTGCCAACATTAGACAATTAAAATGAATTAAAATATTGATTATAACATATGAAACTAAACAATTCTTCAAGTTTGTCACTTGATTTCATCTTAAACCACATTTGTATCTTGACGATTACAATCTGTGATTCAAACCTTTCATAATTCTTGAAAACACTTCAATCGATAGGATGAACAAACCGCACTTCATCTACGGAAGAAGAGATTGATGCATATAGTTATGCACCTGAAAACACTCGGAACCTGAGTAAATGTTTAACATGTGTCTGTGCTAGCTCCTTTGGCATTGTTATTACCGAAAATAACATTGCAACGCTTTTTTAAATTAGCCAATTTTATCACAGCTTCAGCAAATCAACTTCGACTTCCATTCAAATTAGCCTTATTATAACCTCGATATATAAGTTTGCATGTCGTCATCATTACCGGAGAACCGTTTATATTCCACCACATTAGCAGTAAACTTACCAGCAACTTCAATGAATTTGGACTTTCTGAAAAATCATTATATTCTTTGAAACCCCATTGTGTATTCATCTATACCCTGTAACAATAATTGCCATACCAATTACCGAGAATCAGCAATTAGTATTTCGAATCTAGTAGCATATCTACATCAATAGTTATATGTATACATATAACAATTATCTCCTAGAATTACGATCTTCAATTCTGAAATTTTGAAAAGCACCCAGCCTACGAATCAAACCTTGAAAAAGCTGAATGAAGCAGCAGAAATTGTAGACAACTATAACAGTCAAAAGTTTGATGATAAAGAATAGTGTGTTGACAAAGTTCAGAAATGTTGGAACTGAAAAATGGATTGAGCAAACCATGAAGGAGGCTGTGGTCAAATCACAAAGACTAAACCTGCCTTCAAAGAATTTAAATGATTCAGTATCTGCTGAAGTCATTAACGAATACCTTGCTCCTAACTCTAAACTTTTACAGACAATCTTTATCATCATCCATCGATATTAGAAATTCTAAGATATCCTCGTATCTTTCTTATTAATATCCTCAATATTTCTGAAGATATCTTCATAAATATTCTCGTCTGATATTAATTATCTCTCCGCGCTATCTGTATTATATCATAAAAGGAAACTATTTTAGTTTCTAAATTTCTGAAAACTTAGAGTTTAAATTATGAATGTTTTGAAGTAGTGTTGGGAACTGATGTAGTAACCTGAACTTTTCCATGTTTATATATATTAAATGAAATTGTTATTTACATAATTAAGTGTTTCCAACATGTTAAGCAATCAAACTTGTTAAGACTTGATTAATTGAAATAGGTTTTATATAGACAATTGACCACCCAAGTTGACCGGTGATTCACGAACGTTAAAACTTGTAAAAACTATATGATGTCATATATATGGATATATATATATATATATATATATATATATATATATATATATATATATATATATATATATATATATATATATATATATATAGTTAACATGGTATTATGATAAGTAAACATATCATTAAGTATATTAACAATGAACTACATATGTAAAAACAAGACTACTAACTTAAGGATTTCGAAACGAGGCATATATGTAACGATTATCGTTGTAACGATATTTAATTGTATATATATATATATATATATATATATATATATATATATATATATATATATATATATATATATATATATATATATATATATATATATATATATATATATATATATATATATATATATATATATATATATATATATATATATGTAACATCCCGCGTTTTTCCGTTAAATTTAATTTTAACACCGTCTTTTTTTTTAAAACAAAATCTTTCGTATTTAAATTAATAGTCTCCGTGAGTAACGTTCATTATATTCCCGCTATTTAATTTTGACATCACCCATTTACTCGAGCGTTTTAAAAATATTCGATCGGTTAAATCCCGCACCCGCTTTGAAACTCGAGGGACCGGAGTTGCCAAATGGGCAAACTAGTTGACTAGGTCAACTAGTCAACCCATTTCACCACCATTCAATCACCTCCATCTCTCTCTCTTTCTCTCTAACAAGAACACACACACAAACACCCAATTCAATCATTCATCATCTAAACTCGGATCGGGAAGCAAACTTCAAAACAAATTACATATTCGTGATCCTCTCATCATCCTCTTCGATTTGGTACCAATTTCATCCATTTTGGGTAACATTTCTAAAACACTAAATTTCTCTAAATTCGTGTTTTTGACTTGAAATGTTGTTAGTTAGTGTCTATGGCTCGTGTATAACATGAATATATGATTTGTATGTTCGATCTTGATGTTTTGGTGTAACTAGCTTGAAAATGAAAAGTGTATGCTTAATCTTTGATTTTGGATGATGAAATGTGTTTAGATGTTAATGTTTGTGTGTTCAAAGTGTTAGTTACTTCAATAGCTTCGTTTTGGTGTGTTGATTGACATGAAAACCTTACATTAACATGATTAGTGATTTTGAGGTTTGGTTAGGGTTTGACAACTCTTAAAACGAACTTTTGATGCGTTGAATGCTTATTAATGTTATTGATAAGTGTTTAGTTGTATTACATGTTTCATTACCTTCAAAACGGCATATCATATGTATAAATCGGATTCCCGAAACTTGAATTGCAATTGATGAACTTGAAACCTTGTTTTGGAACGTTTAACGAACTTTCGACGAGATTTTTGTTGTCTAAAATGATAAATTTGATTTAGGAAATGTATCTAGTTGTGTTCCTTGTCGAAAGAGCTTTCCGGTGATATAAAATACATGTCTTGATTGTTTGCGGATCATAAATTAGGATTGATTGAAGTTTGGCTCGTGCCTTGTGTTTTCTGCAAACAGGACCTGTAAGCCTCTTGGGACGCCGTCCCAACCTCCTAGACGCCGTCCCACCTTTTGAACCTAGACGCCGTCTAGGATATCAGGACGCCGTCCCACCCTTCAATGTGGGACGCCGTCTAGCCATTTGGGACGCCGTCCCATTGTACTAAAACTGGCTGTTTTGCTTGGTCATTTGACGTAAAATGTTTGATATGCTACGGACCTCCGATTAACATGAAACTTGGCCAACATGCTCATATATGACTTCTAAGCTTAGAAAAATAGTTTAGGACCCGACCCGAACGTGTTGACTTTTTCGTTGACTTTGACCAAGTTTGATTTTTAGTCAAACTTAACCAAACTTTTATACAATCATTCTAACATGCTTTTATACTTGTTTCTTGTATGAAACTTGACAACGTGATTCACATGCTATACTTAATCGAGTCGTAACGAGCCATAGGACTAATTGAACACATTTCACCCGACCTTGTGTCGTAACCGGTTAATTGATATAACTTACTTGTTTAGGTCAAGGCTAAGCAACTTTCATGCACACGTTTACTTGTTAAAGTACTTTTATACTCGTGCACTCGAGGTGAGATCATAGTCCCACTTTTTCAACAACTTTTTATACTTTTAAATTGTGGGCTGAGAAACATATACTTTGTTACATTTTGTACTACTTACTTTTATACTTTGAACACAAGTACAAGGAAAACAAACATTCTACAGCGAGTTTAGAACAAAAATCCTCAATTCGATTATCATTAGTTACACTTGCCGGGTGTAAGCGAGAACTTATGTTATATGGCCATATGGGTTGACAACCCTCATCTTTGACGGTTCGCTACCGTCTACGGATGAAATATATTTTCGAGAATCAGTGTTTGTTCTAGCACTAAGTGATGGGGTATACAATGGGAGGAATGTTAAGCTTTGATAATTGGGTGCTCGCGAACCAACTTTTGGAATGCAACTTTTGGATGATCAATTTATGGAAATACTAAATCTTGTGGTTCAAAATATAACATTTACTAATACACCTATGATTTCACCAACGTTTTTCGTTGACAGTTTTCTATATGTTTCTCAGGTTCATACATGGCTATTTGATACATGCTTCCGCGTACATTCATACTTGCTTGGGGTCAAGCATACATGCATACACTCTGATTTCTTGCTTGGAGTCAAGCATACATACATGCATACGCTAGTGATAGCACCTTTGGATTCAAACATATTGTTTACATACTTACGCTATTTATAGCAACCGTGATTTTAAACTAATTATGTCGCAAGATATTTCATTTGTACTTTACTACTTTTGTAAACTTAAACTTGTTGTCGATCCGTTTGGTGAACTAAACTTTGCAAGTCATGCACGTTTCAAATGAATGCGACATAATTTTGGTCAAACGCGTCTCATATAGGGACTATGACCACGCAACGGGACCTAAGTAGCGGCGCCGTCAATGACGATTTGGTCGGGTCGTTACAGATGGTATCAGAGCGTTGGTTGTAGGGAACTAGGACGTGCATTAGTGTGTCTAACAGAGTCGTTAGGACGCATTAGTGAGTCTAGACTACAACCGGATAGTTAGCATTTGCATTCTGACATACATTTGCTATAGATAGCACTTACTTGACTACTTGTGCATTATACTTGAATCATTCTTAGGCAAACTTTTTAATGGTACCCAACCTTCATCATACGAACTCGTATTCCGCCACTTTTTGGTAACACACGTAAATTCATGATTCATACACGTATGGATGACGACGACTTCATTAGTCACACTTGTTCGGGAACTCTGTCTCCCGGATTGTTATTTGCCACCGTTTCAACTTACTATCGGTTTCCCACTGGTGTTTCTTACTATCTACTTTTTGGTGTTACTACCATCACTACTCTAGGTGAGTATCGTCATCAACATTTATCACTACGGTTGCGTACTACTCGTTATCATGACTCATTACTCTTTTCATACCTGAATACATTTTTGTCTGACTCGAACCGCATTGACGTGAACAATCATTTATACACTTCCCTCGGGGAACGCTTCCTTAGTTTTGCAGAAATTCTTTCGATTTAATACGAGTCACGTTTGAGACGTCGTTACATTTTGTTCATTTTAGGTCTTCACGATGACACGAACTTGAATCTATAGAGTGATGTGGGAATGGAGGTATGAGTTAGCGTAATATAACGACACTCGATCAACGTGGTTATATTACGGTAAGACATACCAAAGTTCTAGTGACGCGTGATGGTGGTTAGACTCGATCAACCTAAACACCACCATGTGCCATGTACATGACTTCATCTTTTCAGGTTTGGACATCCGAAAACTCCGAGAATATTTATAACAACCATACCGGGGACACACCTTCAATTATTGTCAAATTATATTTATGCTTCCGAATGAATTACCGATTCCATTCGACTTCAACCGTATGTCACACGGGTATACTAGCTCGTCCTCGCGCAGTCTTATTGACTAACTACAACTTACTCGTTATGCTCGCATCGAGGCGGAAACTTCTCTCGCCTTACACTCGTACTTCCGGTTCAGGAGGTCCTTATTCTAAATTCTCAATGGAGAGCGACTCTTCACGTCATACAAGTATTCGCCGCGAGGGTGGATAGTCCTAACAATCGTTTTCAAAACCCGATAAGAACTTGTCCCGACGAACGTTTTTGGAAACCGATAAATCTTCCGCGACGCGAATTTTCTTGAGAAACTTGTCCTAGCTAACGTTTTCAATTCCTAGCAAACTTGTTCAATATACCTTACGGAATGTACTCCGTTTCGGACCGAGATCCTCGTTTCACTTCTAGATTTTGGAGTACCTTACAAAAAGCCTCGGGACCGCGTTTAGACATGAGCACCGCGTACCATCCACAACCCGACGGACCGAACAAACATGCGATTTAAACCTTGGAAACCATAATACAAGTTTGTATTACTAACTTCAAATTTACTTGAGAAAAGTATTTTCCTTTAACCGAATCCTCGTACTACAATGATTTTCATTCGAGTTTTAACGTCACTCCTTTTGAAACCACATGTGACCGGAAACGTCGTTCTCCTTTGTCGAACCAAGTAAGCGATGATCAATTCACCGGGGCCGAGGTTGTTCATGAGCAACCGAGAAAATTTGTTCATATTCAGGTAAAACCCTACGCGACTCGTAATCACCAAGAGCTACGCCGATGTTAGACGTAAACATTTCAAATTCCACGTGGGAAACCGCGTCACGTTAAGAGTCGCACCTTGGAAAAGTGCAATCCGTTTCGGGAAAACGTAGGAAGCTAAATCCGCGATATTTTGATCCTTTAAATTCTTGGGGTGTTTTGGACCCGTCGCTAGCCGTTTAGACTTTTCCGACTCATTTTGGGTCTCCGTTTATCCTACATTCGATGTATCAACTCAGACGTGTTTTGCGAAACGAGAACTTGTTATCTCCTTTGATGAACTCACTATCGACGATAACCCTCACTTCCTAGGAGGACCGGTTGAAACCATAAATCGTGAAGCCAAACCTTAAAACAACATATGATCCCGACCGTCAAAATTCGTTGAAATACCCTAGGACGTACTTCTCCCTCACTCGTGGAATTGGCAACGCAAGATCTTGAGGAAGATTCAACAACTACTACTTCCAACTAAATTTCGGGACGAAATTTCTTTTGAGGTGTGGATAATGTAACATCCCGCGTTTTTCCGTTAAATTTAATTTTAACACCGTCTTTTTTTTTAAAACAAAATCTTTCGTATTTAAATTAATAGTCTCCGTGAGTAACGTTCATTATATTCCCGCTATTTAATTTTGACATCACCCATTTACTCGAGCGTTTTAAAAATATTCGATCGGTTAAATCCCGCACCCGCTTTGAAACTCGAGGGACCGGAGTTGCCAAATGGGCAAACTAGTTGACTAGGTCAACTAGTCAACCCATTTCACCACCATTCAATCACCTCCATCTCTCTCTCTTTCTCTCTAACAAGAACACACACACAAACACCCAATTCAATCATTCATCATCTAAACTCGGATCGGGAAGCAAACTTCAAAACAAATTACATATTCGTGATCCTCTCATCATCCTCTTCGATTTGGTACCAATTTCATCCATTTTGGGTAACATTTCTAAAACACTAAATTTCTCTAAATTCGTGTTTTTGACTTGAAATGTTGTTAGTTAGTGTCTATGGCTCGTGTATAACATGAATATATGATTTGTATGTTCGATCTTGATGTTTTGGTGTAACTAGCTTGAAAATGAAAAGTGTATGCTTAATCTTTGATTTTGGATGATGAAATGTGTTTAGATGTTAATGTTTGTGTGTTCAAAGTGTTAGTTACTTCAATAGCTTCGTTTTGGTGTGTTGATTGACATGAAAACCTTACATTAACATGATTAGTGATTTTGAGGTTTGGTTAGGGTTTGACAACTCTTAAAACGAACTTTTGATGCGTTGAATGCTTATTAATGTTATTGATAAGTGTTTAGTTGTATTACATGTTTCATTACCTTCAAAACGGCATATCATATGTATAAATCGGATTCCCGAAACTTGAATTGCAATTGATGAACTTGAAACCTTGTTTTGGAACGTTTAACGAACTTTCGACGAGATTTTTGTTGTCTAAAATGATAAATTTGATTTAGGAAATGTATCTAGTTGTGTTCCTTGTCGAAAGAGCTTTCCGGTGATATAAAATACATGTCTTGATTGTTTGCGGATCATAAATTAGGATTGATTGAAGTTTGGCTCGTGCCTTGTGTTTTCTGCAAACAGGACCTGTAAGCCTCTTGGGACGCCGTCCCAACCTCCTAGACGCCGTCCCACCTTTTGAACCTAGACGCCGTCTAGGATATCAGGACGCCGTCCCACCCTTCAATGTGGGACGCCGTCTAGCCATTTGGGACGCCGTCCCATTGTACTAAAACTGGCTGTTTTGCTTGGTCATTTGACGTAAAATGTTTGATATGCTACGGACCTCCGATTAACATGAAACTTGGCCAACATGCTCATATATGACTTCTAAGCTTAGAAAAATAGTTTGGGACCCGACCCGAACGTGTTGACTTTTTCGTTGACTTTGACCAAGTTTGATTTTTAGTCAAACTTAACCAAACTTTTATACAATCATTCTAACATGCTTTTATACTTGTTTCTTGTATGAAACTTGACAACGTGATTCACATGCTATACTTAATCGAGTCGTAACGAGCCATAGGACTAATTGAACACATTTCACCCGACCTTGTGTCGTAACCGGTTAATTGATATAACTTACTTGTTTAGGTCAAGGCTAAGCAACTTTCATGCACACGTTTACTTGTTAAAGTACTTTTATACTCGTGCACTCGAGGTGAGATCATAGTCCCACTTTTTCAACAACTTTTTATACTTTTAAATTGTGGGCTGAGAAACATATACTTTGTTACATTTTGTACTACTTACTTTTATACTTTGAACACAAGTACAAGGAAAACAAACATTCTACAGCGAGTTTAGAACAAAAATCCTCAATTCGATTATCATTAGTTACACTTGCCGGGTGTAAGCGAGAACTTATGTTATATGGCCATATGGGTTGACAACCCTCATCTTTGACGGTTCGCTACCGTCTACGGATGAAATATATTTTCGAGAATCAGTGTTTGTTCTAGCACTAAGTGATGGGGTATACAATGGGAGGAATGTTAAGCTTTGATAATTGGGTGCTCGCGAACCAACTTTTGGAATGCAACTTTTGGATGATCAATTTATGGAAATACTAAATCTTGTGGTTCAAAATATAACATTTACTAATACACCTATGATTTCACCAACGTTTTTCGTTGACAGTTTTCTATATGTTTCTCAGGTTCATACATGGCTATTTGATACATGCTTCCGCGTACATTCATACTTGCTTGGGGTCAAGCATACATGCATACACTCTGATTTCTTGCTTGGAGTCAAGCATACATACATGCATACGCTAGTGATAGCACCTTTGGATTCAAACATATTGTTTACATACTTACGCTATTTATAGCAACCGTGATTTTAAACTAATTATGTCGCAAGATATTTCATTTGTACTTTACTACTTTTGTAAACTTAAACTTGTTGTCGATCCGTTTGGTGAACTAAACTTTGCAAGTCATGCACGTTTCAAATGAATGCGACATAATTTTGGTCAAACGCGTCTCATATAGGGACTATGACCACGCAACGGGACCTAAGTAGCGGCGCCGTCAATGACGATTTGGTCGGGTCGTTACAATATATATATATATATATATATATATATATATATATATATATATATATATATATATATATATATATATCATATTAAGATATATTAATACATCATAATATCATGATAATATAATAATTTAACATCTCATTTGATATAATAAACAATGGGTTAACAACACTTAACAGGATCGTTAACCTAAAGGCTTCAAAACAACATTTACATGTAACGACTAACGATGACTTAACGACTCAGTTAAAATGTATATACATGTAGTGTTTTAATATGTATTCATACACTTTTGAAAGACTTCAAGACACTTATCAAAATACTTCTACTTAACAAAAATGCTTACAATTACATCCTCGTTCAGTTTCATCAACAATGCTACTCGTATGCACCCGTATTCGTACTCGTGCAATACACAACTTTTAGATGTATGTACTTTTGGTATATACACTCCAATGATCAGCTCTTAGCAGCCCATGTGAGTTACCTAACACATGTGGGAACCATTATTTGGCAACTAGCATGAAATATCTCATAAAATTACAAAAATATTAGTAATCATTCATGACTTATTTACATGTAAACAAAATTACACATCCTTTATATCTAATCCATATACCAATGACCAAAAACACCTACAAACACTTTAATTCTTCAATTTTCTTCATCTAATTGATCTCTCTCAAGTTCTATCTTCAAGTTCTAAGTGTTCTTCATAAATTCTATTAGTTCTAGTTTCATAAAATCAAGAATACTTCCAAGTTTGCTAGCTTACTTCCAATCTTGTAAAGTGATCATCCAACCTCAAGAAATATTTCTTATTTACAGTAAGATATCTTTATAATACAAGGTAATACTCATATTCAAACTTTGATTCAATTTCTATAACTATAACAATCTTATTTCGAGTGGAAATCTTACTTGAACTTGTTTTCGTGTCATGATTATGCTTCAAGAACTTTCAAGCCATCCAAGGATCCTTTGAAGCTAGATCTATTTTTCTCATTTCCAGTAGGTTTATCCACAAAACCTGAGGTAGTAATGATGTTCATAACATCATTCGATTCATATATATAAAACTACCTTATTCGAAGGTTTAAACTTGAAATCACCAGAACATAGTTTAGTTAATTCTAAACTTGTTCGCATACAAAAGTTAATCCTTCTAACTTGACTTTTAAAATCAACTAAACACATGTTATATATCTATATGATATGCTAACTTAATGATTTAAAACCTGGAAACACGAAAAACACCGTAAAACCGGACATACGCCGTCGTAGTAACACTGCGGGCTGTTTTGGGTTTGATAATTAAAAACTATGATAAACTTTGATTTAAAATTTGTTCTTCTGGGAAAATGATTTTTCTTATGAACATGAAACTATATCCAAAAATCATGGTTAAACTCAAAGTGGAAGTATGTTTTCCAAAATGGTCATCTAGACGTCGTTCTTTCGACTGAAATGACTACCTTTATAAAAACGACTTGTAACCTGTATTTCTGACTATAAACTTATACTTTTTCTGTTTAGATTCATAAACTTAAGTTCAATATGAAACCATAGCAATTTGATTCACTCAAAACGGATTTAAAACGAAGAAGTTATGGGTAAAACAAGATTGGATATTTTTTGATTGTTGTAGCTACGAGAAATATTGCAACAATTCTATACAAATCATATCCTAGCTAGCTTATATTGTATTATACATATATTCTAATATATTATGTAATCTTGGGGTACCATAGACACGTATGCAAATATTTTAACATATCATATCGACCCATCTATATATTATTTGGAACAACCATAGACACTCTATATGCAGTAATGTTGGAGTTAGCTATACAGGGTTGAGGTTGATTCCAAATATATATATATACTTTGAGTTGTGATCTAGCCTGAGACGTGTATACACTGGGTCGTGGATTGATTCAAGATAATATATATCGATTTATTTCTGTACATCTAACTATGGACAACTAGTTGTAGGTTACTAACGAGGACAACTGACTTAATAAACTTAAAACAGTAAAACGTATTAAAAATATTGTAAATATATTTTGAACATACTTTGATATATATGTACATATTTGTTATAGGTTCGTGAATCGACCAGTGGCCAAGTCTTACTTCCCGACGAAGTAAAATCTGTGAAAGTGAGTTATAGTCCCACTTTTAAAATCTAATATTTTGGGATGAGAATACATGCAGTTTTATAAATGTTTTACGAAATAGACACAAGTAAATGAAACTACATTATATGGGTGAATGATCGAAGTCAAATATGCCCCTTTTTAGCTTGGTAGCCTAAGAATTTGGGAACAGACCCCCAAATTGTTTTGAATCCTAAAGATATATCTATCGGGCCCAACAAGCCCCATTCTTGAATTTGGAATGCTTTAGTACTTTGAAATTATCATATCCGATGGGTGTGCCGGAATGATGGGGATATTCTATATGCATCTTGTTAATGTCGGTTACCAGGTGTTCACCATATGAATGAATTTTATCTCTATGTATGGGATGTATATTGAAATATGAAATCTTGTGGTCTATTATTATGATTTGATAATATATAGGTTAAACCTATAACTCACCAACATTTTTGTTGACGTTTTAAGCATGTTTATTCTCAGGTGATTATTAAGAGCTTCCGCTATTGTATACTAAAATAAGGACAAGATTTGGAGTCCATGTTTGTATGATATTATGTAAAAACTGCATTCAAGAAACTTATTTTTGATGTAATATATTCTTATTGTAAACCATTATGTAATGGTCGTGTGTAAACGGTGTATTTTAGATTATCATTATTTGATAATCTACGTAATGCTTTTTAAACCTTTATTGATAAAATAAAGGTTATGGTTGTTTTAAAAATGAATGCAGTCTTTGAAAAATGTCTCATATAGAGGTCAAAACCTCGCAACGAAATCAATTAATATGGAACGTTTATAATCAATATGAACGGGACATTTCAGTTGGTATCCGAGCGTTGGTCTTAGAGAACCAGAAAATTTGCATTAGTGTGTCTTATCGAGTTTGTTAGGATACATTAGTGAGTCAGGACTTCGACCGTGTTTTCTTTAAAAACGATTGCTTAACACTTTTGTTGGAAACTATATATTATTAACATGTAAATATTATGTGATATATTAACCTCTTAATGTGTTTGATATTGTATGATAGATGTCTACCACTAGTACAAATACCATCGACTCACCTAATAATAATGAAGAGTCGAATATAATTTGGGAAGATTCACAAATTCCCGAAGAGGAACCGGAAGAAGAGGAACCAGAAGAAGAGGATCCGGAAGAAGAGGAACCGGAAGAAGAGGAATCAGAAGAGGAGGAACCGGAAGAAGAAGAGGTTCCAGAGGAAGAAATATTGATACCTATAGTAAATCGATTAAATAAAAGAAAATCCTCAACCAACGGACCAAAGTTAATAATGGTCAATGGTGTTTCCGCCGAGGAAGCAAAATATTGGGTAGAGTATCAATTTTCCGATGAATCGGATCCCGATGAGGATTCTGATGATGTTATAGAAATTACCTCGACCCAATTTAATAAAGCAAAAGAAAATAATAAGGGAAAAGGTATAAAAATAGAGAAACCCGATTCCAACCCCGATGAACTTTATATGTATCGGCAATATCAGTATTTTTTAAAATGTAACAATGACCCGGGAACCTCTAAACCACCAGGTTTTTCTAAACCATTGTGGAAAACGACGGCTCGTATTAGAGGAACACCATATATTCCTAGAAAATTAGGAAAACGAACCAAGTCCGAAGAAGAAGAAACCAGTGATTCAGATTAGAGGGTTGTAATCATGTTGTGTATTATATGTATTGTAGTGTGCTTGTACTTTTATGTTCTATGTAAAAATTGCTTGTACTGTTTGTTAATTATCTTTTATGAATCTAATCCTTGTCTATTTTACAGTATAAAAACAAAATGGATGTTAAGGGTAGACAACCGAATATTTTAGAAGATCTACCAGAGGATATGATTGAGGAAATCTTGTCTAGAGTCGGTCAGAATTCATCAGCCCAATTACTTATGGCAAAATTAACTTGTCAAACATTTGAAAGACTTTCCAGAAATGCCTTAGTTTATAAAAGGCTTTCCTTTGATAGGTGGGGTATATCACATTGGGGAGACCGTAAGTTACGCCGTGTTTTCTTTAAAGCGTTAAATGCAGGGAACCCAAATGCAATTTTACGCTACGGGTTAAGAACCTATTTTGACTCAACATATCCCAACATAGGATTTCGTGAATTAGAAAGAGCTTCTAACATGCAACATAAAGAAGCATATTATGCTTACGGGTTAGTGATGTTCGCTTCTTACCAAAGTGAGAAAAAGAACATCGGATTGCAGCTTTTAAATAAAACCTTCCCACAAGTGACGGATTCAGTAGTTGGGGCGAGAAACAAGGTTTTTAGATTATTACGGGGCTGTTGGACATTACGAAACCCTCGTCCTTTTGACGATATTACAACATGCTGCCTAGCCAATGGTCATAACGGTTATTTTCCACAAGACCAAGGATGGGAAGTCATCTTAGTAAAACCAGAATGCATGACTTGTTTCTGGACTTATGAATTACGTGTCTTTATTTCCTTTGCTGAACAACTTGCGTATTAACTAGATTTATCTTCAAAACTGTCATGTATCAAAGTGTACTATATTTCATGTTATATGTAATATAGCGATGTTGTAAGTTTGAAGAATATTTATATGTGATATATTATTATAATCAGTTTTTCATATGAAATTGTAGTAGTTGAATTGTATATTAGCTACTAAGTATGAACTTAACGGGTAGGTAGTACCCGAATTTAAACTTATAAAACGCTAATATGAAGAAAAAGCTTTTATAAATGAGTTCATATTATGCTACGAAATACTATTGACTACTCTTAAATTCTATATGATTAACTCAATTCTTTTGGCTATTTTTGAAGGAAATGGCACCGGTGACTCGTCAGAATTTGAACATGAGCGAGGAAGACTTCCGTGTTTTCCTTGCAGCAAACATAGCCACAGTACAGGATGCGATGCAAAATAACAATAGCTCTGGATCTAGCAGTGGAACTAATTCCACAAGAAATCGTGTAGGATGCTCCTACAAAGAATTCACTGCCTGCAAACCTTTGGAATTTGATGGAACTGAAGGACCAATTGGATTGAAACGGTGGACCGAGAAAGTCAAATCGGTGTTTGCCATAAGTAAGTGTACTGAAGAGGATAAAGTTAAGTACGCTACGCATACCTTCACAGGTACTGCGTTAACATGGTGGAACACCTATCTTGAACAGGTAGGACAAAATGCTGCTTACGCACTACCATGGTCGGCATTCAAGCAATTGATGAATGAGCAGTACCGTCCTAGAAATGAAGTCAATAAGCTCAAGGTAGAGCTTATAGAGTTACGAACACAAGGTTTCGACATTACCACATATGAACGACGATTCACAGAGTTGTGCCTATTATGTCCAGGAACGTTCGAAGATGAAGAAGAGAAGATCGACGCGTTTATAAAAGGGTTACCAGTAATGATTCAAGAAGATGTGAGTTCACACGAGCCCGCTTCCATACAAAAGGCAAGTCGAATGGCTCATAAACTCATAAATCAGATTGAGGGAAGAATTAAAGAGCAGGCAACCGAAGAAGCCAACACGAAACAACTCAAGAGAAAGTGGGAAGAAACCAGTGACAAGGGTCACCAATACAACAACAACAATTACAACCACAACCGCAACAACAATCGCAACAATAACCGCAATCCCAACAATAACTACAACAAATGTCCCAACAACAACAACAACTACAACAACCATTCCAACAACAATAACAATCCCAATAACAACCTCAATAACAACAACGACAACAAAAACCAAAAATGCCAAAGGTGTGAAGAGTACCACCAGAATGGGTTCTGCATGACATTTTGCACCAAATGTAAAAGAATTGGCCATGGTGCGAAAAAGTGTGAGGTCTACGGACCAAAGTTTAACAGAACTAAAGGAACAAATAGTGGCGAAACAAGTAATGCCGCCTTTGTTTGTTATGGATGTGGAAAACCGGGCCACATTAGAAGTAATTGCCCGAATTAGGGGAATACTAATGGGCAGGGCCACGGAAGAGTTTTCAATATTAATACGGCAGAAGCGCAGGAAGACCCGGAGCTTGTTACGGGTACGTTTCTTATTGATAATAAATCTGCTTATATTTTATTTGATTCGGGTGCGGATAGAAGCTATATGAGTAGAGATTTTTGTGCTAAGTTAAGTTGCCCATTGACGCCTTTGGATAGTAAATTTTTACTCGAATTAGCAAACGGTAAATTAATTTCAGCAGATAATATATGTCGGGATAGAGAAATTAAACTAGGGGATAAAACGTTTAAAATTGATTTAATACCAGTCGAGAGTTTTGATGTAATAATTGGTATGGACTAGTTGAAAAAGGTGAGAGCAGAGGTCGTTTGTTACAAAAATGCGATTCGCATTATGCGTGAAAAGGGAAAACCTTTAATGGTGTACGGAGAGAAGAACAATGCGAAATTATATCTTATTAGTAGTTTGAAGGCGCAAAAAACTAATAAGAAAAGGTTGTTACGTAATTCTAGCACACATCAAGGAAGTTAAACCTGAAGAAAAGAACATCAGTGATGCTCCTGTCGCAAAAGAATTTCTCGATTTATTTCCGAAAGAATTACCGGAATTACCCCCACATCGATCCGTTGAATTTCAAATAGACCTTGTACCAGGAGCTGCACCAATAGCTCGTGCTCCATACAGACTCGCACCCAGCAAAATGAAAGAATTACAAAGTCAGTTACAGTAACTTTTAGAGCGTGGTTTCATTCGACCAAGCACATCACCATGGGGAGCTCCTGTTTTGTTTGTCAAGAAGAAGGATGGTACATTTAGGTTGTGTATCGACTACCGAGAGTTGAACAAACTTACCATCAAGAACCGTTACCCACTACCAAGAATCGACGACTTATTTGATCAACTACAAGGCTCTTCGGTTTATTCGAAGATTGGTTTACGTTCTGGGTATCATCAAATGCGGGTGAAGGAGGATGATATTCCAAAGACTGCTTTTAGGACGCGTTACGGTCATTACGAGTTTATGGTTATGCCGTTTGGGTTGACTAACGCACCAGCTGTGTTCATGGACCTCATGAACCGAGTGTGTGGACCATACCTTGACAAGTTTGTCATTGTTTTCATCGATGACATACTTATTTACTCAAAGAATGACCAAGAGCATGAAGAACATTTGAGAAAAGTTCTAGAGTTGTTAAGAAAAGAAAAACTGTACGCTAAGTTTTCAAAGTGTGCATTTTGGCTGGAAGAAGTTCAATTCCTTGGTCATATAGTGAACAAAGAAGGTATTCAAGTGGATCCAGCAAAGATTAAAACTATTGAAAAGTGGGAAACCCCAAAAACTCCGAAACACATACGCCAATTTTTAGGGCTAGCTGGTTATTACAGGAGATTCATCCAAGATTTTTCCAAAATAGCAAAACCCTTGACTGCATTAACGCATAAAGGGAGGAAATTTGAATGGAAGGATGAACAAGAAAAAGCGTTTCAATTGTTGAAGAAAAAGTTAACTACGGCACCTATATTGTCATTACCTGAAGGGAATGATGATTTTGTGATATATTGTGATGCCTCAAAGCAAGGTCTCAGTTGTGTATTAATGCAACGAACGAAAGTAATTGCTTATGCGTCTAGACAATTGAAGATTCACGAGCAGAATAATACGACGCATGATTTGGAATTAGGCGCGGTTGTTTTTGCATTAAAGACTTGGAGGCACTACTTATATGGGGTCAAAAGTATTATATATACCGACCACATAAGTCTTCAACACATATTTAATCAGAAACAACTAAACATGAGGCAGCGCAGATGGATTGAATTATTGAATGATTACGACTTTGAAATTCGTTACCACCCGGGGAAGGCAAATGTGGTAGCTGACGCCTTGAGCAGAAAGGACAGAGAACCAATTCGAGTAAAAGCTATGAATATAATGATTCACACTAACCTTACTACTCAAATAAAAGAGGCGCAACAAGGAGTTTTAAAAGAGGGAAACTTAAGGGATGAAATACCCAAAGGATCAGAGAAGCATCTTAATATTCGGGAAGACGGAACCCGGTATAGGGCTGAAAGAATTTGGGTACCAAAATTTGGAGATATGGGAGAAATGGTACTTAGAGAAGCTCATAAAACCAGATACTCAATACATCCTGGAACGGGAAAGATGTACAAGGATCTTAAGAAACATTTTTGGTGGCCAGGTATGAAAGCCGATGTTGCTAAATATGTAGGAGAATGTTTGATGTGTTCTAAGGTCAAAGCTGAGCATCAGAAACCATCAGGTCTACTTCAACAACCCGAAATCCCGGAATGGAAATGGGAAAACATTACCATAGATTTCATCACTAAATTGCCAAGGACTGCAAGTGGTTTTGATACTATTTGGGTAATAGTTGACCGTCTCACCAAATCAGCACACTTCCTGCCAATAAGAGAAGATGATAAGATGGAGAAGTTAGCACGACTGTATTTGAAGGAAGTCGTCTCCAGACATGGAATACCAATCTCTATTATCTCTGATAGGGATGGCAGATTTATTTCAAGATTCTGGCAGACATTACAGCAAGTATTAGGAACTCGTCTAGACATGAGTACTGCCTATCATCCACAAACTGATGGGCAGAGTGAAAGGATGATACAAACACTTGAAGACATGCTACGAGCATGTGTTATTGATTTCGGAAACAGTTGGGATCGACACCTTCCGTTAGCAGAATTTTCCTACAACAACAGCTACCATTCATGCATTGAGATGGCGCCATTTGAAGCACTATATGGTAGAAAGTGTTGGTCTCCAATTTATTGGAGTGAAGTGGGGGATAGACAGATTACGGGTCCGGAGATAATACAAGAAACTATCGAGAAGATCATCCAAATTCAACAACGATTGAAAACCGCCCAAAGTCGACAAAAGAGTTACGCTGACATTAAAAGAAAAGATATAGAATTTGAAATTGGAGAGATGGTCATGCTTAAAGTTGTACCTTGGAAAGGTGTTGTTCGATTTGGTAAATGAGGGAAATTAAATCCAAGGTATATTGGACCATTCAAGATTATTGATCGTGTCGGACCAGTAGCTTACCAACTTGAGTTACCTCAACAACTCGCGGCTGTACATAACACTTTCCATGTCTCAAATTTGAAGAAATGTTTTACTAAAGAAGATCTCACTATTCCGTTAGACAAAATTCAAATCAACGAAAAACTTCAATTCATCGAAGAACCCGTCGAAATAATGGATCGTGAGGTTAAAAGACTTAAGCAAAACAAGATACCAATTGTTAAGGTTCGATGTAATGCTCATAGAGGACCCGAGTTCACCTAGGAACGAGAAGATCAGATGAAGAAGAAGTACCCGCACTTATTTCCAGAAGATACGTCAACACCTCCAACTGCTTAAAATTCGGGACGGAATTTATTTAACGGGTAGGTACTGTAGTGACCCGAAATTTTCCATGTTTATATATATTAAATGAAATTGTTATTTACAAGAATAAGTATTTCCAACATGTTAAGCAATCAAACTTGTTAAGACTTGATTAATTGAAATAGGCTTTATATAGACAATTGACCACCCAAGTTGACCGGTGATTCACGAACGTTAAAACTTGTAAAAACTATATGATGTCATATATATGGATATATATATAGTTAACACGGTATTATTATAAGTAAACATATCATTAAGTATATTAACAATGAACTACATATGTAAAATCAAGACTACTAACTTAAGGATTTCGAAACGAGGCATATATGTAACGATTATCGTTGTAACGACATTTAATTGTATATATATCATATTAAGATATATTAATACATCATAATATCATGATAATGTAATAATTTAACATCTAATTTGATATAATAAACAATGGGTTAACAACACTTAACATGATCGTTAACCTAAAGGCTTCAAAACAACATTTACATGTAACGACTAACGATGACTTAACGACTCAGTTAAAATGTATATACATGTAGTGTTTTAATATGTATTCATACACTTTTGAAAGAATTCAAGACACTTATCAAAATACTTCTACTTAACAAAAATGCGTACAATTACATCCTCGTTCAGTTTCATCAACAATGCTACTCGTATGCACCCATATTCGTACTCGTACAATACACAGCATTTAGATGTATGTACTATTGGTATATACACTCCAATGATCAGCTCTTAGCAGCCCATGTGAGTCACCTAACACATGTGGGAACCATCATTTGGCAACTAGCATGAAATATCTCATAAAATTACAAAAATATTAGTAATCATTCATGACTTATTTACATGTAAACAAAATTACACATCCTTTATATCTAATCCATATACCAACGACCAAAAACACCTACAAATACTTTCATTCTTCAATTTTCTTCATCTAATTAATCTCTCTCAAGTTCTATCTTCAAGTTCTAAGTGTTCTTCATAAATTCTATAAGTTCTAGTTTCATAAAATCAAGAATACTTCCAAGTTTGCTAGCTTACTTCCAATCTTGTAAAGTGATCATCCAACCTCAAGAAATCTTTCTTATTTACAGTAAGATATCTTTCTAATACAAGGTAATACTCATATTCAAACTTTGATTCAATTTCTATAACTATAACAATCTTATTTCGAGTGAAAATCTTACTTGAACTTGTTTTCGTGTTATGATTCTGCTTCAAGAACTTTCAAGCCATCCAAGGATCCTTTGAAGCTAGATCTATTTTTCTCATTTCCAGTAGGTTTATCCACAAAACCTGAGGTAGTAATGATGTTCATAACATCATTCGATTCATATATATAAAACTACCTTATTCGAAGGTTTAAACTTGAAATCACCAGAACATAGTTTAGTTAATTCTAAACTTGTTCGCAAACAAAAGTTAATCCTTCTAAATTGACTTTTAAAATCAACTAAACACATGTTCTATATCTATATGATATGCTAACTTAATGATTTAAAACCTGGAAACACGAAAAACACCGTAAAACCAGACATACGCCGTCGTAGTAACACCGCGGGCTGTTTTGGGTTTGATAATTAAAAACTATGATAAACTTTGATTTAAAAGTTGTTCTTGTGGGAAAATGATTTTTCTTATGAACATGAAACTATATCCAAAAATTATGGTTAAACTCAAAGTGGAAGTATGTTTTCCAAAATGGTCATCTAGACGTCGTTCTTTCGACTGAAATGACTACCTTTACAAAAATGACTTGTAACTTGTATTTCTGACTATAAACTTATAATTTTTCTGTTTAGATTTATAAACTTAAGTTTATTATGAAACCATAGCAATTTGATTCACTCAAAACGGATTTAAAACGAAGAAGTTATGGGTAAAACAAGATTGGATATTTTTTGATTGTTGTAGCTACGAAAATTATTGTAACAATTCTATAAAAATTATATCCTAGCTAACTTATATTGTATTATACATGTATTCTAATATATTATGTAATCTTGGAATACCATAGACACGTATGAAAATGTTTTGACATATCATATCGACCCATCTATATATATTATTTGGAACAACCATAGACACTCTATATGCAGTAATGTTGGAGTTAGCTATACAGGGTTGAGGTTTATTTCAAAAATATATATACTTTGAGTTGTGATCTAGCCTGAGACGTGTATACACTGGGTCGTGGATTGATCCAAGATAATATATATCTATTTATTTATGTACATCTAACTATGGACAACTAGTTGTAGGTTACTAACGAGGACAGCTGACTTAATAAACTAAAAACAGTAAAACGTATTAAAAATATTGTAAATATATTTTGAACATACTTTGATATATATGTACATATTTGTTATAGGTTCTTGAATCGACCAGTGGCCAAGTCTTACTTCCCGACGAAGTAAAATCTGTGAAAGTGAGTTATAGTCCCACTTTTAAAATCTAATATTTTAGGATGAGAATACATGCAGTTTTATAAATGTTTTATGAAATAGACACAAGTAAATGAAACTACATTATATGGGTGAATGATCGAAGCCGAATATGCCCCTTTTTAGCTTGGTAGCCTAAGAATTTGGGAACGGACCTCCAAATGGACGCGAATCCTAAAGATAGATCTATCGGGCCCAACAAGCCCCATTCTGGAATTTGGAATGCTTTAGTACTTCAAAATTATAATATCTGATGGGTGTCCCGGAATGATGGGGATATTCTATATGCATCTTGTTAATGTCGGTTACCAGGTGTTCACCATTTGAATGAATTTTATCTCTATGTATGGGATGTATATTGAAATATGAAATCTTGTGGTCTATAATTTTGATTTGATAATATATAGGTTAAACCTATAACTCACCAACATTTTTGTTGACGTTTTAAGCATGTTTATTCTCAGGTGATTATTAAGAGCTTCCGCTGTTGCATACTAAAATAAGGACAAGATTTGAAGTCCATGCTTGTATGATATTATGTAAAAACTGCATTCAAGAAACTTATTTTTGATGTAATATATTCTTATTGTAAACCATTATATAATGGTCGTGTGTAAACGGTATATTTTAGATTATCATTATTTGATAATCTACGTAATGCTTTTTAAACCTTTATCGATAAAATAAAGGTTATGGTTGTTTTAAAAATGAATGCAGTCTTTGAAAAACGTCTTATATAGAGGTAAAAACCTCGCAACGAAATCAATTAATATGGAACGTTTATAATCAATATGAACGGGACATTTCAAATGAAGCATGAGTTAGTATAATATAATGACACTTGATCAACGTAATTATATTACAGTAAGTCATGCTGAGTTTCTAATGGGACATGATGATTCACAGATTATAACGTCATCATGTGCCATGTTACACGACTCTTACATTCTATTTGATCTTCAAACATATCAAGAACATAATTTCTTGATAGTTCTATCATTTCTCTCGAATTCTGGTAATTTAACCAATCAAGATCGTGCTATTACGTTCTTTCTTGTTTAGAATATTAAAGTTCATTTGAAACTCCATACTTATGAATTCTGGACCATTACTTGCGGAGAGAAAGCAAAAGAATGGAACTCCGAAAAAGAAATGGGAGTATAAATCGCAGCAAATAAAAGAGAGCCTTAACTATGGATGACAATGATTATAGAAGACAGAAGATGGGACTTCGAGATATAAAGGAAAATATAAAGCCAACAACAACGTCGAAATTACAAACCTTGGATATTAATACGAATAGCAATATAAAGACACTGTATAATTAAGAATAGTATCACCCCATGGTAATAGTATAAGTAAATAGATTTTCTGGTAGAAGATTGAAAAGAAGGATGACGGAAATGATAATTAGGAAAATATCAAGGATTAGAACGGGATTTGGCATTTTTACAATCTTTTTGATGTATGAACTAAGAAAGAAAGTATAGGAATGGTGAGAATAATGGAACGGAAGAGCTTAATTTATAATGGAAATATCAGACAGAGTAATCAAGGCAGATCACCGTATTTAATTATGGAGATCTTAATTTCCTTACTCGCCGAAGAATCAAATCTTTTAGATTTCGAAGATTTTCTTTAAATCCCTTAAATTTCGAAAATCAATCATGACAACGTCACCAGACAAGACGAATTTGCATTTATTCATTTCACTCTTTTGTGATAACTTCATTCGTGCTCTTCGAATAATCGAATTGTTTTATCTATATTACTCAATGATGATAAAACTCTATTTATCAACTCATATTCGTCATGAAAACATTTTTATTGTTAACCATGACCACCTCACTCAAATTTCGGGACGAAATTTCTTTAACGGGTAGGTACTGTGACGACCCGGAAAATTTCGACTAATTTTAAACCAAACTCTCGATACGATTTAATATATTTGACACAATAAGCAAAGTCTGTAAGGTTGAGTCTTAAAAAGTTTGAACTGTTTCATATATTCAATCGACCTTCGACTGCTCTCGACGATTCACGTACAATTAATTGTAAATAGATATGTGTGTATGTATATATAAATAATAATTCGAAATATAATTTGAAGTATTATATGTTGTTATTATTAAAAATTAATAAAATAAAAATAGGATATTATAATAATTATTATTTAAAATATATCTCTATATATATAAAATATAATAAAAATAAATATTAAATGCTTGTAATACTCGTTTGATGTTCCGATTGATATTAAGCAAGTTAAATTCGAACTTATGTGATTTTAAAATAAAAGGTGATCCGAAAATGAGTTATATAAATTATAGGCTTATTAAAAGTATATTTAGGATCTAATTATTTAATTTTAACACTTTTTATATTTTACCCATAATTGAGAGAGACAGTTGATGTAATTTTTATTTAACAATTTAAGGATCGAATTTTATACGATAATGACCAAAATAAATAAATAAAGTTAATTTAAAAATATAGGATTTTTCTAAACACTTTTATCCGCCACTGATTTCGCATGGTACACAGTCCGCGAAAACTGTCGGTAGAATAAACCAAATATATCGATGGCTTTACTATTCGACACTGTAGATACATAATTAACATTGTGATTTATTACTGTGGCAAGTTGTTTCTTAGTATCATATTAATATTATAATTATAGACATATGCATACATTACATTTGCAGATAGATAGATAGGAACTTAAAACAAAATCATCTCCCATCTACTTCTTCTTCTTTGATAACCCATACCACCACCATCTGGGAACTAACCAAAAACAACCACTACCAAAGATTACCTCACCACTACAATCACTAAACCTCGCTTGCTTGATATCTATATTTATAATCTGTTTCTACTTCTAAACGAACAACAAACCCCACGATCAACCCAATTAACCATAATCGAGTACCATCATCAACAACCCACATACACAATTATAATCTTACAACCTTGACACCGGCAACCATCCAACTACTTTCTTGTTTGTTCGACCAACATCTTACACAAACACATCATCATCTTCTCACTCGATGAACAAACCACTCAAGCTTACCTCAACAAACTTAAAAGCTTTGAAGGTGTGAAGCCACGTGGACGAGTCACTGTAGGGGACTGGTTAGATGAATTGCAAACCACCAATCGAACCCCACAACTGCCACCTACAATCCTAGTTGTGCTGCTGTTTGTATTTCTATTCCTATCTGATTATAACTGAACCACCACTAACCATCGCGAATAATCACCACAGTTTATTGTTACTGCTGCAGCTATTCTTTTTCGTTCTTTTCTTTTTCCTGCTATAGCTGCAGTCTTGTTCTTTTCTCCTATACAACGAAAAAATAACAATGATGATGTTGGTTAATATAAGAATGATGATGACTGATAAATAAAAGTGTTGATGAAAAAGAATCTGAAAATGATGGATTACCAAACCCACTTACTTTACGCCTTTATTTCTTAAATTATCGGACAATTGTGCATCACATATTATTTGGCTTAAACTTTTCCATGTTGCTGCTGCTTTAAATTACACAATTTTCATTCGCTAGTTCACAAACCCAATCACCACTCGCTATACAATTCGTTTCCTGTTTCTAATCGATACCTTAGAAAAACAACCAATTCAATCCGTCATCATCATTACCACGCTGCTGTATTATTGTTACAGTGCTTCTGTCATTTTTGTTACGATCAAACAATCCATCAAAACCCTACCACACAGCCGCTATAAATTTAAAGATGCAATCTGCAAAAAAGGTTATAGTTCAAGGCTGTTATTGCGTGATTTCTTTTTATTTTTTTTATTGTGGCCGACAAGCTTTAAACAGATAATTGAATATTTTTTTCTGTTTAAACTTCTATTAAAGTTCGAAGACTTCCAAATTCCAAACCCACATAAATTGTTTTGCTTCGGGCTGTTAATGGGCCATTAATATCTATTTGAGCTTGTGAGACAGTTTGGGCTGTGTATTGTTTTTTTGGTTGGGCCGTATACTTCCTTGTGTCATTGGACCGAGATCCAGTCTATATTGGACCGAATGATGCTGACTAAAGAAAATAATGATAGATGTGATGATGCGTAAGAATGGATTATGATCATGATGATCATGATAAGATAAACATGATGATGATGAGTTGATACGATTTTGATGATGATGAATTCAGAATAATAACAATAAAATGATAAAACTATAATATGAATTAGATGATGATGGTGAATAGAGTAGGAAAATGAAAGCCCACAGATAATGGGCTAAAAGATTTAGTTTATGTATTGAAACACAAAATAAGAAGTAGAGCATTGGTTGGTCGTGTGTTGGATAAGCAAGAGGTCTAGGGTTCGAGCCCGGTCCAGGGTATTTTTTTAGAGAAAGCTTCCAAGGGGTATACATCTTATTTCTATTATTATTATCACTAATTATTATGATTATATTTGTTAATATTTATATAATTGTTATTATTATGATTGTTATTGCAATTAGTACAAGTGTTATAATTATTATTATTATTATTATTATCACTAAAATAAGTATTAGGTACCATTTATTATTAATATTATTACCATAATTATAATTACAAATAGGATTATTATTATTATTGTTATTACTAATATTATTATCATTCCCAATATTATTATTAAGTAGTAATGTTATTAATATTATCATTAGTATTATTATAAGTATCATTAAAAACATAATTTTTTACCATTTTAGTATTATTGACAAAATTATGATTATGATTATTATCATTATAAAAAAATAATACAAATTATTATTATTTTCGTAAATATTAGTATTAGTATCTTTTTATAAATAATAGAATTGTTAATATTAACATAAGTATTATTATTTGTATTATCACAAGTATTATTATTATGTAATTACTAAAATCAGTATCATAACTATCATTAACAGAAAAATTAATGTTTTTACAATTATAATTATTAATATCATTATCATTATCATTAATAGAATTATTAACATTATTATCTTATTAGTAATATTAAGTATTATAAACATTTTTACCACTAGTAGTATTATTTTAGTATTATTATAACTACTATTACTAATATACATATGATATATTTAAATACATATAACATAACAAAAATTAATATTTTTATATACAAAAATGAATACATGAAACATATATATATACTATTAATATAAAAGGGATATAACTAATAAATTTATATATATATTTGTTCAATTACAATTATGTATATTAATAAAAATACAAATGATATAGGTTTGTGAATGCAAGGCCAACCCTGCATTGTTCAGTATCGTCATATGTATTTTTACTACAAAATACATTATGTGAGTTTCATTACTCCCTTTTTAAATGCTTTTGCAATATATATTTTTGGGACTGAGAATACATGCGCTGCTTTTATAACTGTTTTACGAAATAGACACAAGTAATCGAAACTGCATTATATGGTTGAATGATCGAAGCCGAATATGCCCCTTTTTGCTTGGTAGCCTAAGAATTAGGGAACATCACTAATTTTGAGAATTAGTGCACCCCTAATTGACGCGAATCGTAAAGATAGATCTATTGGCCCTAACAAACCCCATCCAAAGTACCAGATGCTTTAGTACTTCGAATTTGTTTTAATCATGTCCGATGGATATCCCGGAATGATAGGGGATATTCTTATATGCATCTTGTTAATGTCGGTTACCAGGTGTTCAATCCATATGAATGATTTTTGTCTCTATGTATCGGACGTATATTTATGAGAAATGGAAATAGAAATCTTGTGGTCAATTAAAATAATGGAAATGATTATTATGATAAACTAATGAACTCACCAACCTTTTGGTTGACACTTGAAAGCATGTTTATTCTCAGGTACGAAAAAAATCTTCCGCTGTGCATTTGCTCATCTTAGAGATATTATTTGGAGTCATTCATGACATATTTTAAAAGACGTTGCATTCGAGTCATTGAGTTCATCAAGAATATTATCAAGTCATTTATAGTTTAGATATATTATGAAATGGTATGCATGCCTGTCAAATTTTGATGAAATGAAAGTTTGTCTTTTAAAAACGAATGCAATGTTTGTAAAATGTTTCATATAGAGGTCAAGTACCTCGCGATGTAATCAGCTATTGTGAATCGTTTATAATCGATATGAACGGGTCCTTTCACGTTTATCGTGTCGGAAACATTCTATCCTGTAATTAATTTATTAATGTGAAATTTTCTGGGTCATCACAGTACCTCCCCGTTAAAGAAAATTTCGTCCCGAAATTTTGAGTAGTACCTGTTTTATAAGCGATGTCAGTGAAAAAATGTGGATACTTTTGCTTCATTTGATCTTCACGTTCCCAAGTAAACTCGGGTCCTCGTCTAGCGTTCCAACGAACTCTAACTATCGGTATTTTATTTTGTTTTAATTGTTTGACCTCACGGTCCATGATTTCAACAGGTTCTTCGATAAAATGGAGTTTATCATTGATTCGTATTTCGTCAAGAGGAATTACGACATCCTCTTTAGCTAAACATTTCTTCAAATTTGACACGTGAAATGTGTCGTGAACACCACTAAGTTCTTGCGGTAGCTTTAATCGATAAGCAACTGTTCCAATTCTTTCGGTGATTTCAAAGGGTCCTACGTACCTAGGACTTAGCTTTTCTCGTTTACCGAATTTTACAACTCCTTTCCAGGGTGACACTTTTAACATGACTTTGTCGCCCACTTGAAATTTTAGCAGTTTTCTTCCTTTGTTAGCATAACTCTTTTGACGACTCTTGGCCGTTTTCAATCGTTGTTGTATTTGAAAGATCTTTTCTGTAGTTTCATGAATAATTTCTGGTCCAATAAGTTGTTTTTCTCCTACTACACTCCAACAAATAGGAGATCTGCACTTTCTATCGTAAAGTGCTTCAAATGGTGTTGCGTTGATGCTCGTATGATAGCTATTATTGCATTAAAATTTTGCCAAAGGTAAGTGTCGATCCCAACCGGTTCCAAAGTCAATCACGCATGCCCGTAACATGTCTTCCAATGTTTGTATTTTTCTTTCACTTTGACCATCTGTTTGTGGGTGACAAGCGGTGCTCATATCTAATCGAGTTCCCAATGCTTTTTGTAATGACTTCCAAAAATGTGATACGAATCAGGTGTCACGATCAGATATAATGGAGATACGTACACCATGTCTGTCTGTCTCCTTTATTGGTAGAAAGTGAGCTGATTTAGTGAGGCGATCAACTATCACCCGAATAGTATCGTGACTACTTGCAGTCCTTGGCAATTTCGTAATGAAATCCAAGGTTATTCTTTCCCATTTCCATTGAGAAATTTCTGGTTGTTGCAGTAATCCTGACGGCTTCTGGTGCTCAGCTTTGACCTTTGCACACGTCAAACATTTGCTTACATAAGTAGCAATTTCTGCAACTTCTTGAGATCTTGGTACATTTTCCCATTTTCTGGGTGAATTTAGTACCTCGTTTTGTGTGCTTCATCCAGTACTAGTTGCCTTAGGTTACCATGTTTTGGTACCCATATCCTACCAGCAAAATACATGTTTCCATCGGATTTTACTTCAAGTTGTTTTTCTAATCCTTTGCCCATTTCGCCTTTTTCATTTTCTTCTTTTAAAGCTTCTAACTGTGCTGCTTGAATTTGCTTTGTGAGATCAGTACGAATTGTAATGTTCAAAGCTCGGACCCTAAGAGGTTTTACTCTTTCTTTCTGACTTAGGGCATCAGCTACAACATTAGCCTTTCCAGGGTGGTAACGGATTTCACAACCGTAGTCGTTCAATAACTCTACCCAGCGACGTTGCCTCATATTGAGTTGTTTTTGATCAAAAATATGCTGAAGACTCTTATGGTCGGTGTACACTGTACACTTGATGCCATATAGATAGTGTCTCCATATTTTGAGTACAAAAACTACTGCTCCAAGTTCCAAATCGTGCGTCGTATAGTTCCTTTCGTTAACTTTTAGTTGTCGTGAGGCTTATGCGATAACTTTTGTGCGTTGCATCAATACACATCCTAAACCTTGGCGTGAAGCATCACAATAGATCACGAAATCATCATTTCCTTCTGGTAATGACAAAATGGGTGCAGACGTTAACTTCTTCTTTAACAGTTGAAATCCGGATTCCTGTTCTGTGGACCAATCATACTTCTTTCCCTTTTGGGTCAATCCAATTAAGGGTTTGGAAATTTTAGAGAAATCTTGAATGAATCTTCGGTAGTAACCAGCAAGACCTAAAAATTGGCGGATTTGTGTTGGAGTCTTCGGGATTTCCCATTTACTAATGGCTTCGATCTTGGTAGGGTCAACTTTAATTCCATCTTTACTGACAACATGGCCCAAAAACTGTACTTCTTGTAACCAGAAATCACACTTCGAAAATTTTGCGTACAGTTCTTCTTTCTTGAGTACCTCTAGTACCAGTCTTAAGTGTTACTCATGTTCTTCCTTGTTCTTCGAGTAAATCAATATGTCGTCGATAAAAACAATGACAAATTTGTCTAAATACGGTCTGCAGATGCGATTCATTAGATCCATGAATACTGCTGGAGCATTAGTCAATCTAAAAGGCATAACTAAAAACTCATAGTGACCGTAACGGGTTCTGAACGCGGTTTTAGGAACATCTTCTTCCTTCACTCTCAGTTGATGATATCCGGAGAGTAGATCAATCTTAGAATAAACACTTGATCATTGCAATTGATCAAACAAATCATCAATCCTCGGTAATGGGTACCGATTCTTGATCGTTAATTTGTTTAATTCTCGGTAATCTATGCACATTCTCATAGATCCATCCTTCTTCTTGACGAAAAGAATAGGAGCACCCCAAGGTGAAAAACTGGGACGAATAAATCCACGATTCGATAATTCTTGCAACTGGTTTTTTAATTCTTGCATTTCTGAAGGTGCAAGTCTATATGGGGATCGTGCTACAGGTGCGGCTCCTGGTACGAGATCAATATGGAATTCTACACATCTGTGTGTAGGTAGCCCAGGTAATTCTTCTGGAAATACTTCGGGATATTCTCTCACAACTGGCACGTCATCAATGCTTCTTTCTTCATTATCGATCTTCTTTAATTGTGCCAGAATAACATAACAACCCTTTCTTATAAGTTTCTGGGCCTTCATACAGCTGATAAGGTTCAGCTTCGAGTTGCTCTTCTCCCCATAAATCATTAATGACGTTTCATCCTTACGAGGGATGCGGATCGCTTTCTCAGCGCAAACAACTTCCGCTCTTGTTTTGGACATCCAGTCCATGCCAACGATTACGTTAAAACTTCATAATTCTACGGGTATTAAATCGATTTTGAAGGTTTCACCAGCGAGATTTATTTCACAACCATGGCACATTTTATCGGCTTTTATCAATTTACCATTAGCTAATTCAATAGTATATTTATTGTCTAGAGGCAATGATGCACATTTCAGTTTAGAAATAAATACTTTACACATATAACTTCTATCGGCACCCGTATCAAACATAATAGAAGCTAGTTGATTATTAACGGTAAACGTACCCGTAACAAGACCAGGGTCCTCACGCGCTTCGCTGACATTAATGTTAAACGCCCTTCCCCATGCGGGTTCTTTATTCTTATCGTTATCAGGGCATTTATTTTTAAAGTGACCAGGCTTCCCACATCCAAAACATTTCTTGACATCGGTCAGTTTTGTCTTTACTTCAGAAACGGTGGCATAACAATCTTTCGCCACATGTCCTTTCTTGTTTCACTTATCACAGATCACCTGGCAATAACTTGAATGATGGGTGTACCATCTTTTGCAAAATGGATGGGGTCTCTTATAGTTTGGACTAGCAGTTGCCCCATCTTGTTTACCTTTAAAAGTCTCTCGCCTCTTCAGGTGAGTACTTTTGCCCTTATAGTCTTCCCATTTCCTCTTTCCTTCAGTTGTCTTGACTTTGGTAATTGGTGCCTTAATCGAACTCTCCGTGATCTGGTCCATTCAGTTTGGACGATGTAAAATTTCCTTTGATATTGATTGACAAACCGTCAATATACATCTCTATCTTTCGTTTCTCGTTTGGCACTAATTCGGGACATAACAAGGCTAGTTCCATGAAACGCTTTTTATAGTTCTTGAGATTCGCACCGAAAACCTTTACATTACGTAGCTCAGTCTCCATCTTTCTAATCTCGTTTCGGGGACAATATTCTTCAATTAGCATCTTTTTCAGTTCTTCCCAAGAGATATCCTATGCCGTATCTACTCCTTCGGCTTTAGCATAATTGTTCCACCAAGTAAGTGCACCGTCTTGTAACGTGCACGAAGCATACTTTAACTTGTCTCCGTCCGCACAATTATTGATTTTGAAAACGGACTCCATCTTTTCGAACCATCGGGTTAGACCAACTGGTCCCTCAGTTCCATTAAACGTCTGCGGTTTGCATGCTTGAAAAGTTTTGTATGAGCATCCATTTCGTGAGTTTGTATTCACAGCTGCTGCTTCGGTTGCTGCCTTAGCTGCGGCTTCCGCTGCTGCTTTTGCCGCCTCGGCTGCAGCAATTCTTTCATTTACATGTTTCTCGACTAGTTCCTCAAACTCAGCATCCGACATTTGAGACATGTTTCTTCAATAAACACAACGGAAATAATTAATCACGTAGAATATTTTAGATGTAGCGAGTAATTAATGGTACATCATGGCATATTAATAATATGAACCCATTATTATAAAAGTTGTTTCTTCTTTATTAGCACTTTATAATTATAACTCGGGTAGTACCTACCCGTTAAGTTCATACATAATAGCTAGTACAAAGAATTAACTACTAAAATCCTAATAATATTCCACTATGAAAAATTATAGCTAGTTGCTACGTTATTATGTAATAATAATAATAATAAGTAGTAATAATACAAATAATCATTCCATGCATTTATTATTAATAAACCAAAATAATACAATACCATACAATACAATACCGATATTTTACATATGCTTATTTTACATAATAAGATAGAGTAGCACACATAAGCAATAGAATAGCGCATGGAAGATTTATGGTTGCGATGTCATTTATTCAGAACTATCAGAAGCTTCTTCTCATTTGGTTCTCTCTGCCAATTATTTGTGTGTGCATGGTCCAACAGACATTCTAGCAGTGTATTTAAGTTTTGGTCGGGGTTTTGAGGTACCCGTTGCCTCAGTGGGTTTAATACAATAAGGATGGTTACGGATCGAATGGTCCTGTTCCTTTTTAATAATTAAGGACTTTTTATTTTTGTGGTTCTTTATAGCAAGTTTGAATTCCTTCCTAGTGATTTCTTTTATTTCATTAGCGAAATCCTCCTCTGGGTTTACGGGGAGTTGAGATTCCCCGGCTAACACAATTTCTTCTTTAATAGGTATTGGAATGCCCTTTTTAGTTGTAGAAAGAATAGACTCAGTGTCCGATTCAGAATCGTACAAAATGATTGGATTAGAAGAAGTCATCTATCACATAATTGAAACAACAATTATGTTAGCAGATAAATATATCACATATAATATTTTTGGCAAAATGATAAGCAAAATTTGGTAAAAACATATATGGTCATAGTCCAGACTCACTAATGCATCCTAATAATTATCAGTTAAACACATTAATGCAAATTCTAGTTCCCTATAACCTCAAGCTCGGATACCAACTGTAACGACCCATCAAAATCGTTATTGACGCGGCACGTTAATCATTGATTCCACAGTGAGGTTTTGACCTCTATATGATACGTTTTGATAAAATATTGCATTCATTAAAATAAGTGACTTTCTAAACATAGAAAGTTATAAACATGTGGGCGAGTGCTTAAGTATAAGCAAATCCACAAAATACATAAGTCTTTATTTTACAGGTTGACATCACACTCAATTTATTTATTACAAAACGTGGTTTTGTTTCGAATGCAATAAACTTTATACAAAGCATGAGAGACTCCATGCAGGCAACAAGCACATCACAGCGGAAGCAGTCTAAGGACCTGAGAATAAAAACATGCTAAAAATGTCAACACGAATGTTGTTGAGTTATAGGTTTAATTGCTCGAGTCATAAATATATAAAGATGGACCACAAGATTTCTTCAAAATTTTATCAATAGATTCTACATAACAGAGCACCCTGGTAACTAAACTTAACGCTATAATGATAATTACCCTATTCGTTTTAATACACGCAAACCAACGTGTCATAAACTCAAATAACATACGTCCGTTAAAAGGCAAGCCCCATGGATCCATATACAATTATTCGTGCCCACCAGTCCATATCCTATGTACTGGCAGCTACTAGTTACCAAAGCTAAGGGATTTTTGGTTTAACTCAGTGTAGAATTAAGTATGTACTTGTGTCCATTGCATTTAAAATAAATTGCATGTATTCTCAGCCCAAAAATATTTAAAGTATTTAAAAAGGGAGACTATAAACTCACGGTACAATATTGAGATTCAATATTGTAGGCAAAATGTGTAGATGTAATGATAGTGGATGATTGTATGGTTGGTCTTGAATTCACGAACAATACCCAATATTTTCTTAGCTATAATCCGTTTGAAAACACGTTTTGAAAATCACCCGAGCATAATCCCGTCGTAGTATTTTATGTATAATATAATACTAATAATAATTAATAATATTAAGACTAATAATAATAATAAGAGTAATAATAACTACAGAGTATATATATATCGATATAGATATGTTGTGTGTGATATGTTAAACAAGGAAGAAAAAAAATTCTGAGTGTAATATGCTATATCTTGGCAAAAATGAAATCAATATATAACCACAACTTGAAGCCGACACATCCAATCCATCCATCCCCTCGGTCATAATATATGAAACAACCCAACCCGTATTCCATACGATAAATTTTTTTTTATACAATACACATTTACGCGACAATTAAATATGTAAACCATTCCACAAGTTCCATTTAAACGTACATAGATTTAAATGTTTACAAAAGGCATGAAGGCCATTAATTAAGTTTAATACAAGTTTGACCCACTACAATGATAGTTTATAATCCAAACGACACTCGAGCATGGTTTGGGGCTAAACTACCCAAAACGTTAGGCTAACTTCAAAAAGCTAACACCAAAAGCACCCCCCGACAACATAAGCGGGAGACCACTAGTCCAAACGTATGCCCTTACCCTTGTCCAAGCCGGAACCTATAAAATGGTAAACAACGAGAGGGTAAGCAAGGCTTAGTGAGTGCAACAATTATACATACATATATATAACCTACTTACATGCAAACACTTACCAAATCCGCATACATACTAGTTACAATAATTAGCATACCTTTCACATGTATAACGCTAAGTACCACGATAACAAGGCTAGTATAACAATAGCATATAACACAACAATACAATATGCTAAAACACAAGTATAACGATGATGTTCACAACATCCATAGTACTCAAGATCCCAAGGCTAGCCCAACGAATGGTATCGTTAACATCGAACTTAAACCCCATTCGCCTATATTAATGTGGTATCGTCAACACCGAACTTTATTGTAACGACCCGCATTTTTTCGATCATACTATACTTATAAGATTAATATTTACATAAATTAAACCTTGCCAACATGATAAGCAATCCAAATTGTCGAGATTTATATTTCCGAAAAGAGTTTTACGCAACGTTTGACCGTCTAGTTTGACCAATGATATCACGAACTATACAATATATAATAATTATACGTTTGTGTATATATATGTATATATACATATTTAACATGATTAATAAATGTTTTAATATCTCATTTTGTATTAATAACAACAAGTTATAAGTATATTTTGAAACTACTAACTTAAGTTTTCAAAATGATAACAATACGTAACGTTAATTGACATAAATACTTAAGACTTATAATGTTTATACATATATTGTATAAGTAATGTATTTAATCACTTTTAAAGACTTAAATACATAAAATCATATAAGTGTATTCACAAAAGATAGCTATATTTGAATCCTCATTCCATTTTTCACAAAATTTCTATACGTATACCTAGAGTATTTGTACTCGTATCATACCAAGCTTCTATACGTATTTACTAATAGTAAATACACATCAAATCACCACCTAACCCACCCTTGTTACTGCCCTTAGAGCAAGGTAATTGGATTTTGGATGCATGCATGAATTATTACACAAAAATACAACATGTGAACTTGTCCATCATCATCATCATTCACGTTTTTATGGTGTATATATACATGATCATTTTGCTTCATTTACTACTTCAATTTCCTAGCTAAAACACACACTCTTTCTTACTCTCTAAACTCCATAACAACCCAGCAAAATTCCATAAAGATCTAGCTTCAAAAACCATACTAAAACACCATAAGAAAACCATACAAAAACACTTCAAGAAAACCCTCCAAGAACACCAACTTACTTCCAATCTTTCATCCACTTCTATCACCCTTTTGATTCTAGCTTCTTACTTCTCTTTTACAGCAACTTCATCCAAGGAACTTGAGGTAGAATATATGTTCATAACCTTATTCGATTCATATATATATAGCTATCATATTTTGTGGTATACAAGTTTAACAACAAGAACATAGTTTGAATGTTTTCAAACTTGTTTGCAAACTAAATAGATCCTTCTAACTTAACTTTTAAAATACTTCAAGACCTGTAATATAACTTATGTATATGCTAATTTAACAAGGTAAAACTTGGTTTTTCAAAGTATAAGTATTTTTAGAAAAATGGTCATTAAATGATTTTGTTGTAACGAAAATGATTAACTTCATAAGTTTCACTAAAGTTTGACCTATGCCGTGTGATTTTGAATACAAACTAAGGTATTTACAGTTCATAGTCTTAAAGAGGGACTCGATCCAAGGAGATGGCAAGTTGAATCAACGAAAACGGACTTGTAACGAAGAAACTATGACCGAAACAAAATTGGTTATCCAAGGCTTAAATGACTTCGGGATTCATTGGAAAAATTTACATAAAATCACATACTTCTAAGATAACATGATATTTTATATATATGTACTTATAATTCAATTTTATATGGTTCAGGATCACCCGTAAACAACACGAGAAGATTAATCATAAGATCCCATGATTGTACGCAACACGTCATTTGACAACACCGGTACCATGGGTTAAGATTAATCTCGACCAATACATTTATGATGGGGTTTTACGGGAGTTTTATTTATTTCGTTGGGGGTTGTATTTATTCATTGCGGGTATATTAAACATCTAAAAATGAACCATTAAAAATTGAATTGCTAACCTCGGACTGCTAACTTTCGGACTAAGGAAATATTCAAAGTATTAAAAGTATAACAAGTATATATATATATAACGTTTGTTTAAAATGAAAACATATTGATATATTATATATGGATAGGTTCGTGATATCAACCGGAAGACCGAGTCAAATTATTTATATCATCAAGACAAAAGTGAGTATATAGTCCCACTTTTAAACTCTAAATATTTCGGGATGAGAATACATGTATTTTATGTTTTACGATATGGACACAAGTAACTGAAAAATATATTCTACGTTGAGTTGTACCACTGGCATACTTCCCTGTAGCTTGGTAACTAATATTTACAGCGGTATTGTAAACGCGAATCCTGTTGATAGATCTATCGGGCCTGACAACCCCAACCGGACTGGACGACCAGTATTCAACGGTTGCACAGTACTTCGTTTTTGTGACTACACTTGGTACGGTGTAGTAAGATTTCATATTAAAGGGAATATGCGACGTGAAAATGTTAAGTATGGTTACCGAGTGCTCAACCACTTAGAATACTTTTATTAAACTGATTATTTACGAAATCTTGTGGTCTATATATATATTGCAGCCGGCATTAAACCTATATCTCACCAACTTTATGTTGACCTTTTTTAAACATGTCTATTCTCAGGTGATTTCTAAAGCTTCCGCTGCATCATGTTGGATCTAACCAGGATCTTGCGTACGCATGTTTGTGTCAAAAATAAAACTGCATATCCAAGATGTTGTACTGTAAAATATGCTAGAAACCGTGTTGTTGTCATCATTTGTAAAGTTTGTAAGTCGAAGATTATCGCTAAACGTTAATCTTCTTTTTATTGTCTTAAGCTTGTAACAAAAATAATGGTTATGGTTTGTAATGTATAATATATGCAGTTTTCTTTCAAAAATGTCTCATATAGAGGTCAATACCTCGCAATGAAATCATACGTTATCTAACGCGTTCTTATGGTTAAGGACGGGTTATGACATGTGGTATCAGAGCGGTGGTCTTAGCGAACCAGGTTTGCATTAGTGTGTCTAAACCGATAAGTCGTTAGGATACATTAGTAAGTCTGGACTTTGACCGGGTTTGATTTTAAAAAAAAAAAAAACCATTGCTTATCACTGTTGGTTAAAATTTATATGTAAATATTATGTAGTACTAATGGGTTAGTTGTTGTGTGATAGATGTCGGGCTCGAAACTTATTATCACATTCAGCGACTCCGAATCAGAACCTTCAGATTGTGTTTCAGTCATTAACATATCCGATGACGAAAATGGTATTTTTGGGGAAGACTCACAATTTCCAGATGAACCAACTATAGAAATATCGGAAAGTGAACCCGAGGAGGAAAGTGAACCCGAAGAGGAAAGTGAACCCGAAGAAGAAAGTGAACCCGAGGAAGAAATACTAGAAATTACGAAAGAAAAATTCGATCAAGGAAAGAAACGAAAAGCGAATGAATTAGAAAATTCAAATCCCGAACTTAGTGAGAATGACGTAGCACCAATTCCACTCAACACTACCACCCCTATTCCCGCTATTCCTATTAGTGCTATCCCCGCATCTAGTTCTTCGGCTCCTCAGCCAAAACGTAGGGAGATAGCTAGGATTCGCGTTGGGGGATTCCCTGGACATAAATGTTTTGGGAAATAGACCAAACGATGCGCTGCCAAATTAAACCATGGAATCAAATAATATTTTGTATAATATTATTAGTGTGGTTTGTTTAATGTTCGATGTAAGATAAGCATATGTAAAATAGCGAAGTATGAAATGCAATAATTTTCCATGGTTAAGTATTATTTAGATTGTAGTAATTGGTTCTGTACTAAGCTATTAAGTATGAACATTAACGGGTAGGTACTACCCTAGATATAATTATAAAACGCTAATAAGAAGAAAAGGCTTTTATAATAATACCTGGTTCATATTATTAACAAGCTATAATGTACTATAAATACACACTACATCTATAATAATCCATGTGAATAATTATTTTCTTTCATTAGGAAATGGCGCGATTGAACCGAATGACGGAACAAGAAGTCGAGAACTTCATCAACCAGCGAGTCAACGATAGAATGCTATGGGTCGAAGCTGCAAGAGCTACTGCAGTTAATCCAAATCCTCGTGTAGGATGCTCCTACAAGACGTTTCAAGCTTGCAAACCTTCATCATTCAGTGGAACGGAAGGACCTATCGGTTTAACCCGATGGATAGAAAAGATGGAGACGGTGTTCAAAATCAGCGGTTGTGATGAAAAAGACATGACCAAGTATGCATCGTGCACTTTACAAGATAGTACACTCACATGGTGGAAGAATTATGTGAAGGCGGTAGGAGGAGATGTAGCTTATGATACTCCATGGGAAGAATTCAAAGCAATGATAATCACCGAGTATTGTCCAAGGAATGAGGTTATTAAGTTAGAAGATGAGTTACGAAGTTTGAAGGTGGTTGGTACTGAAATCACCAACTACAATCAGCGATTCATGGAATTGGTTTTACTATGTCCTGAATTGGTTCCAACCGAAGCACGGAAGATTGAAATGTACAAAGGTGGTTTGCCCAAAAAGGTCAAGGCAAATGTTACAGCATCGAAACCTAAAACAATTCATGAAGCTATAACCATGGCAAACGAGCTAATGGATCAGGTCATTCTGGATAAGAAAGCATTCAATACTGAGGTGAAGGTATTGGGGAACAAGAAAAAGTGGAATGGAGGTTATGATCGAGGTAACCAACAACAACCTTATAAGAAACAAGAAACCACGAAAGGTGCGGGTAGCGGTTCAGGCTTTGGTTACAAAGGACAAAGTCCTTTATGCAACCGTTGTCACAAACATCATTTTGGTTATTGTAGTGTGTTGTGCACTAAATGCAATAGACAGGGACATCTTGCTGAAGATTGTAAGGCTCTCGTTACAAATGCAAATGGTAACAAGACTCCTGCCACCAACGCAAATAGAACTGCTTTGGCTAACATTACTTGTTTTGGGTGTGGAAAACAAGGTCACTATAAGAGCCAGTGCCCGAATCAGAATGGCGGACCTGCACGTGGAAGAGCGTTTGTTATTAATGCTAGAGAGGCACGAGAAGACCCGGAGCTTGTTACGGGTACGTTTACCATTAATAACTTATCAGCATCTATCTTATTTGATACTGGCGCCGATAGAAGTTACGTGTGTATAAATTTTTACACTAAATTGAATTGTTCATCATTACCTCTAGATGCTAAGTACTTGATTGAGTTAGCTAATGGTAAACTAATTAAAGCCGATAAAATTTGTCGTGATTGTGAAATAAATCTAGCCGGAGAAACGTTTAAAATCGACTTAATACCCGTAGAATTAGGAGGTTTTGATGTAATAGTCGGCATGGACTGGATGTCCAAAATAGGAGCGGAAGTTGTTTGTGCCAAGAAGGCAATTCGTATTCCTGGTAAGGATAAAATACCGGTGATGATTTATGGAGAGAAGGGTAATTCAAAGCTAAAACTCATTAGCTGTTTGAAAGCCAAGAAGTGTTTAGAAAAGGGATGTTACGCTATTTTAGCACATGTTAATAAAGTCGAAAAGAAAGAAAAGTGCATCAACGACGTGCCTGTGGCAAGAGATTTTCCTGAAGTTTTTCCGGAAGAATTGCCGGGATTACCTCCATTTAGATCGGTAGAATTTCAAATAGATTTAGTACCAGGAGCTGCACCAGTGGCTCGTGCTCCATATAGACTTGCACCGTCCGAGTTAAAAGAACTTCAAAGTCAGTTAAAAGAATTACTGGACCGTGGATTCATACGACCGAGTACTTCACCGTGGGGAGCTCCAATTTTGTTTGTTAAGAAGAAAGATGGATCTTTTAGGATGTGTATAGACTATCGTGAATTAAATAAGTTAACTATCAAGAATCGGTATCCACTACCGAGAATTGATGACTTATTTGATCAATTGCAAGGATCATGTATTTATTCAAAAATCGACTTAAGATCGGGCTATCATCAACTACGCGTCAAAGAAGAGGACATTCCGAAAACTGCTTTTCGGACACGTTATGGTCATTACGAATTTTTGGTCATGCCGTTTGGATTGACAAATGCGCCAGCTGTATTCATGGACCTCATGAATCGAGTTTGTAGTCCGTATTTAGATAAGTTTGTTATCGTTTTCATTGATGATATTCTTATCTATTCCAAGAGTGAGCAAGAGCATGAAGAGCATTTAAGGTTGATATTGGAGTTGTTAAGAAAAGAACAGCTATATGCTAAATTTTCTAAGTGTGCTTTTTGGTTGAAAGAAGTGCAATTTCTTGGCCACGTTGTTAATAGCGAAGGAATTCAGGTTGATCCAGCAAAAACTGAAGCTATTGAAAAATGGGAGACTCCTAAGACACCAACACAGATACGCCAATTTTTGGGTTTAGCCGGTTATTATAGAAGGTTTATTCAAGATTTTTCCCGAATAGCTAAGCCGTTGACAGCATTAACACAAAAAGGGAAGAAATACGAATGGACCTCGGAGCAGGAGAACGCATTTCAATTACTGAAGAAGAAGTTAACTACGGCGCCTATTTTATCGTTACCAGAAGGGAACGATGATTTTGAAATATATTGTGACGCTTCGCGACAAGGTTTTGGTTGTGTTCTTATGCAACGGAAGAAAGTTATTGCATTCGCATCCCGACAATTGAAGATTCACGAGCGAAATTATACGACGCATGATCTAGAATTGGGAGCAGTCGTGTTTGCATTGAAGATGTGGAGACACTACTTGTATGGGGTTAAATTCACTGTGTTTACTGATCATAAAAGCCTTCAACATATTTTTGATCAGAAACAATTGAACATGAGGCAACGTAGGTGGGTCGAGTTAATAAACGACTATGATTGTGAAATTCGTTATCATCCTGGGAAGGCAAACGTGGTGGCTGATGCTTTAAGCAGAAAAGAACGAGAACCAATTCGAGTACGAGCGATGAACATAAAAATTCGCATGAATCTCAACTCACAAATCAAAGAAGTTCAACGAGAAGCACTTACTAAAGAAAATATAGGAAATGAAATAATGAAGAAGTATGAGAAGCAACTCGTTATGCGGGAAGATGGAATTCGATATTTTGCAAATCGTATTTGGGTACCGAAGTTGGGTGGATTAAGGAAGTTGATATTGAACGAGGCACATAAGACAAGATATTCGATACATCCTGGAGTTGGAAAGATGTACCAAGATCTTAAGACGCATTATTGGTGGCCTAATTTAAAGACAGACGTAGCAACATATGTTGGGGAGTGTTTAACTTGTTCCAAAGTCAAAGCAGAACACCAAAAGCCGTCAGGGTTACTTCAACAACCAGAAATCCCAGAATGGAAATGGGATGGTATTACCATGGATTTCATCACGAAGTTACCAAAGACTGCCTGGGGATACGACACCATTTGGGTGATTGTTGATCGTCTCACCAAGTCTGCACATTTCTTGCCTATAAAGGAAACGGATAGAATGGAGAAACTATTACGATTGTATATAAAGGAAGTTGTTTCAAGGCATGGAATACCTATTTCCATTATATCCGATCGTGATAGTAGATTTACCTCAAAGTTTTGGCAATCACTACAGGAGGCACTAGGAACTCGGTTGGATATGAGTACCGCATATCATCCACAAACCGATGGACAGAGTGAGAGAACGATTCAGACTCTCGAAGACATGCTCAGGGCATGTGTGATCGATTTTGGAAACGGATGGGATAAATATCTACCGTTAGCAGAATTCTCGTATAATAATAGTTATCATGCGAGCATTAGAGCTGCGCCATTCGAAGCATTGTATGGAAGGAAGTGTAGATCTCCTATCTGTTGGAATGAAGTAGGAGATCGACATTTAACTGGTCCCGAAATCATACATGAAACTACTGAAAAGATAGTACAAATCAAGGAGAGATTGAAAACAGCCCGTAGTCGCCAAAAGAGCTACGCCGATGTCCGAAGGAAACCATTAGAGTTTCAGATCGGTGACATGGTTATGCTAAAGGTGTCACCTTGGAAAGGTGTAATACGTTTCGGTAAAAGAGGTAAACTGAACCCAAGATATGTAGGCCCGTTCAAGATCATCGAACGCATTGGACCGGTAGCTTATCGACTCGAGTTACCGCAACAACTCGCCGGAGTACATAATACCTTTCACGTCTCAAACCTTAAGAAGTGTCTTGCAAAGGAAGACCTCACCATTCCTCTTGAAGAAATCCATGTCGACGAGAAACTACAATTCGTCGAAGAACCAATCGAAATCATGGACCGTGAAGTTAAACAGCTCAAACAGAGCAATATACCGATTGTTAAGGTTCGTTGGAATGCTAGAAGAGGTCCCGAGTTTACTTGGGAACGAGAGGATCAGATGAAGCAAAAGTATCCACACTTGTTTCTTGATGACGCAAAATAGGTACAATTTTAAAATTTCGGGACGAAATTTATTTAACGGGGAGGTAATGTAACGACCCGCATTTTTTCGATCATACTATACTTATAAGATTAATATTTACATAAATTAAACCTTGCCAACATGATAAGCAATCCAAATTGTCGAGATTTATATTTCCGAAAAGAGTTTTACGCAACGTTTGACCGTCTAGTTTGACCAATGATATCACGAACTATACAATATATAATAATTATACGTTTGTGTATATATATGTATATATACATATTTAACATGATTAATAAATGTTTTAATATCTCATTTTGTATTAATAACAACAAGTTATAAGTATATTTTGAAACTACTAACTTAAGTTTTCAAAATGATAACAATACGTAACGTTAATTGACATAAATACTTAAGACTTATAATGTTTATACATATATTGTATAAGTAATGTATTTAATCACTTTTAAAGACTTAAATACATAAAATCATATAAGTGTATTCACAAAAGATAGCTATATTTGAATCCTCATTCCATTTTTCACAAAATTTCTATACGTATACCTAGAGTATTTGTACTCGTATCATACCAAGCTTCTATACGTATTTACTAATAGTAAATACACATCAAATCACCACCTAACCCACCCTTGTTACTGCCCTTAGAGCAAGGTAATTGGATTTTGGATGCATGCATGAATTATTACACAAAAATACAACATGTGAACTTGTCCATCATCATCATCATTCACGTTTTTATGGTGTATATATACATGATCATTTTGCTTCATTTACTACTTCAATTTCCTAGCTAAAACACACACTCTTTCTTACTCTCTAAACTCCATAACAACCCAGCAAAATTCCATAAAGATCTAGCTTCAAAAACCATACTAAAACACCATAAGAAAACCATACAAAAACACTTCAAGAAAACCCTCCAAGAACACCAACTTACTTCCAATCTTTCATCCACTTCTATCACCCTTTTGATTCTAGCTTCTTACTTCTCTTTTACAGCAACTTCATCCAAGGAACTTGAGGTAGAATATATGTTCATAACCTTATTCGATTCATATATATATAGCTATCATATTTTGTGGTATACAAGTTTAACAACAAGAACATAGTTTGAATGTTTTCAAACTTGTTTGCAAACTAAATAGATCCTTCTAACTTAACTTTTAAAATACTTCAAGACCTGTAATATAACTTATGTATATGCTAATTTAACAAGGTAAAACTTGGTTTTTCAAAGTATAAGTATTTTTAGAAAAATGGTCATTAAATGATTTTGTTGTAACGAAAATGATTAACTTCATAAGTTTCACTAAAGTTTGACCTATGCCGTGTGATTTTGAATACAAACTAAGGTATTTACAGTTCATAGTCTTAAAGAGGGACTCGATCCAAGGAGATGGCAAGTTGAATCAACGAAAACGGACTTGTAACGAAGAAACTATGACCGAAACAAAATTGGTTATCCAAGGCTTAAATGACTTCGGGATTCATTGGAAAAATTTACATAAAATCACATACTTCTAAGATAACATGATATTTTATATATATGTACTTATAATTCAATTTTATATGGTTCAGGATCACCCGTAAACAACACGAGAAGATTAATCATAAGATCCCATGATTGTACGCAACACGTCATTTGACAACACCGGTACCATGGGTTAAGATTAATCTCGACCAATACATTTATGATGGGGTTTTACGGGAGTTTTATTTATTTCGTTGGGGGTTGTATTTATTCATTGCGGGTATATTAAACATCTAAAAATGAACCATTAAAAATTGAATTGCTAACCTCGGACTGCTAACTTTCGGACTAAGGAAATATTCAAAGTATTAAAAGTATAACAAGTATATATATATATAACGTTTGTTTAAAATGAAAACATATTGATATATTATATATGGATAGGTTCGTGATATCAACCGGAAGACCGAGTCAAATTATTTATATCATCAAGACAAAAGTGAGTATATAGTCCCACTTTTAAACTCTAAATATTTCGGGATGAGAATACATGTATTTTATGTTTTACGATATGGACACAAGTAACTGAAAAATATATTCTACGTTGAGTTGTACCACTGGCATACTTCCCTGTAGCTTGGTAACTAATATTTACAGCGGTATTGTAAACGCGAATCCTGTTGATAGATCTATCGGGCCTGACAACCCCAACCGGACTGGACGACCAGTATTCAACGGTTGCACAGTACTTCGTTTTTGTGACTACACTTGGTACGGTGTAGTAAGATTTCATATTAAAGGGAATATGCGACGTGAAAATGTTAAGTATGGTTACCGAGTGCTCAACCACTTAGAATACTTTTATTAAACTGATTATTTACGAAATCTTGTGGTCTATATATATATTGCAGCCGGCATTAAACCTATATCTCACCAACTTTATGTTGACCTTTTTTAAACATGTCTATTCTCAGGTGATTTCTAAAGCTTCCGCTGCATCATGTTGGATCTAACCAGGATCTTGCGTACGCATGTTTGTGTCAAAAATAAAACTGCATATCCAAGATGTTGTACTGTAAAATATGCTAGAAACCGTGTTGTTGTCATCATTTGTAAAGTTTGTAAGTCGAAGATTATCGCTAAACGTTAATCTTCTTTTTATTGTCTTAAGCTTGTAACAAAAATAATGGTTATGGTTTGTAATGTATAATATATGCAGTTTTCTTTCAAAAATGTCTCATATAGAGGTCAATACCTCGCAATGAAATCATACGTTATCTAACGCGTTCTTATGGTTAAGGACGGGTTATGACATTTATACCCACATATGAGGTATCGTCAACAACGAACTTTAAACCCTCATCAACGTCACTACAATATTCGTATGGCATCGTCAACATCGAACTTTAATTCCATACGTATGAGGTATCGTCAACAACGAACTTTAAACTCTCATCAACAACACAATATACTATAGGGTATGATATCGTCAACAACGAACTTTAACCCATACCTCATAAGTAAATAAATTATATACATGCATATATAATTATTCCACTCACCTTAACACTTCGGTGGTGATTTAAATGCTTCCGTATACCTCGAGCAAAGTACCTAATACATAGGTACACATTCAATACACAACTAATGGCATTTACCACATTACTTACACTTTGAGCATTTAATGACCCAATTCGCATTAAATGACTCAACCACACCCAAAACCGCCCTTAAATGCCAAGACTCATATTAAATCGCCAAAGCTAGTGATTTAAAGTCTACTAATATTAACTAGCACAACCTAGGGTAATTCATACCCCTTTTACCCAATTAGGTCAACTTTGACTCATATGACCCATTTTAACACTTACACTTGCAAGTTTAGTCAAACATGACCCAATTAACATCATTCAACTTTAAACAAGTGTTTTAATGCTTACAACACCATTAACACTTACAAACCTCATTTCATTAGACCAAACCCTAGATTATGGTAATTAGGGTTTCCTTTCAACAATCTAACCCAAAATCCACCCATTTAACTCTCAAATGGGTCACACAAGTTCCATATGAACCAAACCCTAGCTTAAACTAAATAAAACTCAAAACTTAAAGTTGAGACTTACCAAAACTATCCTCTTGTAGCTAATAGCAAGGAGAACAACTTTAATTCTTGCTCCTAGGATTGATTCACAAAACTTCTTCTTCAAATCTCAAGTTTAATCTAAGTGGATTTTAAGTTTTGAGAGGAAATTATGAAAGAAAATGGAAAAAAAATGAGAAATATAGGATAAGTGGCTGATATTAAAAGCTCCCATCAGATCAACACGCAAAAAGACCAAATTGCCCCTAAAACCCTTTTTAATTTGAGAAGAAATTGGAGTCAGAACTGCAGAGGTGCCGCGGCGCGGCTCCTTTGTCGCGGCGCGACATAAAGAAGGAAAAACGACCCTTCTTAACTCATGTTCTGATCTGGATTTGCTTTGATTGTCGCGTCGCGGCCCCTTTCCTCGCGGCGCGGCATTGGCCTATTCCTGATCACTTCGACAATTTAACATAAATCAAAGGCTCAAACAACAAGCACAAATCTTTCACCCTTCCTATGCACGTCTAAACCTCGACCTTAGGTCTCACACGACTCGACGCCAGCGCGACACATTTATAAACACGTTCACGCACGCATTCAAACACACACACACACACACACACACACACACATATATATATATATATATATATATATATATATATATATATATATATATATATATATATATATATATATATATATATATATATATACACTTATACGACAGCTAGCCCCGTAGCTCATTTAATCACATAACGAACAAGTTATAAGCGTACTATTGATTAAGTACGTACCTTTAAACGCGCACAGAAAACGGGGTGTTACAACTCTCCCCCACTTAAATCGGAGCGCGTCCTCGCGATCCAAGCCGCATGACACGAGGGAAGATAAACCAACACGAAATCTTCGGGCTCCCAAGTAAACTCAGAACCTTTTCTACGACGCCATTGGACCTTAAAGGTCCTCACCTCTTTGTTACGCAACATTTTTACCTTCTCATCGAGTATAGAAATCGGCTCTTCAACGTATTCTAACTTGTTGTTTAGCTCAATTTTGTCTAAAGGCATCCATGATGAATCATCCGCAAGACACTTTCGGAGATGGGAAACGTGAAACGTATTATGAATCCCCGCAAGTTCTTCGGGTAATTCCAAACAATACGCGACTTCACCAACACGAGCTAAAACCTTAAACGGCCAAATAAACCGAGGAGCTAACTTTCCTTGTTTCTGAAACCGAATAATACCCTTCCATGGCGAAACCTTAAGCATCACCATATCACCTTCTTGAAATTCGATCGTTCGTCTACGTTTATCGGCATACGACTTTTGCCTATCTTGAGCCTTTTTCAAATGCTCTCGAATCATATCAATCTTACTATTCGTCTCCAAGACCAAATCGGTACTCCCGATTTCTCTCTGACCTACTTCATCCCAACAAATTGGAGTTCCACACCTACGCCCATAAAGCATCTCATAAGGTGGCATCCCAATACTAGTATGATAACTATTATTGTACGAGAATTCCACCAAAGGTAAGTACTCGTCCCAACTACCACCGAAATCGATAATGCATGCTCGTAACATATCTTCCAAAGTTTGATTCGTACGTTCGGTTTGACCGTTCGTTTGAGGATGATACGCCGTGCATAATTTTAATTGCGTACCCAAATCTTCATAAAATTTCTCCCAAAACCGAGATGTAAAACGGGTATCTCAATCCGAAATAATAGATATAGGAACTCCGTGTCGAGAGATAACTTCCTTGATAAACAACTTAGCCAAAGTCTATGACGATATCGCTTCCTTAATGGGAAGAAACAAAGCACTCTTCGTCAATCGATCAACTATAACCCAGATCGAATCAAATTGGGTTCTTGCCGTTTTAGGTAACTTCGTGATAAAATCCATGGTAATGTGCTCCCATTTCCATTTCGGGATATCTAACGGTTGTAACTTACCATACGGCTTTTGGTGCTAGGCCTTAACTTGCAAACACGTGACGCATTGCTCAACATACTTCACAACATCACGTTTCATGCCCGGCCACCAATAATCTTTCCTTAAATCAAGATACATTTTCGTCGCGCCCGGATGAATGGAATATTTTGACTTATGTGCTTCATCGAGTAGCACTTGTAGGTAATCACCCATCTTAGGCACCCACACCCTTCCTTGAAAAGACAACAAACCACGCGAGCCCATAGTGATGAATTCCGATTGCCCCACAATTCGCTCCGCATGCTTGTTATGAACGTAAGCCTCTACTTGAATCACACCAAGTTTTTCAAGAAAATCGTTAGTAATAATCATACGTAACAATCCCAATCGTAACGGCGGGTGATGACTCTTTCGACTTAACGCATCCGCGACCACATTCGCCTTGCCCGGACGATAAAGTATTTCACAATCATAATCTTTTACCACATCCATCCACCTACGTTGACGATAATTCAAATCTCGTTGATTAAAGAGATGTTTCAAACTCTTATGATCCGAATAAATCGTACACTTGACACCATACAAGTAATGGCGCCAAATTTTCAACGCATGCACAACCGCCGCCAACTCAAGATCATGAGTCAGATATCTCGTCTCGTGTTCCTTTAATTGTCGCGAGGCATAAGCGATGACTTTACCTCTTTGTATTAGAACACACCCGAGCCCATTTAACGATGCATCACAATAAACCGTCATGTCTTCCACTCCTTCCGGCAACACTAACACCGGAGCTTGACACAACTTCTCTTTTAACAATTGAAAAGCAATTTCTTGCTCATTCTCCCAATTAAACCTCGCGTTCTTCCTTGTCAACTTCGTCAATGAAGAAGCAATCTTAGAAAAGTCTTGTATAAATCGACGATAATAACCGGCCAATCCGAGAAAACTCCGGATTTCCGTAGGCGTAGTCGGTTGTCTCCAACTCTTCACCGTCTCTATCTTCCCCGGATCTACTTGAATACCGTCTTTGTTCACAATATGACCAAGGAATTGAACCTCCCTTAGCCAAAATTCACATTTGGGGAACTTAGCATACAATTTCTCCTTTTGTAACGTCTTCAATACTTCACGCAAATGACGTTCATGCTCATTCATACTTTTTGAGTAGACTAGTATGTCGTCAATAAACACAATCACCGACTTGTCCAACATAGGTTGGCACACTCGGTTCATAAGATCCATGAATGCCGCCGGTGCATTCGTAAGACCAAAAGGCATAACTACAAACTCAAAATGCCCATAACGGGTTCGAAAAGCCGTTTTCTCAATATCTTCCTCACGGACCCGCATTTGGTGATAGCCGGACCGTAGGTCAATCTTTGAGAAATACGTCGCACCTTGGAGTTGATCAAACAAATCATCAATCCGAGGCAATGGATAACGATTCTTGATCGTCACCTTATTCAACTCCCGATAATCGATGCACATCCGCATACTACCATCCTTCTTTTTCACGAATAAAACCGAAGCGCCCCATGGCGAAGCACTCGGTCGAATAAAACCCTTTTCAAGAAACTCTTGGGTTTGGTTTAATAACTCTTGCATTTCCATCGGTGCTAAACGATAAGGAGTTTTAGCAATGAGAGTAGCTCCCGGAACCAACTCAATGCGAAATTCTACTTGTCTTTCCGCCGGAACACCCAGTAACTCCTCCGGAAAAACGTCTTCGAATTCACTAACCACCGGAATTTCACGAATGGGTGGTGGCTCATCACGAGTATCAACAACATGGGTAAGAAAAGTCATGCCACCGCTAACAAGAAAACGACGTGCCCGTGCAAAAGAGCATATCGGCACAAGTCTTCTTCGTTTATCGCCGTGAATAATTAACTCTCCCCTACTTGGGGTCTTCACAAGAATAAATTTCTCATGGCATGCAATATAGGCTCTATTTCGATCGAGCCAATTCATACCAACAACGATATCAAAATCGCCCAAAGTCATCGGGATAACATCAATTTTAAAGTTCTCGGCACCAAACACAACATCACAATTTTTACACACATCAACCACTAGTACCGTCTTGCCGTCTGCTATTTCGACTTCTACCGGACGACTTAACTTAGCTAACGATCTATCAAGTTTAGGCACAAATTTTGGAGACACAAACGACAAATTTGCACCGCTATCAAAAAGAATCCTTGCCGGATTAGAATTAACCAAAAAGGTACCTGAGACAACTTCGTTGGATTGCTTGGCTTCGTTGTTAGTCATCAAATAGTTTCGCCCTCGAGCCGTACCCGCCGCCTTCTCTAGCCTTTTAACATTATCGTTGTTCAAATCGGGACACTCTGACTTTCGGTGTCCTTCTTTGTTGCAATTAAAACAATTGAGCTTGTTTGTTGAATTTGGCTTCGGACAATCTCGAGCCATATGTCCACGTACCCCACAATTGTAGCAAGTAGGGACAAAGTTCTCAAAACCACCGGTAGCGCCCTTCTTCACACTATTGACACTTTCGGAACCCTTTTTGTTCTTGTTCTTTTTATTTGAAAAATTCGAATGACTCGAACCTTCAAACTTTCTTTTTGAAAAAGTGAAATCGCTTTTTCTTGGAACCTCCGGCTCAAAACCCCGAGCCAACTCGAATAGCTCTTCAAAAGTCTTAGCCATTCCCCGACTAATCTTACCCTTGAACTCGGCGTTCAAGGTACGGTAGATATCTTTCATTAGCTTGTGATCGTCACCAATATATTCCGGGCAAAAGCGAGTCTTTGCCAAAAAGGTAGACTTGAGAGTAACCAAGTCCATCAAACCTTGTTGCAAATGATGCAACTCGTCCCAGATTCTATCAAGGTCAGAAGAAGTTCGGTATTCTTGGAAGAATTCCTTCTTAAACTCCTCCCATGTCAAGCTCATGCATTGCTCTTCACCATATAAATTGATTTTATCGTCCCACCACAACTTGCCTTCTTCACGTAGCATGCTAGACCCATATCTCGTCTTCTTCTCGGGAGGACACTCCGCGGTACGGAACGCCCCCTCGATATCGGAAATCCAACAAGTGCTTTTCAATGGATCCCTCACCCCATTAAACATCGGAGGTTGAGTATCCTTGAAGTTTTTGTTGTGGAAGTCTCGCCTTCCTTCACCTCCTTCACCACGAGGATAAATGTTTCTAGCTTCAAGAGCCTCATCAACAGTGGCCTTCATTCGTTCATTAATTAAATCGGTTATTTGCTCGTCAACCGATTCCTTGAAAACCTTTCTCACGCTAACAAGGAAGTCCTCCTTGTAGTTCTTCAAGATGGCCTCAACCTTGGCCGTGAATTCGGGGTCCTCGCTTGTACCACCGATATCATTATCGTGTCCGTTTCTCGTCTTCATTCTATAAAACGGAAAAGGTTAAACCAAGAACGAAAGGCATAACACGTAAGTATATACATACGTACCACACTACCCCATCTTGCTCAACAATCGTCGTACATTACTTGTTTGACACGAATTGCACCCGTAACAACGGTAGCTAATCATTGTTACGCGAGCACGTCGCATTAACTCGCTAGTACAACGTCCATCTTGCTTGGTGATTGATAAACACAACACAAAACAATTAGCACAAGGTTAGTTCACATAAACCAAAGCACTAACAATTTCTGATTAGACCCAAAGTCCTACAAGTCCCGCATAAAGCGCTCACACAATAAAGTCTAAGTCTAGGCACCTATCTCGAGTCGCCTAAATGCCTTAGACCATGCTCTGATACCACTTGAAACAACCCAACAAGTATTCCATACGATAAATTTTTTTTATATATAATACACATTTACGCGCCAGTTAAATATGTAAACCATTCCACAAGTTCCATTTAAACGTACATAGATTTAAATGTTTACAAAAGGCACGAAGGCCATTAATTAAGTTTAATACAAGTTTGACCCACTACAATGATAGTTTATAATCCAAACGACACTCGAGCATGGTTTGGGGCTAAACTACCCAAAACGTTAGGCCAACTTCAAAAAGCTAACACCAAAAGCACCCCCCGACAACATAAGCGGGAGACCACTAGTCCAAACGTATGCCCTTACCCTTGTCCAAGCCGGAACCTATAAAATGGTAAACAACGATAGGGTAAGCAAGGCTTAGTGAGTGCAACAATTATACATACATATATATAACCTACTTACATGCAAACACTTTGATGTCAAAGCAGAGGGGTATAAAATACTATTAAATTTTTGCAGGAAATACTATTAAATACGATACAATTTTACACAAGATATTTATTTATTTATAGAATGGATATACTTAAACCTTGCTACAACACTTATAGGCAGTGTACCTAATCGTACAGTAGTGTAGTTTTTAGTAAGTCCGGTTCGTTCCACAGGGAAATCTTTAAACAAAGCTTAACGCTATATTAGTTTACTTTTAAAAAAATACAAATATATATATAAGTAATATTATTATTATAAAGGGGGGTTTTTACCGTTTAATGACCGGTTTGTCGATTTTAAAACTTTAGTCGCAGTTAAAACCTAATGTAAAATATTAAATAAATAAAAGACTTAATTTAAAGCGTAAAGTAAATAACGATAATGAAATTGCGAATAATAAAAGTGCGATAAAATAAAATTGCGATAATTAAAAAGTACGATAATTAAAAGTGCGATTAAATAACAATAAATAAAAGTGCGATAATTAGAAGTGCAATTAAATATAAAATAAAGGAAATTAAATATGAAATAAAAGAATTATGCTTATTTAAACTTCCGTAATCATGATGTTTGACGTGTTGATTTTAGTTTTATGCCCATGGGTTAATTGTCCTTTGTCCTGGATTATTTAATATGTCCGTCTGGTTTTGTCCATAACAGTCCATCAGTCATAAATATAAAGTGCGAGTGTCCTCGTCAAATTATTATTATACCCGAAGTTAAATATTCCAACTAATTGGGGATTCGAATTGTAACAAGGTTTTAATACTTTGTTTAATGAATACACCAGGTTATCGACTGCGTGTAAACCAAGGTTTTACTACTTTGTTAACAATTACACCAATTACCCTTGAATGTAATTTCACCCCTGTTTTAATTATTCTAGTGGCTATTAATCCATTCCCGTGTCCGGTTAAATGAACGATTATTCGTACATATAAATACCCCGCCCATCGTGTCCGATTGAGTGTATATGGTAATTTATAGGGACGCCCAATTGTAAATCTTTATATTAACATTAACAAACTTTCATTTAGTTAAACAAATATAAAGCCCATTAATAGCCCATAGTCTAATTTCCACAAGTGTCGTTCTTTTTGTCCAAACCCCAATTATGGTACAAAGCCCAATTACCCAATTTTAGTAATTAGCCCAACATCATGATTACTTCGTTTTAAATAAGCATAATAATAACTTAGCTACGAGACATTAATGTAAAAAGGTTGAACATAACTTACAATGATTAAAAATAGCGTAGCGTTACACGGACAGAATTTCGACTTACACCCTTACAACATTTGCTAACATACCCTTATTATTAGAATTATAATTAAAATTAAAATATAAATTATAAATATAAATATAAATATATACGATATATTGAGAGAGAGATATATATTTTTTTGTACCTAAAATGGATCACGAACTCGCTTTAAATAGAATGTGGCCTGGAAAAGCCCCTCATGCGAGTCGCATGAAAATGGGCATAGGGCCATGCGAGTCGCATGGCCATGAATTCCAGCTCACATTCGTTTGGCTCCTAGCTTGTCGACATAATTTAATAATAATAAATATATAAATAATTTTAATAATTATTTATATATTTATATTATATTTATATGCATAGTTGAGTAGATATTTTTAGTCCGTTACGTCGGGCGTTTCTTCTAGGCTCAGGTCCCGGTTCCGGATTTTCGGACGTCCTCGCGTACTATTTTATATCGTGTACTTTGCGTCTTGTAACTTGTACTCTTGTTATTTTGAGACGTTCCTCATCAATAATTTGAACATTTTTGATTGAATCTTGTACTTTTTAGCTTTTTGGACCTTTCCGTCTTCAATTTGTCGAATCTGCCTTTTATCTTCACTTTTTAATATTTAAACGAATAGTGCTTGTAAATCGAACAATATCAACTAAAATCTTGTCTTTCTTGGGGAATAATGCTGTAAAATATGTGTTCATTTTTAGCCTTATCAATATTCCCACACTTAAGCGTTGCTTGTCCTCAAGCAATATAGTCTTGAAACACTTGAATCACTTCTTTATTCTTCACACTTTGTACATAAGTGACTTCAATACAGCGGTATAAACAATGATAGTAACAATGTGGTTTAAAGGTGGGTGTGTCTTTTATAGTTGCCTCGGGTTTAGGTCAACGACACTTGCAATCAAATAGCCGATTTACTTTCGGTTTCCAAAGCAAAGTGCACATTTGAAAGGTGGTTTACAGTCCCACATGACTATAAAAATTTAGATCCTTAAGGAAATTGGATCTTTATGAAAACATTTGATCTTTTGAAAATTCAAGCTAGATTTTACCCTAGACAAGTTTTCTGATTTGATCCATCATCGGTGTTGCAAAATATATCTGTGGATCAATATTTTGGCTAAAACTTTTAGGCTCGTGTAATCCACTGCTATCCCTGTATCGGAAAGCACACATCCAGTTTACTTGTTCCGTATATTACCTTTCGGTAAACTACCGTCCGGTTGTAAAGGAAAGCGATGAACAAGAAACTGTTAAGGCAATGTCCAGTGACATGCAGATGATTATGGTCTTTTTAACGTGTCGGATGCTAGAACTATCCTTGGTAGGAGCAATAGTAAAGATCATCCTATAATTTTTCGGTCTGGCACAAGGTCCTGTCTCTGACCATGCTATGCAACCACCGTTCTTACGGTTGACACCCGATTTGGTTCAGGTGACCTAATGAATTCCAGGTGAATTCCTAGGATTTTACGTTCAATGGTAATGAACGCATTGAAAATGGATTTTCAGAAAACAAATTGGTTTGTAATTTTGATCAAAATATTTTCTCGTTCAAGCTCGAGTTTAGATATCATTGAATTCCATGAGTTTGAATTCTCAATCTTTAAGGTCAATCTCAAGGATTGAGTAATATCAGGCTTAAAAGCTGATTTTTAATCTTTAAGGAGATTATCCTTTCTGGGGATCTGATTCATTAGTCTTATCAAGCTAATTTTCACGGTGCCTCCCCATTGTACGAGATAAATCCTTCTCATGGTTAGGATAAATCTGACCACTTGGCGACCCTGTTTGATGCTGAGGTCCGTGGATTTCCAGCCGATTTTAGTGATGACTTTTCTAGATTTTTCGTCAACCTACAGCTGGTCTGGACGACAACTTCATGACCTAAATCAAGAAGCGCGTGTCTTTTTCGGAAGACTTTACTTCCTTTTAATGATGGAATTGATTCATCGTGTAGATCCATCTCTCTTTGATAGTTTCATTGGATAAAACAGTTGATTATCGTTCAAAACAAAAGTATTTTCAATTGTTTGTACAAAAATATGTGATATATGTTTTGAATGACTAGGTAAACTTTTCCCACACTTGGCTTTTATTTATGTTTTTCTTTGCCTTTTTCTCTTCTATTCCATTCTTATTAAATGAATTCTAACATTTTGGTTGTTTCTCAATTTATGTCCTTTCCGAGGTAACGATAATTTCGGCTCAATGACCTAGTTTTCATCGTTCATAAATATGTATAAACATGATTTTGAATTCATTTTGTTAAAAATTTTGAAAAATTTACTAGAAGTGGGTAGTTAGTATATAAGACTAGGGCTGTTCCTTGTTATCGGAGAGCACTAGATTCTAACACAACTACTGCGTTACTAGCATTTTTAATGGTAACCAAGTGTTTAAATCAAAAATTTTTAAAAATCCGAAAGAATTTAACCCCTTCCCACACTTAAGATCTTGCAATGCCCTCATTTGCAAGAAATCAGAAACAATTTAAATTATTGAGGGTTATTAGCGTAGAAAAATGATTAAATTTTACCAAAGTTTCAAACATATTGTCGTTTGATTGTTGAATGATAAATGGTGCACGTCATTTGTTCATTCCGTCTTGTTGTTATTTCACATATATTTTGCATCTTGTCGTCAAAATTACTTGCTTTTGCTGAACTTAATGCCAGTCTTTGAAAACGCGTTGTTTTATCCTGTTTTGTGCATAACATAAAATACATACAATACAAATATAATCATACATGCAATTTGAAATGGAACTTTGGCATCCCACTTTCAAACTATAAGAAAAATATTAGTACACAATAATAATAGAAATATCAAACATTACATAAATGTAATTAAAATGTTAAGTGTTTAAAATAATAAAAATATAAATTACCAACTTATCTCTACTGATCAGGAGGTGGGTTAGGAGGATAATTAGGATAGGGATCCCAATTCATGTTCGGATCAGGGTTCCATGGCTGTTGATAGGTGAACTGGTATGCTGCGTCATAATCATATAAGTCATAGGGCGGTCTCATTTCTGGCTGGTGTGCAGGATAGAATGCGGGTCGGGTCGGATAATAAATCTCATTAGGCTGCAGCCGGCTTATGATTTGGCGCTGATGATAATCCCATCGGTGATGCTCTCGTTGCCGGAAATGCTCGTAATCATTCCGGCGTTGCCACGCCTCGTACTGCATATGCCTATCATCGTTCGTCATGTATTCTTCCTCCATACGAACGCCTAAATCAAGAGCAGTCTCCCAAACAACTTCCATAATGTTGTTCGCCTCCTCCATTTCGTCATCCGAACCTCTTTCTACCTGTCGCTGAGGTCCCTCGTATCGATATACCCAATTACGTCTCATCAATAAAACCTTTGCACCCTGATAGACGTGTGAACTTATAGTTTCACCTTCGTCCTCTATTTCTACCATTGGACCCCCTCGGTTCTTGTCAACACCTAAATACTCTCCAATGAGAGTAATGAAAATACCACCACCTATAATACTCCCCGATTTCATCCCCCCAACTACATTAGATAGATAATAACCAACACAATAGGGAATGTTAACGAAACTCCTCGGGTCTCTAATACACTTAAGGTAGAATAAATCATTTAAAGTCAATTTCTCCTTATTCTTACCCCTTTGTGTAATTGTGTTTGCTAAGAATCGATGTATCACCCGGAGTTCAGCTCTATCAATATCTAAGTATGTATGTCCCCCACCAGCTTGAAACTCATTAAAATGGGACATACGCCTCCAGACGGCGTTAACATTAAATTCCCTATCTACCCTTTCTCCTTGGGCAATCAGGCCATTACAGTCGGGGCTCAAAAGTTCAGCAGGGGTGTAAATCTGTAAGGCCCTGGCTAAATCTATCATGGACATTCTGTACATGCGTCCACCTAACAGAAATCTAATAAAGCTTCTATCATCTATCCTCCTAACATCACTGTTTAACTTAATAGTACTAAGTAATTCTATACACCATTCCCTATATATGGTTCTACGAATGGAAAATAGGCGCATCCAATCGTTAAACTGAGAATTACCATACCTTTGCACCAATAATTCCCGAATCGGTTAAGCAAGGTCAACTGTTTCCAAAGGTACCCAGTCAATTGCCCTTGGCATTTCAACACCCTTAAAGTAGAGAATGTGCATGTTCTTTTGATAATCTGGATACTCTATCCAACATCGATCAAATCTCAGATTTGGGTGTAACTGATCTTCATTAATGTCTGAGCTCAGAATCATTTGATGTGGAGCGAATTGACGAAACTGATTCATGAATAATTGATCTTGATCGTGATATGGAATATGTTGATCCTCATGTTGTTCTTCTTCTTCTTGCACTTGTTGTTCTTGTTCATTAAACATTTCCGGTTCGGGCTCTGGTTGTCTGGACGATGATGCACCGTCCGTATCTGTATTTCTCTGCAAAACACATTAAACACAAAAATTGTGCATCCAAATATGCATTAGTGTTAGCAAAATAATAACTTGAAACAATTATGATGACATGTTCAATTCATAACATATTTTATACATATTTTCCTAACAATAATAATTCTACACTTTTACATACGAAAATGTATACAATGTTTTATCACATTTAAACTCTTAAACATGTCAACAATAATCATTATAGCAATTAAACACTTATTACATGGCATTCAAATCAAACTCATGTTCATTTTCATATTTCGTCAAGTCTACACTTTTTCAAATAAGTACATAAGAAAATGTTCATCAAGTTTTTAATCATTCATCTTAAATTATATGCCAAACTAATCACTACTAGCAATTAAACAAGTTTAAATTGGCCTTTACATCAAATTATCCAAGTTTATGAATTTTTTTAGACTTAAAAAGTCTACTTTAATTCTCAAAAACATGTTTAGGCTCAAAGTTTGGATCAATTAACTACCTAAACATGTTACACTACTTAATTTAGCAACAATTCATGACAAAAATCGGCCATAACCTGTTTATATCAAAAAGCCCCAAATTTGCTCAAGAACACAAACCCTAGATTACTCAAAATTTGAAGTTTAAGGCTTCTAATCATGTTAAACAGCATCAATCTAGGTTATACAAGCATAATACATAAACAATTTAAGCCTAATTACACTAAAAAGCATCAAAATCAAATTGGGGAAAAAAATTGCTCAAGAACATCAAATTTCGAATTAAATGGTGTTTAGGTGTAGAAATTTACCGTTTTTTCTTGAGTAATTCTTAGATAGCATCCTTCTCAACATGATTTTAGCAAAAGATTTGGTGATTAACGGTTAAAAATGGTGATTTTTGGGGTGTTTTTGGGTGGTTTTTCGGAGTTTTTTCGCTGTTATTTTTCGCAGTGTTTGAGTTGTGTGGTGCACTGATCGTTCAGCTCTTTTTATTTTTTTTCCTGATTTTCGATCCCTCCGCGAGTCGCGGAGATTTAAGCTCCAAACTCCGTGAGTCGCGGAGTTTGGTATTTTTTTTTATTATTTTTTTTTTATAATCATTAACTTATTAAAACAATTAAGTAATTAATTTTAAAATTTTGTTTCCCTTGTTATTTAGGACGAGGTCGTTTCGGATCGATGTCCTAGTCCGTCCTTCGACAAAATTTTAAAATTTGTCTTTTTGTAGCGATTGTTTTAAAAGCTAAGATTTTTGGGTTTTTTCAATATTTTTGGCATACTCTAATTCAATAAGATTAAAAATAATGATAATAAAAGTTCTCGTCCCTCCCTCGGGTAAAGCAATTTCGGTTCAAAGACCTAGTCTTCAACTTACGACGAATTTTAAAAATCATATTCTTAACTTAATGAGATAAAGTAAATTTTTGTTTTTAAATTCACACAACTTAAATATAAAATACAAAATTTATATTAAAAATTCACACCAAACTTAAAATTTGAAATGCATAAAATTAAAAATTTATATTTTAAAATTTAAAAATTCACACCAATCTTAATTTTAAAAATTTATAAATTCATCCCAAACTTATATTATGGTTCAAATATTTACAAATTTAAATATATTGTTTTTACAAAGTTTACAATATTAATTTAAGATTTAAATATTAATATTAAAAACATGGTAAGAATAAAATTAAAAATCTTTTTGTCTTTTTATCCCACTTTAATCAATCAAATATTATCAAAAATATGCGCCCCTCTTTTCGGTAAAGTAATTTCGGTTCCAAGACCTAATTTAACTCATGACGAATTTTTGAAATATTTTGGTTTGATTGATTAAAGATATTTATACCTTAAGAATAAACGTTAAATTTCGCAGTGATGTAATAAATTTTTGAATGATATCAATAATTTCGGTCGCCAAACCTAATTTTATTTAATACCAATTTAATACTTTTTAGCGAACAAATTAGCGTTTATTATCAAAAGGTTACAAATAAAAATAAAAATAAAAACTGTACAGACATACCTGTGGAATAGATTTCTTAGTTATATGATCTATCCCATTCATAAGATAGTCGGTTTAATTGATTTTCCATGGCTACATAGGCGTAACCTCGAGCATTCAGTGTCTTTTCTTCTAAACATATGAACGGTCCGTCTCTGCATAAAGTAACAAATTCGGTATTTGAATAGGTTTGATTATTTGAACATTTACCTCCATGTGACCATTTTCCGCATTTGTGACATCGTTCTAGGTGTCGTGCTCTTCTTTTCGCTGCGGATTTTGATTTTCCTTTACCAAATTGTAACTTATTATCTTCACATCTGGATTCTTTTCTAACTCCGTCCATTCTTTTTCTGATTACTGATACTATTTCACTCGGTAGTATGTCATTATTACGTTTAGTGATCAAAGCGTGTAGCATTAGACCATGGTTTAGTTCACAGGCAGTCTTCATTTTGTAAAAACCTAAAAAAAAATAAAAATTCAGAATGGGGGGAGAAGACTAGTTCTTTAGGGTCTGCTAGGGAAAGACCATTCGGGTTCCATTTTCGAGAACTACATGAAAACAGACAATCTAACTCTAACAGGAATACATATTATCCTTTAAAGACTTGATTCTCCCCACACTTAGTTAGCTGTGGTGTCGAAATTGTGATTAACTTCGTTGTCGACTTCCATCGGACCATGTATGTAATGTTTAACTCTGTGACCATTAACTTTAAATTCAATCCCATTTGAATTTATCAATTCTATCGTTCCGTATGGGAAAACTCTTTTGACTATGAATGGTCCAGACCATCTTGATTTCAATTTTCCAGGAAATAGCTTGAATCGTGAATTGAAAAGAAGAACTCTGTCTCCTTCTTTAAATTCTTTTGAACTTCTGATTCTTTTATCATGCCATTTCTTCGTTCTTTCTTTATAGATTAACGAATTTTTGTATGCTTCATGTCTTAATTCTTCTAATTCGTTTAGTTGACTTAATCGTAGACGTCCGGCTTCATGTAAATCAAGATTACATGTCTTCAAAGCCCAAAATGCTTTGTGTTCAATTTCTACTGGAAGATGACATGCTTTTCCATAAACAATTCTAAAAGGTGTGGTCCCAATTGGAGTTTTGTAGGCTGTTCTAAAAGCCCAGAGTGCATCCTCCAATTTAATGGACCATTCCTTCGGATTTGATCCTACGGTTTTCTCTAAAATACATTTTAAAGCTCGGTTGGTATTTTCAACTTGTCCACTTGTTTGTGGATGATATGCGGTTGAGATTTTATGAGTTACTCCATAACGTTTGAGAACTTTCTCAAGTTGATTATTACAAAAATGAGTTCCCCGATCACTTATTAAAGCTTTCGGTGTTCCAAACCTTGCAAAAAGACGTTTTAAAAAGTTGACTACAACTCGTGCATCGTTAGTTGGGAGAGCTTGTGCTTCCGCCCATTTAGATACATAATCAATGGCTACGAGTATATATAGATTATTATTAGATTTTGGAAATGGACCCATAAAGTCAATACCCCAAATGTCAAATACTTCACATACTTGGATGACATTTTGTGGCATTTCATCATGTTGACTTATTTTTCCGGCCCTTTGACATGCATCACAGGATTTGCAAAGAAGGTGTGCGTCTTTGTAAATTGTTGGCCAATAGAATCCAGCTTCATAAACTTTTCTTGCTGTTAGTTGAGGCCCATAATGCCCTCCTGTTGGTCCTGTGTGACAATGGTTTAAAATTTTACTAGCTTCATCTCCAAATACACATCGGCGTATTATTCCATCGGGACAACTTTTAAACAGATGTGGATCTTCCCAAAAATAGTGTTTTATATCACTGAAGAATTTCTTTCGTCTTTGGTACGATAATCCTTTTTCAAGGAATCCACAAACTAAGTAGTTTGCATAGTCTGCAAACCATGGGATTTCTTTATAATCTATCTTCAATAGATATTCATCAGGAAAGTTGTCTTGTATGGCTGATTCATTTAGAACTTCTAATTCGGGATTTTCAAGACGAGAAAGATGATCAGCGGCGAGATTTTCTGCTCCTCTTTTATCTCGGATTTCAATATCAAACTCTTGTAAGAGTAAGATCCAACGGATTAATCTTGGTTTAGCATCTTGTTTTGAAAATAGGTATCTAAGAGCAGAATGGTCGGTATAGACCACCGTTTTTGCTAGAACGAGATATGATCGAAATTTGTCAAAAGCAAAGACAATAGCAAGGAGTTCTTTTTCAGTAGTTGTATAGTTTGTTTGTGCTCCTTGTAATGTCTTACTAGCATAATATATAGGTTGAAATCGTTTTTCAATCCTTTGTCCTAAAACGGCTCCCATTGCAAAATCACTTGCATCGCACATTAGTTCAAATGGTAGATTCCAATTTGATGTTATCATGATCGGTGCATTAGTGAGTTTTTCTTTAAGAATATTAAAAGATTTGATACATTCATCTGAAAAGATGAATGACGCATCCTTTTCTAGGAGTTTATTCATAGGAGTGGCAATTTTAGAAAAATCTTTTATGAAACGTCGGTAAAAACCGGCATGCCCTAGAAAACTCCTAACTCCTCTAACATTGGTGGGATGTGGAAGTTTAGCAATTACATCTACTTTAGCTCTATCCACTTCAATTCCTTCTTTTGAAATTTTATGTCCAAGAACGATGCCTTCTTTAACCATGAAATGGCATTTCTCCCAATTAAGTACTAGATTTGATTTTTCGCATCTAATTAGCATTCGTTCCAGATTAACTAGACATTATTTAAATGTATCACCGAAGACTGAAAAGTCATCCATGAATACTTCCATGCATTCTTCTATCATGTCGTGAAAAATCGCCATCATACACCTTTGAAAGGTTGCAGGGGCGTTGCAAAGTCCAAATGGCATGCGTTTGTAAGCAAAAGTACCATAATGGCACGTGAATGTGGTTTTCTCTTGGTCCTCGGGTGCTATTGGAATTTGAAAATATCCGAAAAATCCATCTAGAAAACAATAGTAACTATTTCCGGCTAATCTTTCCAACATTTGATCTATGAAAGGTAAGGGAAAGTGATCTTTTCTGGTGGCGTCATTTAATTTTCTATAATCAATACATACACGCCATCCTGTTACAGTCCTAGTAGGAATAAGCTCATTTTTCTCATTTATAATGACAGTCATGCCATCCTTCTTAGGTACGCATTGAACTGGGCTTACCCATGGACTATCAGAGATTGGATAAATTAAACCTGCATCTAGCAGTTTAATAATCTCTTTCTTAACTACATCTTGCATATTAGGATTTAGTCTTCGTTGGCGTTGCACATACGTTTTATGACCTTCTTCCATAAGGATTTTATGTGTGCAATACGAAGGACTTATTCCTTTAATATCATGAATCTTCCATGCAATGGCTGGTTTATGAGCTTTCAACACAGAAATGAGTTGTGATTTCTCATTTTCAGTAAGAGAAGACGATATTATTACAGGTAATTCAGATTCACCATGTAAATAAGCGTATTCCAAATGGTTTGGAAGTGGCTTTAATTCTAATTTCGGGGGTTCTTCTATCGATGATTTGTATCGATATCTGTCTTCTTCTTTTAGCATTTGAATTTCTTCTGTTGTTGGTTCATATCCATTAGCTATAAGTGTAGCTAACATTTCAGCTTCATCAATTGGTTCATTACCTTCTCCTAAAGAACATTCTCCTGTTCCTTGTAATTCTGGAAATTCTTCTAATAATTCTGCATGTGCATCTATAGTTTGAATATAATAACATGTATCATCTGCAGATTGTGGTTGTTGCATTGCTCTATCAACTGAAAAGGTAACACTCTCATCCTCTATACTTAGGGTTAGTTTCTTACCGAACACGTCTATCATTGCTTTAGCCGTGTTTAAGAATGGTCTTCCTAATATGAGAGGAACTTGAGAATCTTCTTCCATGTCCAAAACAACAAAATCTACTGGAAATACTAAAGTACCAACTTTAACTAGCATGTTCTCCATTATCCCTCTAGGATATTTTATTGATCTATCGGCTAGTTGTATGCTTATTCTTGTTGGTTTCAATTCTCCAAGGTCTAGTTTAGCGTATAGTGAATACGGCATTAGATTTATACTAGCACCTAAGTCTGCCAATGCTTCTATTGAACTAAGACTACTCAGAAAACATGGAATTGTGAAACTTCCTGGATCAGATAGTTTTTCTGGTATCTTATTCAATAGCACTGCTGAACAATTAGCATTCATAGTAACAGCCGAGAGTTCTTCCATTTTTTTTCTATTTGAGATTAGATCTTTCAAGAATTTAGCATATCTTGGCATTCCTAAAATCACATCAATGAAAGGAAGATTTACATTTATCTGTTTAAACATATCCAAGAATTTGGATTGCTCGGCTTCAAGTTTCTCTTTCTTCATTTTACTTGGATAAGGAAGTGGTGGTTGGTATGGTTTAACATAAGGTTTATCCTTAACTGTGTTATCTTCATTAACTTTTTCAACTACCGGTTCTTTTTCCTTATCTTGATCAGGTTGTGGTTCTTGTGGAGTAGGAATAGCTTCATCAGAAGTTACAGGTATTTCAGGTGGTTTAAGTGTTGTACCACTTCTTGTGGTAATGGCTTTAGCTGTTTCATTCCGGGGGTTAGCATTTGTATCACTAGGTAGACTTCCTGGTTTTCTTTCACCTATTAACCTTGCTAGGTTACTCACTTCTTGTTCCAGATTTTGAATAGAAGCTTGTTGATTTCTAAATGCTTGAGCATTTTGTTCATTGGTTTGTTTTTGAGATGTGAAAAACTGCGTTTGAGTTTCAACTAGCTTCGTCATCATATCTTCTAAATTCGGCTTTTTATCATCGGTTTGTTGTGGTGGTTTGTTTTGAAAATTAGGTCTTTGCTGATTGTAAGTATTATTGGATACTTGTTGATTGCTAGGACCTTGTTGGTTGTTGAATGGAATATTTCGGTTATAATTCTGGTTTTGATTGTAAATCGGTCTTGGCGGTTGATAATTATTCTGATAATTATTTCCAGGCCTTTGGTTTATGTATGAAATATTCTCTCTTTGTTCCATTGTTAATTCAATACTGAGACAATCTTTTGTCAAATGTGGTTCTCCACACTGCTCACAACTAATTCGTATTGAGTGAATATCCTTAGTCATCTTTTCCATTCGTCTCTCCACAGCATCTATCTTTGCGGAAATGGAATCTAAGTCATGGCTAGAATCGGCTCTAGCTGCTTTAGATGATCTAACGATATCTTTTTCTTGGTGCCACTCATGTGAGTGGGAAGCAGTATTATCAATAATTTTGTAAGCATCAGTTTCGGTTTTCTTCATAATAGAACCACCAGCTGCTATATCTATGTCTTTTCTTGTAGTGATGTCGCATCCTTGGTAGAATATTTGTACTATTTGACAGGTGTCTAAACCATGTTGCGGACATCCTCTTAACAACTTTCCATATCTTGTCCACGCCTCATATAGAGTTTCATTTGGTTTCTGTGTAAACGTAACAATTTCTGCTTGAAGTCTTACGGCTTTAGATGCAGGAAAGAATTGTTTAAGAAATTTGTCAACTAAAACGTCCCATGTATCGATCGCCCCTTCAGGTAACGATTCCAACCAATATTTGGCTTCTCCCTTTAAAGTCCAGGGAAATAACATAAGATATATCTGTTCATCTTCCACTTCTCGTATTTTAAATAGTGTGCAGATCCTATTAAAGGTACGTAGATGTTCATTTGGATCTTCCTTCGGCGCACCACTAAATTGGCATTGATTAGTCACCATGTGTAGAATTTGTCCTTTGATTTCATAATCTGGCGCATTAATGTCTGGATGAGTAATTGCGTGACCTTGGCCAGTGCGTTTAGCTCTCATTCGGTCTTCCATACTTAAAGGTTCCAGATTCTCCATAATTGAATTTGTTTAATCGGTATCACTAGAGGATTCTGATTTAATGGTTCATTCCTCAACAATCTCTGTTTGAATGATTGGTGGTTCCGGAGGAAAGTTTAGTGGTTCAGGATCTACGAACCGTTCCTGAATATTTTCTGGATTCTCAATTGTGATGTTGGGTTCAAAAAATGGATTATCGGAAATTTGAACTGAAGTACTTGGTCGACTGGATGACGATTCTAAAGAAAAATCAACGGCGGTTATATTTGCTAAATGTCTTGATCTAGTTACAGGTGGTGAACGTACAAAAGGTGGTGAACGTCTTGCTCGGTGCATTCACTGAATATCCTATTAGTTTTTAAAAAGGAAAGAAAAATTATAATAAGTTATCCAATCAATAGATTTTTCTGATTTTGCCCACGTTTCGAATAGCCAAAAGATGCAGCAGAGGGGCAGGATTCGTTTGGTCTCAATATAATTGAGGACTGTTTGGCTCCAATAACCCGGTCCACGTACAAATCCAACTATTACTACGAACCAGAAAATTTTGATGTCTATTAATTTAACCACTTAAAATAAATTTTCGTAATTTTAAGAATTTTAGATAAGAAGTAGAATAAAAATCTATGTCCTAAAACTAGAATAGCGAGAAATGAGAGAGAAAAAGAATTCGTCGCAAAAGGTAGAAAAAGAAAAAATGGTTGAAAAAAAAAAGTGACGAAAAAAAATAAAAGAAACTTATCAAAACTTAAAAATACTTAACTAACCTAACCTTATTACTACAACTAACTTAAAATTATAATCGCAAATTGAAATTACTAATTGGAATGATAATTGATACATAGTAAAAGGTGTCTAAAAATATTAAAGCTTACAAGAAAAACTAAATCCCAAATGGAAATAACTTAAAAAGAAACTAAAACTTAAAAAGGCGTCGCAAAATTCTAAAGCACCTAAATCTTAGTCTAAAGAAAAAGCACTTAAGGAATTCTACGGCAAAGCCTAAAAATCTAGGAGTAAAAATAACTATAGCAAAAACTAAGTTTAAAATTAAATATGAGCTAAAAATACAAAAGTTACGCTAAAACGATTAAAAAGGGACAAAATATAAAAATATATAAAAAGTTGTAAAAAGTACAATTTTTATAAAAATATTATTTTTATATTTTTTTATTTAATAAAACTACTAATTTTACAATTTAATAAAACTAATTAATACTAAATACATAAATTAAATAAAAAGTAAAAGTTAAAGTAAAATTAATTATAATAATAATAATAATTAGGGTTTAATAATAATTAATTAATAATTACCGTAATAAATGCAGGATTAGGGTTTCTGTTCGTGTGTCAGGTACCCTCCGCGAGTCGCGGTATTTATTGCATCAAACCCCGCGAGTCGCGGGATTCCAGAATTCAGCTGACAGGTTTGAATATTCGACGCGTTTTTTCTTTATTTTTTTTTTATTTTCTGTTTTCTGTTTTTAAATAAATAAAAGATATTAAAATAAAACTTATATTTTTATAAACTAAAATAAAAATAAAGAAACTTATAAAACTTAAATATTTAACAAAATCTTAAAAAAAAAATACTTATATTTTTGTTTTTCTTTTTATATTTTCGAATATTTAAAACGTATTTTTACAAAAACGACTTTTAATAGAAGTAAACTAAAATATATTTTTTTTTTTTTATATATTAGCGTTGCGCTTCCGGCTTTTAAGATAGTTCCCCGGCAGCGGCGCCAAAAATACTTGATGTCAAAGCAGAGGGGTATAAAATACTATTAAATTTTTGCAGGAAATACTATTAAATACGATACAATTTTACACAAGATATTTATTTATTTATAGAATGGATATACTTAAACCTTGCTACAACACTTATAGGCAGTGTACCTAATCGTACAGTAGTGTAGTTTTTAGTAAGTCCGGTTCGTTCCACAGGGAAATCTTTAAACAAAGCTTAACGCTATATTAGTTTACTTTTATAAAAATACAAATATATATATAAGTAATATTATTATTATAAAGGGGGGTTTTTACCGTTTAATGACCGGTTTGTCGATTTTAAAACTTTAGTCGCAGTTAAAACCTAATGTAAAATATTAAATAAATAAAATACTTAATTTAAAGCGTAAAGTAAATAACGATAATGAAATTGCGAATAATAAAAGTGCGATAAAATAAAATTGCGATAATTAAAAAGTACGATAATTAAAAGTGCGATTAAATAACAATAAATAAAAGTGCGATAATTAGAAGTGCAATTAAATATAAAATAAAGGAAATTAAATATGAAATAAAAGAATTATGCTTATTTAAACTTCCGTAATCATGATGTTTGACGTGTTGATTTTAGTTTTATGCCCATGGGTTAATTGTCCTTTGTCCTGGATTATTTAATATGTCCGTCTGGTTTTTGTCCATAACAGTCCATCAGTCATAAATATAAAGTGCGAGTGTCCTCGTCAAATTATTATTATACCCGAAGTTAAATATTTCAACTAATTGGGGATTCGAATTGTAACAAGGTTTTAATACTTTGTTTAATGAATACACCAGGTTATCGACTGCGTGTAAACCAAGGTTTTACTACTTTGTTAACAATTACACCAATTACCCTTGAATGTAATTTCACCCCTGTTTTAATTATTCTAGTGGCTATTAATCCATTCCCGTGTCCGGTTAAATGAACGATTATTCGTACATATAAATACCCCGCCCATCGTGTCCGATTGAGTGTATATGGTAATTTATAGGGACGCCCAATTGTAAATCTTTATATTAACATTAACAAACTTTCATTTAGTTAAACAAATATAAAGCCCATTAATAGCCCATAGTCTAATTTCCACAAGTGTCGTTCTTTTTGTCCAAACCCTAATTATGGTACAAAGCCCAATTACCCAATTTTAGTAATTAGCCCAACATCATGATTACTTCGTTTTAAATAAGCATAATAATAACTTAGCTACGAGACATTAATGTAAAAAGGTTGAACATAACTTACAATGATTAAAAATAGCGTAGCGTTACACGGACAGAATTTCGACTTACACCCTTACAACATTCGCTAACATACCCTTATTATTAGAATTATAATTAAAATTAAAATATAAATTATAAATATAAATATAAATATATACGATATATTGAGAGAGAGAGAGATATATTTTTTTGTACCTAAAATGGATCACGAACTCGCTTTAAATAGAATGTGGCCTGGAAAAGCCCCTCATGCGAGTCGCATGAAAATGGGCATAGGGCCATGCGAGTCGCATGGCCATGAATTCCAGCTCACATTCGTTTGGCTCCTAGCTTGTCGACATAATTTAATAATAATAAATATATAAATAATTTTAATAATTATTTATATATTTATATTATATTTATATGCATAGTTGAGTAGATATTTTTAGTCCGTTACGTCGGGCGTTTCTTCTAGGCTCAGGTCCCGGTTCCGGATTTTCGGACGTCCTCGCGTACTATTTTATATCGTGTACTTTGCGTCTTGTAACTTGTACTCTTGTTATTTTGAGACGTTCCTCATCAATAATTTGAACATTTTTGATTGAATCTTGTACTTTTTAGCTTTTTGGACCTTTCCGTCTTCAATTTGTCGAATCTGCCTTTTATCTTCACTTTTTAATATTTAAACGAATAGTGCTTGTAAATCGAACAATATCAACTAAAATCTTGTCTTTCTTGGGGAATAATGCTGTAAAATATGTGTTCATTTTTAGCCTTATCACACTTACCAAATCCGCATACATACTATTTACAATAATTAGCATACCTTTCACATGTATAACGCTAAGTACCACGATAACAAGGCTAGTATAACAATAGCATATAACACAATAATACAATATGCTAAAACACAAGAATAACGATGATGTTCACAACATCCATAGTACTCAAGATCCCAAGGCTAGCCCAAAGAATGGTATCGTCAACATCGAACTTAAACCCCATTCGCCTATATTAATGTGGTATCGTCAACACCGAACTTTAAACCCACGTATGAGGTATCGTCAACAACGAACTTTAAACCCTCATCAACGTCACTACAATAATCGTATGGCATCGTCAACATCGAACTTTAATTCCATATGTATGAGGTATCGTCAACAATGAACTTTAAACCCTCATCAACAACACAATATACTCTAGGGTATGGTATCGTCAACAACGAACTTTAACCCATACCTTACAAGTAAATAAATTATATACATGCATATATAATTATTCCACTCACCTTAACACTTCGGTGGTGATTTAAATGCTTCCGTATACCTCGAGCAAAGTACCTAATACATGGGTACACATTCAATACACAACTAATTGCATTTACCACATTACTTACACTTTGAGCATTTAATGACCCAATTCGCATTAAATGACTCAACCACACCCAAAACTGCCCTTAAATGCCAAGACTCATATTAAATCGCCAAAGCTAGTGATTTAAAGTCTACTAATATTAACTAGCACAACCTAGGGTAATTCATACCCCTTTTACCCAATTAGGTCAACTTTGACTCATATGACCCATTTTAACACTTACACTTGCAAGTTTAGTCAAACATGACCCAATTTACATCATTCAACTTTAAGCAAGTGTTTTAATGCTTACAACACCATTAACACTTACAAACCTCATTTCATTAGACCAAACCCTAGATTATGGTAATTAGGGTTTCCTTTCAACAATCTAACCCAAAATCCACCCATTTAACCCTCAAATGGGTCACACAAGTTCCATATGAACCAAACCCTAGCTTAAACTAAATAAAACTCAAAACTTAAAGTTGAGACTTACCAAAACTATCCTATTGTAGCTAATAGTAAGGAGAACAACTTTAATTCTTGCTCCTAGGATTGATTCACAAAACTTCTTCTTCAAATCTCAAGTTTAACCTAAGTGGATTTTAAGTTTTGAGAGGAAATTATGAAAGAAAATGGAAAAGAAATGAGAAATATAGGATAAGTGGCTGATATTAAAAGCTCCCATCAGATCTACACGACCCTTCTTAACTCATGTTCTGATCTGGATTTGCTTTGATTGTCGCGTCGCGGCCCCATTCCTCACGGCGCGGCATTGGCCTATTCCTGATCACTTCGACAATTTAACATAAATCAAAGGTTCAAACAGCAAGCACAACATCTTTCACCCTTCCTATGCACGTCTAAACCTCGACCTTAGGTCTCACACGACTTGACGCCAACGTTACACATTTATAAACACGTTCAAGCACGCATTCAAACAATATATATATATATATATATATATATATATATATATATATATATATATATATATATATATATATATATATATATATATATATATATATATATATATATATACATACATACATACATATACACTTATACGTCAGCTAGCCCCTTAGCTCATTTAATCACATAACGAACAAGTTATAAGCGTACTATTGATTAAGTACGTACCTTGAAACGCGCACGGGAAAACGGGGTGTTACAATATATCATCATATATAATAAAAATAATTCAAACGTGCTCTAAAACAGTAACAATTGGCCATGTATTTGTTTTGTTCCTTGTAAATGTCTGTCTTATAACTTGAGATAAGTTAATAATATAATAATGATATAATAATTATAATATAATATAATAATATAATAATAATAAACGTGTTAAATTAAAATCCGCCATCACTTTTTATGTCGAAAAACATTACGCGTTTCGCGTAGATAGGTATGTGGTCCGCAAATGGTGTCTTCATGAAAGTTGTAGATTTATGAGTTACGGTCGTCTGAACACCGGAATCACCCTCTTTCGAGTCAGTATGTTTTAGTTATGATTTTTCTCGTGCAAGTGCGTAGGTTTAGTGATTTCCATCATTTTAACTTGAAATCTTGATACAAAATGTTGTAGCCTTTTGTTGCTCATTAGAAATCTTTATTTTATATTTAACAATATTTAAGTGAGACTAATTATATACACACACGTCAGCTTGCATGATCAAGTGTCTAGCTACTTTAAATTTTGTCCTCGTCTAATATCGAATCTATATAGATATGCATGTTTATCAAAAGTGAAAAATAGAAAGTGTCACATTTTGTCAAAATACAATCTTGCCATTTTCAATGATATATATATATCGAGTTATTTATATAACATATATAATTAAATTATTTATTTAAATCGTTATATATATATATATATATATATATATATATATATATATATATATATATATATATATATATATATATATATATATATATATATATATATATATATATATATATTTATATATCCATTATAAATAATTGTTCGTGAATCGTCGGAAATGATAAAAGGGTACTTGAACGTGTAAACTAGTTCAAAAAGTTTTAAGACTCAACATAATAGGTCCGTTTATCGTGTCGAAAACATTTTATCCTGTAATTAATTTATTAATGTGAAAGTTTCTGGGTCATCACAAAATACATCATATCATTTAATATAAATGTTGCATAAATGTTCCAAAATATCATAATACTAAATTACAAATCATTCCATTCATTAACATTACGAAGCCCTATGCACCGAGCATGACCCTCGTGTTTTGATTGTGCCAAAGCCTTTGTAAAAGGATCGGCTAGGTTTTGATCTGTGTGAACTTTGCGAATACAAACATCTCCGTTTCCCACTATGTGACGTATGTAGTGGAATCTCCTAAGGATGTGTTTGGTACTGTGATGCGATCTAGGTTCTTTTGCTTGAGCAATAGCACCATTGTTGTCGCAAAATATTTCTATGGGGTCTTCTATGCTTGGCATCACCCCTAAATCAGCAATGAACTTTTTCATCCACGCAGCCTCTTGTGCTGCCTCCGATGCAGCAATGTATTCAGCTTCTGTAGTAGATTGTGCAACTACTTTCTGCTTAGAACTTTTCCAAGTTATAGCTCCTCCATTCAAGATAAAGACATATCCAGATTGTGATCGTGAATCATCTCTATCAGTTTGAAAGCTAGCATCTGTGTAGCACTTTACAGTAAGATCTTCTTCCACACCACCATAAATCAAGAACATATCTTTAGTCCTTCTCAAGTACTTTAGGATGTTGACAGCCATCCAATGGCTTTCACCCAGATTTTGTTGGTATCTAATCGTCATGCTCAAAGCATACGATACGTCTGATCTTGTACATAACATGGCATACATAATGGATCCAATTGCAGAAGCATATGGAGTTCCATTCATTCGTCTAAGCTCATCATTTGTGCTAGGACTTTGAGACTTGCTCAATATTGTACCATGTGACATTGACAAAAATCCGCGTTTGGAATCTTGCATCTTGAATCTTTTTAGAATCTTTTCAATATATGCACTTTGGCTAAAGCCGATTAGCCGCTTTGATCTATCTCTATGAATTTTTATACCTAGAATATAAGCAGCATCGCCAAGGTCTTTCATTTGAAAACACTTCCTAAGCCAAGACTTTACCTTTTGTAAAGTTGGGATGTCATTTCCAATAAGTAGTATATCATCTACATATAAGATTAAAAATACTACTATGCTCCCACTAGCCCTTTTGTAAACATATGGCTCATCTTCATTTTGGATAAAATCAAACTCTTTTATTTTCTCGTCAAAACGAATATTCCAGCTTCTAGATGCTTGCTTTAATTCGTAAATGGCTCTTTTAAGCTTACACACTTTATTAGGATACTTAGGATTTACAAAACCTTCTGGTTGTTCCATATAGACATCTTCACTTAAGTGTCCATTAAGGAATGCGGTTTTGACATCCATTTGCCATATCTCATAGTCATAATATGCGGCTATGGCAATGAGTATTCTAATTGATTTTAGCATGGCTACTGGAGAGAAAGTTTCGTCATAGTCAATACCATGAGTTTGAGTGAAACCTTTTGCCACTAGTCTTGCCTTAAATGTATGTACATTTCCGTCCATATCGGTTTTCTTCTTGAAAATCCATTTGCTCCCAACAGCCTTGCTGTCAGGAGGTAGATCAACTAAGTCCCATACTTCGTTGCAATACATGGACTGCATCTCATCATTCATGGCTTCATGCCATTTCTTAGATTCAGGATCTAATGTAGCATCTTTGTAGTTAGTGGGCTCACTTTGATCCACTAAGAAAATGTCGTCATATCTTTGGGGACTATGACGAGGTCTACTAGATCTACGAATGTCTTGTGTTACTTCAGGTTCCTGAACAACCAATTGTTCAGTTTCTTCAACAGTTTGTTGATAGCTAGTGCCAATCTCAGGTGTGATATTTTGTGGTTCTTGAATTTCTTCAAGTTCTACATTTCTCCCACTTGCTTTATTTAATAGAAACTCTTTTTCTAGAAAAGTAGCGTGTCTAGAAACAAACACTTTGTTCTCGGTAGGATTGTAGAAATAATATCCCATATAATCCTTTGGGTATCCCACATAAATGCATTTGATAGATCTGGGATCAAGTTTGTTGGAAGTTTCTTGTCCAACATGAGCTTCGCAACCCCAAAGTTTCAAATAAGATAAATTTGGAACCTTTCCATGCCATAACTCATATGGTGTCTTATTTACCTTTTTGGTTGGTACCATATTTAGTATGCGAGCAGCAGATAATAAGGCATAGGTCCAGAAAGATGGAGGAAGTGAAGTATGATTCATCATAGATCGAACCATATCAAGTAGGGTTCGATTCCTCCTCTTAGAAACACCATTATGTTGTGGTGTTCCGGGTAGAGTGCGTTGTGAACTAATTCCACAATTCTTTAGATGATCATCAAACTCTTGACACAAGTACTCACCTCCTCGATCCGATCGAAGAACCTTTATCATTTTGCCTAGCTGATTTTGAACCTCATTTTGAAACACTTTGAACGTTTCAAATGCCTCATGTTTATGTTTCAATAAGTGAACATAACCAAATCTACTAAAATCATCAGTAAATGTAATGAAGTATCTTTCACCATTTCTTGACATAGTTCTAAAAGGACCGCATACATCGGAATGTATAAGTCCCAAAAGATCCTTTGCTCTTTCTCCGGAACCGGAGAAAGGTGCCTTTGTCATCTTCCCGCTTAAACAAGATTCACATACATCAAATGACTCAGAGTTAGGTGATTTTAAAATTCCATCAGATTGGAGTTTAGTTATGCTTTTCTTGTTTATGTGACCAAGACGACAATGGCATAGATAAGTTTGATTCAAGTCATACTTGGATCTTTTGGTGTTAATGTTATACATAGAACTATTATTGGATGAATCTTGTATGTCAACTTCATATATGCCATTGTGAGGGCGTGCCTCAAAATAAAAAACATCTTTATTGAAAACTGAAATATTACCATTAGAAAAAGCATACGAGTAACCAAATTCATACAATCGTGCAGCTGAAATGATGTTCCTAGTTAAACTAGGTACATAATAACAATTATTTAATATTAAGTACAAGCCATTTGGTAATAAAAGTTCATAAATGCCTATTGCTACGACCGCAACATGTGCTCCATTGCCAACATGCAATACCAAATAGCCTGGTTTTAGCTGTTTAATCTTTCTTAGTCCCTGCACATTATTACAAATGTGAGTTCCACAACCAGTATCAAATACCCATGAATTACTAGAGAAAGCAAATAGTTCTATCATATAGATACCTGAGGTGCTAGCATTGCTAGCCTTTATCTTCTTCAGCTCAGCAAGGTAAGTCGGGCATTTTCACTTCCAATGACCAATTTTTCCACAATGGAAACAAGTGGCATCTTTGGCAGGTTTTTCTTTCTTCTTGACAGAATCCTTTGGGATAAACTTTTTACCTTTGTAGTTGCCTTGACTCTTAGGTTTGCCTTTACCTTTGCCTTTGGCTTGTGGCTTCTTGATTTTTTCCTTCTCGAATCATGAGGACTTCAGAGGTTTTGGATGGAATATTCTTCTCGGCATTCTTAAGCATTAAATGCAACTCCGAGATAGATTTCTCCCAATTGTTCATATTGTAGTTCAAGACGAACTGATCATATGACTTTGGTAGTGAGTTGAGGATCAAGTCTATTGCCAACTCGGGACCAATGGAAGATCCAAGCCTCTCAATCTGATCAATGTAGCTCTTTATTTTCAGAACATAAGAGCTTACAGATGTCCCCTCTGCCATCTTGCATGCGTGTAACGCTCTGACAGTTTCAAAGCGTTGTTGCCTAGCTTGTTGTTGGAACATTTCCTTTAGCTGCTTAAGCATCTCAAAGGCATCATGATGTTCCAGGTCCTTTTGCAAGTCTGGAATCATGGTGGCTAACATGAGGCATGCTACCTCTGTGGAGTCATCCGTGTTCTTAGTCCAAGCATCTCGGATGCTCTTTGTAGCATTAGCAGCGGGTTCCTCGGGAACGGGTCCATCAAGTATATACGACTTCTTTTCGACTTTGAGAACAATTCTCAAATTATGATACCAGTCTAAGAAGTTCGTATCATTGAGTTTTTCCTTCTCTAAGACAGATCTTAGAGAAAGGTGGTGAACGGGTGTAGTTGCATTGGGTGACATCTACAAAATTAACAAAGTTCTTTTAGTATTTTAATATTTGATCCTTTAATAATTAATTACCCTAACTTTCTTATGAAAAATTAATTTGTTAAAGACTAGAATCCAAGTTACATTTAACCTTGAGTGGTTGGCTGATGCTCTCTCCACTAAGTTTAAATCAACAAGGTAGGTAGCGATTACCAATTGCAAGTCTAATACAATTTCTATATCTTAATGGGATCCTTAATAACAATTGTCAACTGGTATGTTTAATCCCATCTATGCCTTGGGCCTCTTGCGTTTGGCTGATGCTCTCTCCACAAGAAGCACCAATTAAGTTGTCCTATTTAAAAACTATGATGTTCGGCCCAAGACTGTCATGAGAATTGCGAAACACCATCTCGGTAATCACAGGACGACCGTGGTGGTTGGCTGATGCTCTCTCCACAACGACGTACAAATGACAAGCGAGTGTCTTAAAAAAGGATGGCATAAACTTACATTTTAAAAGGGATTTTGTGTTTTGTATTATTTCAATTTGACAAAACATTTTGTATAATAATTGTTGCATGCATTCAACAATATATTATACTTATACTTTAGATAAAATCATATTTTATATGTTGGTCTTGAGTTTATAGAATCTCTATATTAGTCACTCACGGCGTGTCAAATTTTAAACTAATATCCTATATTAATATGTATATATTGAGCGCGCTAACTTAAGACCAATTTTAATTTCTAATAAAACTCATTTTATTTAAAACTTTATAAATAGTTTGGTATAAATTTATTAAATTCATAATTTATTAAAATTCATAATTTTAATGTCAATTTTGAGCTTTGTTTAAAAACTCCTTTTTATTAAAACTCAATTTATACTTTTATGAAAAACCATTTTCAAAATTATATATAAATTTACCAAACTCTTATTTGTGTTTAATTTGTTAAAAAAAAAATATTTTCCAGCATGTAAATATCCTATATTCAAACATGCAACATACAAACATAAACAAAACAATTAATAGGTGCATAGCCAAGCCTTTTTCTAATCAGTTTTCGTGAGCCAAACGAAGGGACCGGGTCAATCTAAGGACATAACAAATATTCATGCTCCATTGTGATGTCTTGAAGCTCCCACTTGCCTAGTCAACATTTGGTGTTGCAAATGACTCCAAAATTGCTTAGAATTCCATCTTGAATTTTCTTCATGTCTTGTTACATTTTTATAGATAAAATATACAAGTCTACACTAATACTTTTACATCTCAAAATTAAACAAAACATGTAAAATAAAATTATTACAAACCATTATAAATGAAAGAATAATTACAACCCAATCGATTTTCAACACAACCAAACATCACAAAATGGTCTAAAGACTTTCTATACGCCATGCAACTTAATATATCAACTAGTATATATATAGAAACTTCTACAACCATACATGCATGTAAAAGGAATGGTTGTAGCAAATAAAATAACTAAGTTGCATTTTAGAAATCTACAACTTTTTCTTTTAGAATAAAAGTAGTTCATTTCTAATAATAAGAACAAGTTCTTATTTATAACATAAGTTTCTTAACACATGCAAAAGCGGCTCTGATACCACTGTAGGGATTGTATTATTTTTCATAGAACTATTTAGCAGCGGAAGCATGTACAACAATTTTTAAACCTTTCAAAAACTCCCCACCAAGGATCCAATTGCATGTTGTTAAGAAAACTAAATAATAAATAGTGAGTTTAAAGACTACAACCTTTCAAGACTTTGAACTTGAGAAGTTACGAATGCTAAGAACACCAAGAAGCCAATGTAGCCTTCCTCTATCGGTAATCCACACGAAAACAAACTTCCAATATCAACCGGATGCTACTCCTTCACAACCCTTGAAAACAAGTATAAGAAACAACATTTCTTATTTCTTGTTTTAATCCTATCTTGTTTTCTTATTAATCTTTCAAATATGCAAGAATACTTAGAACCTTTTAAATAAAGAAAGATAACATCTTGAGACTTGTAAGTGTGTATGTCTTTTCTAACTTGTCAGTAGTATACGTATGTTCTCTTACATTTTAAATAAAACTACAACAACTAAGCCATCATGGTTCATCATTTCACTTTTTCTTTTCTTCCACCAATTAGTGTAAGGTCATAATGACTTCCATTATAAGTCTATAATGCACATTTATTTATCAAACATATTGAATAAAACAATGTGTATGGATAGCTTTTAATAATGTCTTTGATAATGTATACTTGTACATTTTATATAAATTACAAGATAGAAACAAGTAACAAAGGTTACTTGTTATCCAATACATAGACATCTCTATACATATGTATGGATATTTGTTTATATATAATTGTAGTATTATTATTTCTATTAAATAACAATAACACAACATGTATAATAAGGTTGTAATATAAGAATCATATTCAAATATGTAATTGATATTTATTTGCTCATTGTGTGTGACCCTATAGGTTCAAATGTTATTAGTAGTATAGACATAAGTTGTGTCTTGAGCATTAATAACCAACACGTCTATGGTGCACTTAACTAAGGTCAGATTCTTCAAGTTTAGGCACTTAGAGAAAAGACCACCATACTCGTCGGGATCATTCCTAATAATGACATTTTCAAGATGCAACGTTGTTAACGCTGGTAGGTCCAAAGATGATTTGATTTCAGGTTTGCTATAACATCTTGCAGATCCAATCAAAGTGAGATCTTTGAGAGACTCGGACATAAAAGGAAATCGAGGCATTATGATACGCATTTCGTATGACCATATAAGAGTCATCTTTTGGACATTGTGCGAAAACGCATAACTGATAGCTGTTCTAAGAAACGGTTGAATAAATCCTATACCAACATTAAGTTTAAATGACAACAAATCTATTTCATTATTGCGAGAAGAGAGAACACTAATGAACTCACGGAAACTGGTAAATGAAGGAAGATCGTCACTAGATAAATCAAGATGTGGGATTGACTTCCAAATATTCTTCCATCTAGATGACAGAATACTAGTTCTGATAGCTTGTTTGGTGTCATTATAAGAGAGGATTTTGATGATGAGATCGTCTGACAAGCTGCTTATTCTATCGCCCTCTGCATTCATTCTCACTCCAGAAGCTGCAAGTTAATAACATAAGCAAGAATCAAGAATCAGGACATACTAAAACCAATATGCACAATACTATTTAAGCTACAGGTTGAACAAACAAGTTTTAAACAGAGACATGTTCAGCCATGGTTAGGGTTTTATTAGAGAATGTTACCTATTTTAACGTAGCAGAACAAAATTTCCAAAGAGTGTAGAAGCTCAATGTGCTAAAAATTGGGTACTTACAAATTATATTAAGGACTCGGTAGTCGGTACACACGTATACTTATACTAGCGCCAATAAGTAATCAGAATGAACTACACATGAATAAACTAAATAATGCAATACGAACAAAATTAACAAAATTTGGCTACAATCAAAGTGAGAGAAGATATGAAACCACAAAATCTGTAAAATACTAAAGTTGAACACATTTATTTAATCAAGAACAAAAGGAAGAAATTAAAAAACCCTAGGTTTACAAATTTCATGCTTTACTCGAATCAGCAAACAACTAAAGTAATCATACAAATACAATAGATATAAGTTTCGAGCATGTAGAAAATACAAAACTAACCTTAGATTCGAGAATAAAGTGATTGTGTAGGTGTTAATCGTCAACTTCTCGTAGGCTGTAGGTGAAAGGATTTTGAAAAAACCTTAATTGTAAGTTTACGATCAAAGTTTATATCTGATATTAAAAAACTTAAATGTGGGCCTCCAAGCTAATATTACTTGCAGCTCGGCCCGAATTTAACTAGTTAAAACTTAGATGTAAACACATTCCATTCCATGCTAACAGATACCTAAGAAGAAATTCAAATTTATAAGTCAATGTAATGATATGATACATTTATTTTTATTATATTATATATATTAATATTAATATTAAATTAAAATATTATATTAAATTAACTAGTTTTATGAGTTGATGTAAACGAGGATACAGAGTCCACGCTTCACTACGGGATAGTTTTGGCCGGTTCAAAAAAACTAACGGGTCTGTGAAGGTTACAGTTGATTGAACGGTAAAAATGATTAACGGTCGCGGTACTAAATGTTTAGAATGTAAATTAGTAAAAAAGTTTGGTAAAAAGAAAGTAATAAAAATTTAGGTAGAAAAGGTTTTTTTTTTTTTTTTTTTTTTTTTTTTTTTTTAAAGGTATACAAAAATACCCTTAAAGTTGAAGGTATTTTCAATCACGCCATAGTGAACAGTAAAGTGGGTATTAGTATATTAGTTAGTTAATAGTTAATATTTTGTTAGGTAATCTTTGTGTGTGTGTTGTATTCTGAAGAGCATATTGTGTAAATCTCATCAAAGATGTTGCAGCATGCCAGCATATGTATCGAGTCAAAAAAAATGGATAACTGGATCCTATTTACTAAATTAAATTTACTGTAATATATTAACTAAAATATAAAAAATTCTACAAAATCAAACTTTTATAAATATAGTGACATGACGACATGTGCCATTTATTAATGAGAACATCACGTTAGTATATTGCACACACTTCATATACTGTATAAATGGATAGTAACAAGTAGGATTAGTTTGCGCGTTGCGACGGAGAATTTTTTGCATTGTTAATTTTAGATGGTCTAAACTCAGAATTTTTAAAAATTATTATTATTTTAAAAGATTATGATTTTACAAGAAATTCGCAAGTTGCAACAGGGTTATTATCGCATTGCTACTTGGTGATTTTAGATGGTCTAAACCCGAAGTTCTAAAATTTCGTTATTTTTAGAATTGACGAATTTACACGAAACCTTTTTGTGACAATTGAGTTTTTAACTGAACCTCTGTGTTTAAGGAATATTACCAATTACATGCATCTTAAAAAGTATTTTCATAACTAATGTATATTGGAGTATTTTAGTTTTATATTTTTATTCACTACATTTGCGGACCTTATTTATCTCTATATTCTAATCAATTTTAAATCATCCATTCTTCTCCAAATTGTATCAATCTCGGCGTACCTCCATTAAAATATTTATCGGTTGTTCATTTTCATTCAAATTAATCCTTGCCCCTTTGCACCTATAACACCTATAACGGGTGGAAAACAAACACAACCCCTAATTCGACTACATGTGTGATGTGAAGTTTCTCGCTTATTTTCACCCGCGCAAACTTATTGTCTGTGTTCATTGTCACCCGGCATCACATGCACATCACTTCAGTTGGTGTTGGTCACACCTCTAGCAAGACATGGACAATTAGATTAATTGGTAGATTGAAGTGATGATATGTAGTATGTACGTGTTGGAGAACACAAACGTTTAAATTCTTAAATATTAATCATAACTTAAAAAGGATGGTGTGCAGTAGATCATCATGTTCTATTTTTCATAATCATATAATATAACGGCGTATATATATTAGATGTGAAATATGTTTTTCAAAGGAATATGTTCATCGAAAATGATATTAATGTGGTGCTGGTAGTGATACGCAGTAGGATTCGTATAAAATAATTCTGGTTTTTATATACGAATTATCCATTTTATAAGAGTTATGGACCGACAAGAGAAATGAATCGATAAGAGTTGTGAACGGTGCTGGTTGTGGTTAAGATGATGTGCTTATTGGGGTGAAGCAAAGGACCGTTGAAAAAAAGATTTATGGATAAGTGAACCGGCATCGTGATCAGTTGCAAGATAGAGAAGTTCTTGATAAAATGTAAACAAAGTATGCCGGATAGGAGGTATTCAAATTGAGGTTGCCGATACTTAAGGAATGAATCCATACCGCGTAAGCCGTTCTACTTGGACAAACGTGTGTTCTATTCGGTAGCCTATACACGTGCACTAAAATATCCGGGCATTGGCACACGAGTGGATTGTTTGTGCCATGCACGTCAGCCTGTAAAACTAAGAAAGTTTGTTATACCCACAAATCATACGTATGCTACGTCAGTCATTCATGTATCAAATTTTCCCGCCTATAATATGACCCTTTGGGTCATTCATTCAAACATATTCAATCATTGTAAACTTACTATGTCAAAATCATATCTCACAAGTTTGCTCAACTCTGATTCAATCCCGAACATCTTTATCGAAATTCATTATCTAAGATATTAATTACTCAATCCTATTGAGTAGATTAATCTAGTTGATTGTTTTACACCATCGAATCTACATTCCGCTCAGGTTTGCACGTTTATTGAAGTTAAATAAATTGATAATCGTCTTTTTACCAAAATACGCAATCAAACTTGTTACTTGTAGTTTTAGGTTCGATCGTCAGGTGTTATGACATCTCAAAGGGTTTAGAATGATTGAACACTAGTTTAAATAATAAAAAAGTTGCGAACACAGTAATTAGGTATATATTTTTTTTATAGTGCATGAGTTAGAAAATATGTTTTGTATTCACTTGAGTTTGGTCAAAAACTCCTACACACGAATATACTTTAATCTCCATTTAACAGATCAAGAATAAATTAATCCAAATAATTTCTTTCTGAGTTGCTATTTCAAACGAAGTTTCTTATATCACCTTGTAATTAGATAAAGAGGCATACAAGGAGAATTATTCCACACATCATGATGCAGTTTCAAGATTTCTCTTGCTTTATTTTTCATACAAGGACCACAATCCATTTGCAGCGCCATACACAGCTTTGAAACCGCCCCAACCCGCATCATCTCGTTCACCACTTGTTCCGTTGCTGAAAACCTTCCGATCAACGTCAGTATGTGAACAGCTCGTTCATCAGTCCCCGGTGAAACCCGAAACATTCTTTTAGCCACCACTGCGATTCCGCCTGCATGCTTTATCAATTGCGCTCTCCCATCAGCACATGAACACAAATGTGCCAAAAGATTGAATACTAATTCGGACATATTTTTTTCGACTCCGTTCATTTCTAACTCTACTAGTTCAAAAACTGTACCAGCTTCCACAATTTTCATCCTATTTCTTCCCCACGGGCACATGTCGATTAATATTCGTAGTGCGGCTTTCATGGCTTGTGGTGATGTTCTTTTTCTAATAAGATTCACAAGTAATTTAAAGAACTCAACTTTTAATCTCTCTAAAGTACTTACAACTGAAAATTCTATGACCATTTTGAGAACCAAGATCGCTCGCGTTTGGACCTCCACTATCGCGTCTTCTTTAATCATGTTATCATCCGAACCTAAAATCCATAATAAAGAATCGATAAACTCATGATCGTCTTTAGATTTAGCAATACGTTTTTTCTCCGGAAAATTTAACCATATAAGATGTAAAATATTGAGTGCCTGACCCAGGCACTCAGTATTATTATTACCAGTGTGATGACTTTCTTTAGATAACTTAGTTATCAAAGAAATCATCAAACCAGTGGTGCCTGCCTCGTTCAGGCACCGTCTACTTATTTCATTTTCATTTGCAATCACGAACAACGCGTCTAACGAGACTTTGTAAAGCTCCGGTGACTTTAAATCGCGATGAAGTTTCATAACATGGGACTTGGTAGTAGGTTGTTTTGGTGTAGGAATTCGATCGACGCCATGATTAGCATTCATGACACACCATGCTTGTATGAGACGTCGAAGCGTGTGGTTCGGGGTCAAGTTGGTATCTTTAGTTAATGGTTGTTTGGTTACGGGACATTGCGCTTCATCGGAAGTCGTTAACCAGTATTGAATGCTGTCGCGATCGTAGGTTATTCCGGTGATCGTCGTGACAGGATCTTTCATGATCTGAAGTGAAATGGGACAGATGAAGTAATTTGGTATCTCAAGCGTTTCATCTTCCATTTGTTTAATGGATCTTGAATTGAAAATAGGAAATTTAAAGAGAGAAAAAGAGGGATATACTTAGTTTTTTTTTCTATATTCAGAGATGTAATGTTGAAAAGATCATTTTATAACAAGCAAATGGGTTTGAAGTCAATGAAGAATGGAGGCTGCAAATTAAGTTTGACAATTTCTAGAATGATACATACCACATATTACATTACATATTTTACATTTTACATATATAATATACGAAAAAATGAAATGTGCAGTGCGACTTTCTTATCTGTCAAGTCCGATATATAATTTAAATTAAACTACAATATCAAAAAGTAAATAAACCATACCTTATACTTTGAAATATGACTTTAAAGTGATATAAAAGTTGAATGGAAGTTAGATATTACTCTAGTTTTATAATTTTTGTTTGAAAAATACTAGTTATAAAAGGTTTGTTAGGTATGTGTTATACGATTATTTTCTTCCTGATGAACCAGTAGATTATCTAACCCCGAGCAATTTTAGTTATTGGTGGGGGTTCGATCTGTTAGCTGATATTTGTTTAGTCATTCAGATAGTGACTGACGTTTTTTCTGTTGTACATCACACACTTCATGTGAATTTAGCTTTTAAAAATGTAGAAGACATTATGATGGATGTTGATAAGTTGGAGTTTTTGGAGTTTTTTGAGAACTCCGTAATATCATACTGTAATATTTATATAAAAGTTTAGGAGGACCGATTTCGAGAATTTAAGTACCTAGAACGAGGTGGAAAAAAAGTGCTAAGGCCGTATGAATAATATAAGCTATCTAAAAAAAAGACTACTAGCTAGGCGCTAACGAATAATATATTTGAGCCTTGCTTGAATGCTAGTGGACATTGATTTCTTCTTTTTCTGGAGCCTTTGATTGTTGTTTTTGGACCTATTATGATCATTTTCGCTACTTCAGTTGTGTTTCTCTAGTTCACATTTTTCTTACATATTCGATTATGTCTTTATATATTAAAATAATTAGGCCCCTGAAAATTTTGGACCTCGAGCGACCGATCACCTTATTTCTCCTCTAGGCCTTCCTTGCAGGTTAGGTTATATCATGAATAATGAGATATGAATTGTTTAATGGAGTATTTTTTTTTAAGAAAATGATAGAGTTTTGAATATGTTCTATTCTTAAGTTGAATTTATGATTGTCATATACAATTTTTTTCTCATATTATAATGAAAATATTAAATATTAAATGAAAATATTAAATATAGTAATATATTGGTCAAACCCTCATACATTTTGTGAATTGGTGGTCAAACACTAATAACCATAAAAATTATTAAATTATAAATGGTAGGAATAGTCTTGTGTTGACATTTTATTTTGGTGAACTTTCTTATTTTATTTGCCAATTCAAATATAAAATTCCACTTCTATAGAATGAGATTAGTACTCGTCCGTAGCTGGTAGCCTGATATATGTTTGTGGCTGTACAGCTGCTCTGTTCATCCTTATAATAATATACGGCGTATATATTTACGAAGTATTTTATAGGGAGTAATTATTTTCAATATGGCATCATTCATTTAGATCAAGTATTTTATTTTGTTCATGCTTTTATCAGTAAACATCATAATATTAAGACTTTATTACTGAGTCAGTCCTCCTTAATACTTGCCATATGTGCAGATTTGCACACACCGTACATGAGAACATTTTTACTATTACAATTTCCTGTGAGTATATTGTTAAACATTTTCAAAAAATAAGATATTTTGACCAATTTCTCACTAAATTTCAGTGGAGCCCACTGCAATATGCCACATTTGGTCAAAATTTCAGTCTAAAATTATTATCTAAATACTAATTATGGTGATACGGTATTATTGACAATGGCTATTCTTTTGGTAACATTTCCAAAACTTTCCAAACATATAGGTCTTTTTTTTTAAATCAGTTTGAAATCACCAGAGACTTAACCAGCTACGCGTTCATCTCCAGCTACACATACCAAACAATCCATAATAACTACTACTAGCTAGACTAAAAAGACACATATTCGTCAACCACTCAAATCAACATGCTTTTAGAACATACGGAGTAACAGTTATGTTACTCTATGGCCAATACACTACTTAACAATGCCAAAGTTGGAAAATATAAATCATTATTTACATCTACGAAAACAAATACCATGTAACTAAGTTTTTCGATTCTAATTTATTATGGGGTACTGTTTTGCATCACATTAGCTCAGTTAACTAACATTGTATGTCAACCAATTATACATTCCAAGCCACCCGAAAAATCCTATTGCATGAGTATGAGACAATTTAACATCCCATTGAAAGTTATATGTACAACTAAAAAAGATTAAAAAGTAACAAACAAAACGCCTAATCCACCCTATTGTTTCAAGACTTTCTACAATCTATAGATTCTATTAAATTGCTAAAATGATGACATCATAAATAAGTATTTTTCTTCTTTAAAAAAAAATCAAAATAAAAAAGGAAAATTTAGAAGCCATGATGATGTAATAATAATAATAATACTAATAAATTATTGATTAAATATAAAAAAACCCCACGCGTTAAAAAAAACAGATAAAAAAGCCTTACGCGTTCTGCCTTTTTTTGCAGATACTCTCAAACATTATTCAAATCAAAACCCTAGAAAATCTAAACTGAGACTGAAGCAGCTCATCAGCGGCTTATCACCGCTCTCTTAACTCCAAACTTCTCATGTAAGCTTTATATTTTATGAATTCAATCTATTCTCTCTTATCCTCTTCTTTCTGATGTTTTTGATTTCTCAAATAAGCTTCGTTTTTTTGTTTTTTGTTTCTGGATTCAAATTGAAGGTGATGTATGAATTTGATATCACACTCATCTTTTATCTTCTTCTAATTGATTATATTCTCTTCCCCAGGTAATTAGTTACTAGGGTTCTTCTGCATCGCCCATACGTGGATTTGGATTTTCCTTTGTGATTTTCTTATGTTTTCGTTTCATTAGTTTGATTGCTGAAATATTCCCATACGTGGATTTGGATTTTCCTTTGTGATTTTCTTATGTTTTCGTTTCATTAGTTTGATTGCTGAAATATTGTTTTGATTTAACCTATGTTTAGAGTTCATAGTTTTGTCTATATGTTTGTTTGAAATTTATGTTTTGGAGCTTTTTAAATAGGTAATTTATGTCTCGGATGAGTAATTTAGACTTATATAATGTCTTGGATGAACAATTTAGTACACCTGTTATCAATCTAAGTGTAGGTATTTTGTATAATGCACACAAGGTGTTCGATAAAATGACCTATATGATTTTCATACTTTCACTTCATTTTCGGTATGCCCACTAAACATATACTAAATTATTAGTTGATACAATTTGATGAAGTTATGATGTATGTTATATTTATTTTGTCAATGGTTATTCAAGTTTTGATCAGCTTAATTTTTTCAGTTAGTGATCTAAAATACCAGCGATAGAAGGTTGGTGAACAATATGTAATGTGTATAAAATTGTTCCGGCCAAAATGGGTTGATTCTTGGTATGTGCTGAGATGAGTGAGTTTAGAAAAAAAACTAAGTCAGGTACGTCATCATCTTTTGTTGGTCATTTGATTGGTTATGTTTGAGTGATGAACTTGGAAATGTATGAATCTTAAAGTGTTGTCTTGAAGGTTATATATTGTTCTTTTTCTTTTTCCTATCTTCTCTGCCGGAATTTAAAGTCTCCATCAAGGTAACTCAATCGATTTTAACTTTTATCTCATATTGATGTGTTTCTTTCTATTTTGGCTTTGCATTCTTCTTCCCACTAATGATGATGATGTTATTAGTTAGCTTGAATGTTATTATTATCCGATTATTTTAATTGCCTATTGATTAAATCATTACTTCGTAACAAAAAGTAATACTTTTTGATATTTTTTTGTCTTCTTGTGCAAAGAACTAATTAATTTTGATTCGTCTATTAATTTTTGAAAGCAAAAGCATAAGGTCTTCTAAAGATCAGAGGTATGTAACGTGATTGTTAACTCTGACTTTTCTTTCATATAATTATTTGTTATGATTTTTATATTTTCTGCACATTAGTTGTTTCATGAAATGCTTGAATGTTAATGAAATTTTTTTAGTATTGTTTTGGTTCAATATTAGAAAAAGAAGCACAAAGTATCTTAAAGATGTGTTTGGTTATTTTATTTGTTTGTGAAGTTTTAGCTTGATACATATTTTAAGCTCGCAAACGTTGACGGATTGTAAAAATTGTGCTTTTATGTTTCCAAACATGTCGTCATGATTTTTAGGCATGTAGATAGATATTGTTTTTGAGATCTACTACCTATCTCTTTCTTATAGTGAAGGTTAGTTTAAATGGATTGAGTAGGATTTCTGATTAACAAGTGTCATTCATGATCGTCATGAATGCTAAGGCATTTTACTCAATAACGAATTTTGGTCCGTACTCAATAACAAATAACATGTGTATTAGTGTGGCAATCTAGACCCATTTATTGTGCGTTATTAGATGTTTTAGTCTGGAAAGCTTACGTTTGTTTAAAATGGGTCCGTACCCAAAAGTAATCTTTATGTGCTTAAAGTTATGGCAATACTCTTATATGTTTTAATTTATCTTAGTCTCAACTCTAAAGTGTTCTTGACCCATTTTTATTTTTTGTATGAATTATTACTCATTTTCTATGTTGACCAATTTACATTGGACCCATTTAAATGAATCAACTTCTTATTTATCTATATCTTCTAAATACTTTTTGTGTTCCCATGCCTCACTTCTTTAAACATATAGTTTGGCCAAATTATATGTTTATGACCCGTTATCTTTAAAATGCAGATGATGTGATTCAGTACAACTACAAAGGTGCTATGCAATATTGTATGAGATCTCTAAAAAGCAAAATTCGCAAGGATTCACAATGTAACGAGAATAAAGAGAGATCTCTCAAAAGTAAAAAATGCAAGGATTCACAATGTAATGAAGATAAAGTAAACTCATCAATGACATTTACATATGAAGAAAACTTCAAAATGTGTTTCAGTATGTCATCTATCTATTATATTCTATTTGTTGGTTATATATTGTATAATTTTAACACTCTAAGTTACAATGGTTATAGTTTGCAAAGGCATTACAAACCTGTGGTTCCACGGGTTCTTTCAAATGTTTCGTTTAAACAAACCCGTGGTTCCACGGGTCCTTTCACTAGTTAGAAATAAAATTCATTTGCCAAAGTTCAATACTAATAAATCTAGCCATCACTGGCTCATGCGAACAACAAAATATTCCATGCTTATACTAATCGTAGTAAGATAATAATCATAATCATTCTATAACAATACAATCATGTAAATCGACATTTATTTTATCATACCTTCACCGAAGATGAGAACACATAAATTACGCTCATTTTTCAAATTCAGTCGTCTTTTCAAAACATTAATGCAATCAATAAACAAATATGATTTGGACTAATTAAACCAATATTTCATTCATATTCATATTTCAATCAACTAAATGCACTTACAATTTATAGAAGGTAAACAATAACTAAAACAATAAACATGGATGACATATTCTAAACTAACGGCTACTGGATTCTGGAATGCATGCTAAAATGGGAAATGTGCAGTGATCTTGTTGCAAATATATAATCCTAGATATAATTAATGCCCACAATCCTGGATAGTGGATGACCAAGTATTATTCACGTGCAACTACTAAAAGATTTCAAATGTAATTAACTCCATTTTTAGGCTTCTTGTTAGACTCCCAGCTTGACAGGCCCACATTTCCTAATCATTGTATTGGCCTGGAAGGCTCTTAACACGATTGGGGCTTTGGTACGCATCTTGTTGGGCCGGTTCACTATCATATGACTCACTAACCAAACTATATAAAATTCACACGTATACATAAAATCAAATAAGCCTCGACATCTATATCACGAGTATTAAAATACTTATGATTGTGAGTTCATGTTAAAAATTGATATATCTTCACGTAACCAAGAATGATGACTTTCTTTTTCAACCTCTCTTTTTTGGTTCTTGATTTGCAGCAACTGTAGCAATAGGTCATTATCTGATGACTCATAATTTCAGTATGAATCCCATTTAATGTAATTCAACTTTTGATTTCTAATGGACAGAGTTCGTCCAATTAAAGCTGTGAATACCTTTACCGGTCGTCTAATTGTTGATCTTTATTGAAATAGACATGTTTTTTATTTTGTACTCCATATTTTCGTGACTTTACTTGCATTGTCAAGATTATACGGAGTAATAAATTACGGATCGAGTAACAAATAACTCTTGTTAGTTCTCATACGCCGGAAGTCTATTCGGAAGAAATCTCTCAATCCATAGATGAGAGAGAGTACTTTCTATACTTTTGGAGTATTTGTGGAGAAATGATTTGTCTTTTAGAATAGAGGAATGATTGTCTACATCTTATTTAATCTATACATCACTTATGTGTGATTGAGTTTTGTTATTGTCGTCTTATTAGTTCTCATAATCTTATGCCAACACTTACGTCTTAAAGTATAAATACGTCTTAAAGTATAAATACCTAGAAACTTAATATTATGAATGTAAACTTTTTTTGAACGTCATAAAATTTAGTCTATAATGGGTGTGTTTAGATGAACTTGCTGGTAGCTGGAACTTATTTTTTAAATTGAAACATGGAGTTCATTTTTCTATAAGTGTTTAATAAAGTAGTTGTATCTGGATTCTTTTTGATGTAAAATGACTAAAAAGAACAATATATAAAATATATATTAAAAGGTCTATTTTGTAATTTTATGTTACATAAGCTCACCTTTTTAGAAAAACTACTTTAACTAGCTTAATATTGTAAAGCTTATATTTTCAATAAACTTGTATAATTTTATAAATCAAACAAAGTTTATAGTTGAAGTTTATGAAAAAAAGAAGAAGCTTAAGCTCACATAAGCTTTCAAAAACTTGTCATCCAAAAACACCCAATAAATGTAAATTTATATATAAATATCTAATCTAGCTAATTAACAATAATAAGAATTCAATTTATAAACTCAAGGTCAATTTTGCATGGTAAAATTATTTTGTCTACTCAATATTATGACATGACTTAAGTTTAATAATAGAGTAAAAGCTACCAATGGCTCACAAAATTTCATCGTTGTTCTGGTGTAGGATATATATTTCATCCTTATTTCTCTTCGAGATCTCGTTTTTGGAAGACGGTCGAGTCGAGATGTCCATCTTGCGAGATTTATCGGTCAACGGGGTCAAACTTGGTTAAAGCCACAATTTTTCAGATTTTCTCGCTCATTTCTTGGATTTTCTTGTAAAATATCGTGTGTGTGTGTGTGTGTGTATATATATATATATATATATATATATATATATATATATAGAGAGAGAGAGAGAGAGAGAGTCAACGTCCGGGATCTACGCAAGATGCCGAGATTTCCCCAAAAATATCCAAACGAGATTTCCCAGATCCGAGTTCTCCAACCTTGGAAAATACTACTGTAGGTTATAAACTTATTGCTTATGTGTCAATATCAACATATGTAAAGATTTGATCGGATATAATTTTGTCAAACTTACATGCCAATGACTTGGCACATACTTGACATCTTGGTAGAATTTTTTAATTAATTCTCATATCATGTCATTTTAATTAATTTGGAGAATATCACTAACATTAGTCTCCAACTATAAAATTTCACCAAGATGTCACCTATATGCCAAGTCATTGCCAAGTGAACTTGACATATAACTCTTATGTTTATAGCATGCACTAGTATTTTTTTAATGGATATATAGCCTATATCAGAACAAAAATAAAATATGACATTTAACTTCAAAAAATTTCAAAATATGAGAAGTTTTAGCGGTCAAACAGATAACTAGTCACATTTTGTTTACGTTAACCACATTTAAAAAGTTTATGACCTACAATGATAATTTTTGGGACATATAGTCTACATCGAAATAAAACTGAAAGTATATAACTGATATGTAACTTTAACCCTTAATATCGTGACTTTCTTCACATTATTTTGAAATTAATCTCATGCTCACATTTTTAACAAAATACATGTAATCCTTTTTTCAACGGCGGTTAAGAGTTACTGACGGTCCACCAGTAATAGAACCACTCGATCATATCCAGATTACACATATTCTGGATGAAACCCATAACCAACAACAGAGTATATTGCGTTACTGGAAAAACCATAACGGAGAACACCCCGAACGAGATTCGAACCCATAAAGTTTCTATATCTCATATACGCATGACATGAGTGTTACCAATTCATCTATTATGAACGGGTAACATGCAACCCTTTTATCATGCGACCTTAAATTATATTCAATATACTTCATCATTTATGAAATAAACAATCGCAACAAACGACCAAAGAATTAAAAGAAACCCTTATTTTCTGTGAGAGATGAGCATCTTTCAAACCCTAGAGAAACCCTTAATTTCGCCAATTCTTCAAATCGTCGTGGAAGAGGAGCCACTATTATGCTTTAACAAAATATTTGTGGACATCGACGTAGTTGTTTTGCTATTTATCCGACAAACAAAAATTTTTGTGATAGGTATTTAGTGATGGTAATGAAAAAGAAGTGAAAAGGATGGATGAAGAAAGTTCTGGATGATGATAGAGGGACTTCTCTCAATAGATATATAGTGCAGTATCCCTAAATAAAACAAAATAACAATATAATGAAATTTGTTGTTTTGAAAATAAGAACTTTAATTCATCATTTTAAAATAATATATACTAACCACTCATATTTTTTTCAATTTGCAATAACCATAATTTGTGGTAAGAATACATGTATAGAATTACTTAGTCATACAATGAAGTTTTGGGAGAGGATGATCGAGACTATGCTTCGACATGAAACAAATGTTTCGAAGAACCAATTTGATTTCATGTAAGGGTGCTCTTCAATAGAGGCGATTCATATTATTAGGAGCCTTATAGAAAAGTATCGCGAAAAGAAAAAGAGTTTCAAGATGGTTTTCTTCGATTTGGAAAACGCATACAATTTCCTAAGGGTGTTGATTTAGAAGAACCTTAATGTTACAGGTATCCCAAGTAGATATATTAAAGCTATCAGGGATATGTAATAAGGGGCGAAGTCTTGCATACGAACACTTGTGGAAAACTTAAAGTCTATTCCAATAGAAGTAGGCCCTCACCAAGGATCAAACCTTTCCGTTTTCTTTTCCCTTTGCTCATTAACGAGCTTTCTCAAGGGATTCAGGAAAGGATCCAATGTGCTTGATTTTTTTCGATGATGTTGTGCTAGTATGGAAATCTAAAGATGAGCTTAAATGAAGAATGCAACAATGGAGGGAGGCCTTAAATGAAATGGTTTATGGATGAGCAGACATAACACATAATATCTTCAAGTGTAATCTTGACGGGTACGATGGTGAGCTAGTTGATGTAGTGAATATTCTCGCTGATGACCAAATCTTACACCCGCAAGACTCTTTTAGATGCCTAGCCTTGGTGCTCCACAAATTGGGGAGGATTGATGAACACGTGACCAATCAGTAGGTTGGTTAAGTGGAGACTAGCGAAAGGGGTTTTGTGTGAAAAGAAGATATCCTTTCAACTAAAAGAAAAATTCTTCAAGTTGGCAGTTAGACCTTCCATGTTGTACGGATAAGAGGGCTGGCCAATGACGTATGGTTAAGAAAGAAGGATGGATGTAGTAGAAACGAGGATGCTTAGCTAATGACAAAGGCTCAAAAGAGAAGGCTGGTGGTGGAAGAAACGAGGATGTTTAGGTGGAGTGTGGTAAAACCATGTTTAATATGATGCCAAATTACGTTTATAAGGAGAATCAAGAAGTTAGGAGGATCGTCGACAAGCTAAGAGAAGAACGACTACGATAGTTTGAGAATGTGAATAGACGACCACTTATAGCTCCAGTCGAAAGAGTGGAGTCTCTCACGGTTGACGCCGTAAGAAGAAAGGCTAGACCTTGAAGTAGGTGAGAGGAAGAGGATAGACTTTAAATCGACTTGAGGAATCTTTTATTAACTGACGATGTGACTTTTGATAAAATGTGTGGAAGACTAGTATTAGAATAATCGAGTAAGATTTTTCCTTATATAAGTAGATTTATTATTATGTAGTGACCCGAACTTTTTCATGATTATTCCATGATTATATATTAAATGAAAACTATATTTGCATGATTAAATGTTTCCAACATGTTAAGCAATCAAACTTGTTAGGACTTGATTATTTGAAATGAGTTTCATGTAGACAATTGACCACCCAAGTTGACCGGCGATTCACAAACGTTAAAACTTGTAAAAACTATATGTTGATATATATATGGACATATATGTAACGATTATCGTTGTAACGACATTTTAAAGTATATATATCATATCAAGATATATTCATTGTTGGTGATTTGTGTCACCAATATGATTGAATTGTAATGGGATTAATTTGTTAACCAAAATAACCTTGTTAAATATCGAACAAGTTTGGGGAAAGTGTGGAGTGCACAATTGTTTGAACTTATCTTGATTATGACGGGGGTTCGGGGGCAGCGCCCCCGATAGCGGGTTCCAAGGGGTGGCAACCCCTGGCGGGGTCCAAGGGGCAGAGCCCCTGGCTGGGGTCGAGCTGCCAGGTCAGCTTGGAAATTTTTTTTTGGGTTAATATCGCTTTATTAAAAATGTGTTAAAAATTTGATTTTAAGATTTCAACAACATTAAATAAGATCGTTAACTAAGACACATATCAAAGTACTTCTACTTAGAAAAAATGCTTACAATTACATTTCCATTCATTTTTCATCAACAATTCTACTCGTAGTCATTCAGTATTCGTACCCGTATTATACACAGCTGCTAGACGTACTTACTATGAGTATATACCAATAGGAACTAGCATGAGATTCCACTCTTGATTATGTCATGCATGACTAATCAAATTTAACTTCTACCATGATCTAATCAACTAACTAGAGCTCCTTTTAACCCCACTCACCACTCATCATTCACCACTCACCAATCAATCCATTTCACTTACAATTCTCTTTCTAATTCTCTCTAAACACACACACACACACACTTAGGAAAGAAATTTCCAGTAAACTAATCATCATCTTCATCAAAAATTACTTCAAGAATCAAGCTATAATCATCATAGGAAGAACACTTCAAGAACACTTCAAAAATCCTTTCAAGTTTGCTAGTTTACTTTTAATCTTGCAAATCCATTCCAAGTAATCATCTAAGATCAAGAAACCTTTGTTAATTACAGTAGGTTATCTTTCTTATTCAAGGTAATACTCATATCCAAACTTTGATTCGATTTCTATAACTAGAAACTATCTTGATTCGAGTAATAATCTTACTTGAAATTGTTTTCGTGTCATGATTCTGCTTCAAGAACTTCCAAGCCATCAAAGATCCATTCAAGCTCAAGATTATTTTTTGTCATTTCCAGTAGGTTTACCTACTATACTTGAGGTAGTAATGATGTTCGTAACATCATTCGATTCATATATAAATAACTATCTTATTCGAAGATTTGAAAACATAATCACTAGAACATAGTTTAGTTAATTCTAAACTTGTTCGCAAACAAAGTTAATCCTTCTAACTTGACTTTTAAAATCAACTAAACACATTTTTTATATCTATATGATATGCTAACTTAATGATTTAAAACTGGAAAACACGAAAAACACCGTAAAACCGGACATACGCCGTCGTAGTAACACCGCGGGCTGTTTTGGTTCTGATAACTAAAAACTATGATAAACTTTTATTTAAAAGTTGTTCTTATGGGAAAATGATTTTTCTTATGAACATGAAACTATATCCAAAAATCATGGTTAAACTCAAAGTGGAAGTATGTTTTTCAAAATGGTCATCAAAATGTCGTTCTTTCGACTGAAATGACTACCTCTTACAAAAACAACTTTTAACTTATATTTCCGACTATAAACCTATACTTTTTCTGTTTAGATTCATAAAATAGAGTTCAATATGAAACCATAGCAATTTGATTCACTCAAAACGGATTTAAAACGAAGAAGTTATGGGTAAAACAAGATTGGATATTTTTTTATTGTTGTAGCTAGGGGAAATATTGTAACAATTCTATACAAATCATACCCTAGCTAACTTATATTGTATTATACATGTATTCTAATATATTATGTAATTTTGGGATACCATAGACACGTATGCAAATGTTTTGACATATCATATCGATATATATATATATATATATATATATATATATATATATATATATATATATATATATATATATATATATATATATATATATATATATATATATATATATATTATTTGGAACAACCATAGACACTATATATGCAGTAATGTTGGAGTTAGCTATACAGGGTTGAGGTTGATTCCAAAAATATATATGCTTTGAGTTGTGATCTAGCCTGAGACGTGTATACACTGGGTCGTGGATTGATCCAAGATAATATATATCGATTCATTTCTGTACATCTAACTATGGACAACTAGTTGTAAGTTATTAACGAGGACAACTGATTTAATAAGCTTAAAACATTAAAACGTATTAAAAAATGTTGTAAATATATTTTGAACATACTTTGATATATATGTACATATTTGTTATAGGTTCGTGAATCGACCAGTGACCAAGTCTTACTTTCCGACGAAGTAAAAATCTGTGAAAGTGAGTTATAGTCCCACTTTTAAAATCTAAAGAAAAGGTATTTCTCTACCCATAGTGAAACACCCCATGAGTAGAGAAAGTTTTCTCTCTCAATGTTCTATGGGCAGAGAGATTGCTTCCGAATGGACATCCGGCCAATAAGTAGGTTAAAAAAAGTGTAAGACGCCATGAAAATGGTAGAATCAAATTTTCAAGGTTTTAAACTTGCTTGATGTTCAAATTAGGCTCTAAACGACAGTCAAGTAACTAATAAATCGACGTTTGTTGTTGGCTCGGTTAATAGAGCCGTATAATAAGTTCAATTTATGTAGATTCCATGAAGGTTTAATTTTACTCATTACAAACACAATTTATTTCCTTTCATTCCTAATCCTCTAATTTATAGATGGAGAAGACTTAAAGTGCTATTTATTTTCCATTCTTCTTCATACATCTCATTCCTTTCTACTATCTACTATCTACTATATATAATATATATAAAAACAAACTCAAGAAAAGTGCTTTTCTATGCTTTCATTTCTTTTTCACTCAACAGAAAACTTGAGAATGCAATGTAAGAGATATGATTGATTTAAATCTTTTCAAATATCAAAAAGTAAAATAAGTTAAGAAAAAATACCTTCTAAAATTATTCGTCTATTTTAAAGGGAGTGTCACTAGAGGGTGCGCACAATGCGCAATTCATCCGGTACCAGGTCTCGCGCTCGGGGGACTTGATTACCCGAGGTTTTACCTTCTATGAGGAAGCCAATGTGCTCGGTAATAGAAGAGTTTCCTCGCTTACTAAAAAAAAAAGATAGTATGAGAAGTAACCATAAAAATTATCTCTCCATCACTAAACTTGATTTAGAAGATTGTACAAAATAGCATTATGAAGCATTTTTAATGGTGTGCGAATATTGTCTAGAGGATGATCACCCTTTCAGTATAGACAATAACGGTATTAGGGGGATATTTAGGGGTGTGGTGCCACCCTTAACTATTCAATTTCAATTCAATACTTGTTATAATAATAATAATAATATAGATATGGATAGTCAATTTTGGTGTATACATATAGTCAATTTTGGTACACAAAGTATGTATTTTTATATTGAGATTTTAGGCTATAAATACTCATGAATGCAAGCATTAAACTTGCACCATTTCTCACACTTACAAAGTGTTTCTTTCTTTCTCTCCATTATCATCTTTGTTCTTACACTTCATTATTAGTATTCTAAATCAAGAATCAAATCACTAAAGGTAGTTATAAGCCTACTGAATTATAACATCAAGAATCAAACCACTAAAGGTAGTTATAAGCCTACTGAATTATAACATCAAGAATCAAACCACTAAAGGTAGTTATAAGCCTACTGAATTATAACACGTTATCAGCACGATAATCTTAATACTAAATATGGTTGGCTCTGCCACCAAAATGATATATGGTCGGTTATACCACCAAAATGATATATGGTCGGTTATACCACCAAAATGATATATGGTCGGTTATACCACCAGAATGATATAGGTCGGTTATACCACCTGAAAAAATATATGGTCGACACTGTCGCCAAATTTTCATTTATGTTTACTAATATTTATATTTTTGTTATATAACATTTATTTATGATTGCTTACACATGGTCGACACTGTCACACTGTCACCTACTTATCATTTATGTTATATTAAATTTATGTTTAATGTTTATATACTTATGAATATAAATTGACTCTAATTTATCATGATGTTTGTTTTAATTTTTGATAATAGAAAATGTCGAATCTGGAAAAGCTTAAATTTACTCCTTTAGAATCAACTGGAAACAACTACATGCCATGGGTTATAAAAGTAAAAATGCATCTTAAATCAATGGGCATTCTTGAAACCATAAATGAAAACAACACTTGTTCTGAAAAAGAACAAGCTACGGCATGTTGCTTTATTCATCAACATATTGATGAATGCTTACAAAATAATTATGTGACTGTAGAAGATCCCCATGTTTTATGGGAAGGTCTCAAAAGCAGATTCAATAATCAAAGAGAAATTTTACTTCCAGCTGCAATGGAACAATGGAGAACATTAAGGTTCCAAGACTTTAAGAAAGTAAATGAATACAGCTCAGCTCTGTATAATACATGTTCACAACTTAAATTCTGTGGACATGAAATTAGTGATGCAGACAAGATGGAGAAAACTTTCTCCACAATGAATGCTGCAAACATCACAGTGCAAAGAAATTTGAGAATGCTAAAGTTCAAAACATATCCTGAACTTAATTCATATCTCTTAGTTGCAGAGCAAAATGATGAGCTATTAATGAAAAATCAGCAATCCCGTCCTACTGGTACACTTGCAATCCCTGAAGCAAATACTGCAAATAATTATAAACAGGGACAAGGACGCGGGCAAGGTCGTGGTTATAATAACCATCACCATCATCATGCCAAAAGCCATAACTATGGTAGAAACCATCCTTATGGTAATGGTAATGGGCGTGGACGTGGTCGTGGTCGTGGCCGTGGTGGTCAAAGAAATAGTAATCCACGAAAATATAAATATCAACCACAAAACAAGCCCATTAAACAAGATGTTGAAGAAAATTCTTCTAAAAATTCTGAAGAATCTTGCTACAGATGTGGTAGAATGGGCCACTGGGCTAATACTTGCCGAACATCTAAACATCTTGTTAAGATGTATCAGGATTCGCTGAAAGGTAAAGAAAAGGAAGTAAATTTTGTGGATAATATTGATCCAACAGTCACTGAGAAACCATCTGATTTATATGAAGATTTCTTGAATGTTTAAGTTGTGTGTCTTTTGAAAAATAAACGATTTAATATCGTCTGTCTTTGTCATTATGTTTGCTAAATGTTTCAGTACTATCTATTTGCGTTTAAAATATTGTGTAATATTAATGTACTCACTATTTATTTCTTATATATGAAGTTCAATATGAATTTTGCTGGAATACAACATCAATCAAGTGGTGGAGATCTCTGTATAGCAGACAGTGGAACTACACACACTATACTTAAATCCGAGAAATATTTTATTGATCTAAAACCAACGGAAGGAACTATACATACAATATCAGGACCTGCTAACTTGATAAAAGGGATAGGAAAGGCAAATTTCATACTACCAAATGGTACAAAATTTTTAATAAATGATGCCTTATTTTCTCCCAAGTCAAGCAGAAATTTATTGAGTTTCTCCGACATATACCTTAACGGGTATGATTATCAGTCAGTGACAACAGAAAATGAGAAATATTTAAGTATCACTGACAAGAGTCATGTGGTTGAAAAACTGCCAAGACTTAGTTCTGGATTACATTATACACATATAAATGTACCAGAAATACATATGGTAGTTAACGAAAAATATATTGATCCTGGTGTATTCAGTTTATGGCATAACAGATTAGGCCATCCAGGATCAACAATGATGAAAAGGATTATTGAATGTACTCATGGACATCCACTAAAGGATAGAAAAATCCATCATGATACAATGGTTTCATGTACATCTTGCTCTCTTGGAAAATTGATAACTAGACCCTCACCACTTAAGGTTGAGAAAGAATCACCAATGTTTCTTGAAAGAATTCAAGGTGATATATGTGGACCAATTCATCCACCATGTGGACCATTTAGATATTTCATGGTTCTAATAGACGCATCTAGCAGATGGTCTCATGTTTGTCTGTTATCAAGCCGTAATGTGGCATTTGCAAAATTTCTTGCCCAAATTATTAAATTGAGAGCTCATTTTCCTGATTACACCATTAAAAGGGTGAGACTTGATAATGCTGGTGAATTTACATCTCAAGCATTTAATGACTATTGCATGTCTATAGGAATTGTTGTTGAACATTCTGTTGCTCATGTGCATACACAAAATGGTTTAGCCGAGTCATTGATTAAACGTTTACAGTTAATCGCTAGACCATTGATAATGAGAACAAAACTCCCTGTATCTATATGGGGTCATGCAATTTTACATGCTGCTGCATTGATTCGCATCAGACCAAGTGCAAGTCATAAATATTCCCCCCTACAACTTGCTTTTGGTCAAGAGCCAAATATTTCCCATCTTAGAACATTTGGTTGTGCAGTGTATGTTCCAATTGCGACACCACAACGTACAAAAATGGGTCCTCAAAGGAGGTTGGGAATATATGTTGGATATGAAACATCTTCAATATTAAGGTATATTGAACCTATGACAGGTGACGTTTTTACAGCACGTTTTGCTGATTGTCATTTTAATGAAACATTGTTCCCTAGATTAGGGGGAGAAATGAAAAATAAAGAAAATGATGTTTCATGGTGTGAACCTCAATTAAAGTATCTTGATCCTCGCACAAAAGAATGCGAGACAGAAGTTCAAAAGATAATGCATATACAAGAACTTGCAAATCAATTGCCTGATGCATTTACAGATACAAAAACGGTGACAAAATCATATATACCAGCAGTAAATACTCCAGCTCGAATTGAAATTCCAAAAGCTGGCAATAACGTCACTCATGAATCTTTGCCACGTCAGAAACGTGGAAGACCAATCGGTTCAAAGGATAAAAATCCTCGAAAAAGAAAATCAGCTGATAATGAAGTAAAAGAAAGTGTTCAAGAAGAACCACAAATCAGTACTCCTACTGCAGAGGAGATTGATGATGTCAATACAGAAATTGCAATCAATTATGCATATTCAAAAATATTATGGAACCGAAATGAAATGAAAAATCTTGATGAGAAATTTTCATTTAATGTTGCATATGACATCATGAATAATGATGATGATCCAGAACCAACATCTATGGTTGAATGTCAAAATAGACATGATTGGGCTCAATGGAAAGAAGCAATACGAGCTGAATTAGAATCACTCAATAAAAGAAAAGTTTTCGGATCCATCATTCTCACTCCTAAAGATGTGAAACCTGTAGGATACAGATGGATTTTTGTCCGAAAAAGAAATGAGAAAAATGAAGTTACAAGGTATAAAGCTAGACTTGTAGCTCAAGGTTTTTCTCAAAGACCGGGAATTGATTATGAAGAAACTTATTCTCCTGTTATGGATGCAATTACTTTTAGGTACTTAATCAGTCTGGCAGTTTCTAAAAATTTAGAAATGCATCTCATGGATGTTGTGACTGCTTATCTATATGGATCACTTGATAGTGATATATATATGAAGATACCTGAAGGATTTAAGGTACCAGAAGCATCAAATGCAAAACCCAAAGAAATGTATTCGATTAAATTACAAAGATCTTTATATGGGTTAAAACAATCGGGACGTATGTGGTATAACCGATTAAGTGATTACTTGATAAGCAAAGGGTATACAAATAATCTTACTTGCCCTTGTGTTTTCATTAAGAAAACAACATCCGGATATGTGATCATAGCTGTTTATGTTGATGATCTTAACATCATAGGTACAAATAAAGAGATCCATGAAGCCATTCAACTTCTAAAGAAAGAATTTGAAATGAAAGATCTCGGAAAAACCAAGTATTGCCTTGGTTTACAAATTGAGCATATGCCTAATGGTTTACTTGTACATCAAACAACATATACTGAAAAGATTTTGAAACGTTTCAATATGGACAAGGCAAAACCATTAAGTACTCCTATGGTTGTTAGATCACTCAATGTTGAAGCTGATCCATTTCGTCCATGTGAAGATCAAGAAGACATTCTTGGACCAGAAGTACCATATCTTAGTGCAATTGGAGCTCTTATGTATCTTACAAATTGTACAAGACCTGACATTTCTTTTGCAGTTAATTTGTTGGCAAGGTTCAGCTCTGCTCCTACCAAAAGACACTGGAATGGGATCAAACACATATTTCGATACCTTCGAGGAACTACTGATTTAGGATTATTTTATTCTAACGAATCAAAACAAGATTTGGTTGGTTATGCAGATGCAGGTTATTTATCTGATCCACATAAAGCTAAATCTCAAACTGGATATGTATTCCTAAATGGAGGTACTGCAATATCATGGCGTTCTCAAAAACAAACACTTGTTGCTACATCGTCAAATCATGCCGAAGTGATTGCATTACATGAAGCTACTCGAGAATGTTTTTGGTTGAGATCAATGACACAACTCATTACTGATTCTTGTGGACTAGAACGCGATAAAAGTCCAACAACTATCTATGAAGATAATGCAGCTTGCATAGCACAGATGAAAGAAGGGTATATCAAAAGTGACCGAACAAAACACATACCACCTAGATTCTTCTCATACACTCAAAATCTCATTAAGGACAACCAGATTGAAATGAGATATGTGCAATCTAGCAAAAACTCTGCTGATCTTTTCACGAAAGCACTTCCAACTGCTATTTTCAGAACACACGTTCATAACATTGGCATGAGACATGTTCAAAAGATGTAACAGCTGAAGCGATGTCTACTTGAGGGGGAGTCAACTCCATGCTGCACTCTTTTTCCCTTAGCTAAAGTTTTTTCCCACTGGGTTTTCTTTAGCAAGGTTTTTAACGAGGCAGTAATTTATAGTTGATCTTCAAAATAAAATTGCTATCCAAGGGGGAGTGTTATAATAATAATAATAATATAGATATGGATAGTCAATTTTGGTGTATACATATAGTCAATTTTGGTACACAAAGTATGTATTTTTATATTGAGATTTTAGGCTATAAATACTCATGAATGCAAGCATTAAACTTGCACCATTTCTCACACTTACAAAGTGTTTCTTTCTTTCTCTCCATTATCATCTTTGTTCTTACACTTCATTATTAGTATTCTAAATCAAGAATCAAATCACTAAAGGTAGTTATAAGCCTACTGAATTATAACATCAAGAATCAAACCACTAAAGGTAGTTATAAGCCTACTGAATTATAACATCAAGAATCAAACCACTAAAGGTAGTTATAAGCCTACTGAATTATAACAATACTTACATTATATATATGTTCTATTTCAAAATTTTATATATTTATTTTCAATTTTTTTTTTTTAATTCAAGATTTATTTAATGGATCTAATCTACCTGTATTATAAAATGATAATCGCAAAAAAAAAACTAAAATATGTTTATGTGTTTATGTTTAGTTTAATGTTTTGGATATCATTACACCATCACATGCAATAATTATATTTATATATGATTTATTGTAATATTTTACTAAGCATACATATTACAGATGCTTCGATTTTTATTGTACAATAATCATATATTTGATTAATATATAACATATGTGAAAGTTTAAACTATTTAGTTACGATTGGCAATTTGGCATAGCTCTTGAAGAGAAAATCGATCAACGTATGCAATATTTTTAGCAATTTCATGATAATTTGGTAAAAAATGTGTATTACTATAACTCATTTTTCTATATGAACTGCTCATCGTAATTTAAGATACTTCGCTTTCGCGTCAACTTTTTTTGTTATTATAGTACTTTATTGTTTCGTAAGCCTCTCCTAAACTCAAATCCTGGCTCCGCTACAAACTTTGGTTTAGGATGAAGTTGGGCCGGTAGATACAAATGTTGGGGTGAACTTCACCCCTTTCCCACATCGGTTGGAGAGGCAAAAACAAAGGTCCATATATGTGGCTTGATACCTCTTCTTCACAGGACGCGTTTTAAACCCGTGAGGGCAGTTGAGTCGCTGGTGGCTCGCTGTTCTCAAAGCGGACAATATTCTGTGGTGGTCCTGGCTTCTGTCTCCGTTGCCATCAACTGGTAGGGGGGGGGGGGGATTGTTGGGGTGACCTTCACCCCTTTCCCACATCGGTTGGAGAGGCAAAAACAAAGGCTCATATATGTGGCTTGATACATCTTCCTCACAGGACGCGTTTTAAACCCGTGAGGGCAGTTGGGTCGCTGGTGGCTCGCTATTCCCAAAGCGGACAATATTCTGTGGTGGTCCTGGCTTCTGTCTCCGTTGCCATCAACAACAAAGGCCACGACAAGCATAAACAAGTTGCACCAATTGGAAGGATGGTTCCATGCAATTAATAAGAGGATATGGATGAATCAAGTCCAAGTTGATTTGGTTTGTTTTGGTTTATCCCTTCTTATGTCACTTCAATCATAGTGCACCTTTTCCTTTATGCCAATGCCTTTTAACCTCGGTACACATATCTTATTCCCCAATTTAGCATCCATTCCTTCTTTTCATTCCCATTTTAACACACTTGATTTAGAAACATTTATGATTCTGTACTCTTTAATGGAAGCAATTGTGAAGTTTTTGTTCTATTTTGTTTCAATCCAACCGCGTTTTAAATTTATTCTTTTTGTACCGTACTATGCATAGCGCATTAGGCCAAACTTATGTCGATTCGTGACTTATGTGATCTATTCGTTTTTAGTGTGTTTCTAGCATGGAAATTGTGGATTCATGTGTACCTAACATCAAATATGGACATAAAAACGTACGTTAATTAGGACATGTGTTGTGTCCCTGAGAATTTGTATGAGGAAAGAATTGTCTTTTTCTTAAGTTGCTAGTTTTGAATTAGCTATATTAATTAACTAAACTAAAAATTGCCAGAACTTTCAGGTAGCGCACGGTAAAAGCAAATGGGAGGGGAAAATGGCACGAAGTAAATAGTTTTGTAAAATGATTAAAATACCCTTGAATAAAAAAAGGCGATGAACAGTAACATTGTGAGTTTTATTGATATATTTATAATGTATTAGACCATTTCGTTCGGTGAGTTATCACCCGTTATTGCCATTGCCATTCATCACACCCGATGACATTTAATCACCATCGGAGTGTAATCCATTTCTCGCGACGCAGCATGTGATCTGAAAGCATATTGGATAACGAAATATTTAGCGAATATTTCTAAAATATTCCTCTCAACCGTATGTTTTTTTGAAAAAAGTGGAAAAAAAACTTATTTGTTGGCCAATGGTTACTATTTTTAATGCTATTTTATCCCACTTCAAAACATTATAAATACCACCTCAAATACTATCAAATTTATTTCATCACATCTCACTTTCAAACATTTCATTTTTAACTTCTACCATTTAAACTTCTTCAACCATTTTCATGGATCCAATTAAGGTTTCAACGAACGTACATTACGAGGGTAAATAGGGTATGCCTGAAAATCATACAGTGGCGTTGAGGGAAAAAATTATTTGATGATTTCGACGTATCTGACATCTATTTATCAAAGTTGTACGACGAAGACATGCAAATTTTTTTATGTTTCTCTTTGGGAATAACATATGACATGCTTAATTAAAATGAGTCAGAATACGCTCTTCTCGAATTGAGTTGTATCTTATACAATTAGGAGAATCGAGTCAGATGAGAGTCCCTTCCGATTCGAGTAGTCTTGAGTTAGGCTATGTGAGTCACAACTCGGTTGGAAAATATAAATTTGTTTATGTAATCGTATTATTAACTTTTTATGTTTTAGGACTTTAAATCATTTTATTTATAGGTGGTTTTTTTATTATAATTTTAAATTTCTAGGACGTTTTAATTATTGTAAATTTAAAACACTGTAATCGTATTATTATTATTATTATTATTATTATTATTATTATTATTATTATTATTATTGTAATGTTTAATTTTAGTTTTATTTAATATTTTATGTTTTATTTTTTTATTTATTTGTATTGCTTTTAACTATAAAATAATATTTAATATGAAAGGAGGAGTCATAGATGACATTATATTAGTTATTGTTTGGTTATAGAAGAAGGAGCCGATGTGGATGGCATTACAGAAAAAGCTATGTCATTGATGAAAATGATCTAAGAAATAAAATTTGACTCACAAAAAATTATTGTGTATGTATTTATAATAATAATAATAATAATAATAATAATAATAATAATAATAGTTTGTTTATATATATTGAGATGATCCGAGGGTAAATATTTCTTTTAAAGATGGTTTCCTCACTTATCCAAAATATATATATAAAGATTTTTGTAACACCCTAGGAAAATCTCACATCGCCCACGGACATGAGTGATTATGGGATTATAAGGTAATACTCACGCTTAAATGACACAATGCGTTTTGGGACCACATGCAGAGTGAGTGCGCGAGTACGTTGTGGTTAAGCGTGCTCGGGCGAGAGCACCACCAGGATGGGTGACCTCCTGGGAAAGTGCTTCTCGTGTGTGGTAGCCAAAAAAAAGTTGTGCGCCTGCGGGCAAAGCGGACAATATTGTGGTCGTGTTAAGCTGGGGTGTTACAGAATGGTATCAGAGCTACTCATGTGCCGTTGGGGGTGGTGGGACAGACCTCATCGAGGATGATGAGTCCCTGAGGGGGGTGAATGTAACATCCTAGGCAAATCCTACATCGCCCACGGACACGGGTGATCATGGGATTATAAGGTAAGAGTCACGCTTAAATGACACAACGCGTTTTGAGACCACATATAGAGCGGGTGTGCGACTACGTTGTGGTTAAGCGTGCTTGGGCGAGAGCACTACCAGGATGGGTGATCTCCTAGGAAAGTGCTTCCCACTTTCCTCAAAAAAGTGATTTCCTGTTGATTAAATATATATATATATATATATATATATATATATATATATATATATATATATATATATATATATATATATATATATATATATATATATATATAAGAGAGATTTGATTAGGTTACATGTCATTAGCTCCTTAAATATTGCATATTAAGCCAAGTGTAATTTTCACATGTCACAATTATTCATATATACCTTATCAACCTTTAAAATCACATATTTACCCAAGTAAATCATATAATATCATATATACCCAATTTAAATACTAAAACTATCATATGTACCCACTTAATTAATATAAAAATTCATTAAACTCAATTTTTACACAATTTAACTCATATTTGATCCCTATTCCTATATACTATTACGATCATCAGAAAACCTACAGACATTTGTTCATACACACATGTCCTATTATTGTAGTATATTCATACACACGTTTGTTCATATAAAATCATAAGAAAAACTGCCGAAAAATTTTTAATACTAATTTTGAGGGAATGGTAACGTATTACTATGTATTAGTAAAATTATACCATTACATAATTTGATTCAACCGATTTCTTAAATGTGATAGAACTCGAGCAATTTTTTGTTGTTGCATTTACACGCAATATGAAATATATATGTATTTTATAGTTCCGTTCTGTCAATGAGACATACTAACATACTAGAAATGCGTCGTTTTTTAAGAGCTTTCAGCGATCGTCGGAGTACATTGAAAACGGTGACACATGGACAACTTTGTTTCTAAGAACAACCATTAATTAAAGATTTATTAATTTGTTAATTAAAATGAAAAGAATTGGGATGGAGGGTGATACGTGTAGCGACCCGACAAAATCGTCATTGACGGCTCTGTCTACTTAGGTCCCGTTACGTGGTCGTAATCTTTAAAACAACGTTTGACCAAAGGTATGTCGCATTCATTTCAAAAGTAAAGATGTTTCAAGGTTTACAAAGTAGTCCGACAACTAGTTACATTACAAAGTTTAAGGTATAATTGAAACATATGCGACACAATTTAAAAGTAGCCAAAAGACGCTCCACGTATGCATGTATACTCGACATCCAAGCAAGTATCAAAAGTAATGAGCGGAAGCATGTATCACAAAACGTTCAAGGACCTGAGAAAAACATAGAAATCTGTCAACGAAAACGTTGGTGAAATCATAGGTTTAAGTAAGTAAGTACAAGTGAACCACAAGATTTGTAACATTGATATAATAGTAATACATTCCAAAAGTTAATATTCACGAGCACCCAATTATCAATGCTTAACATTCCTTCCATAGAACCCCATCACAATAGTGTTAGAACATACACTGTTTCTCGAAAATATATTCCATTCGTAAACGGTAGCGAACCGTTTGAATGAGGGTTTGTCAAACCCATATGAATCAATACAACATAAGTTCTCGCTTACACCCGGTAAGTGTAACTAATGATAATCGAATTGAGGATTTTGTTCTAAACTCGTATGTAGAATGTTTATTTTCCTGTACTTGTGTTCACTTAGTAAAAGAAACGTTTATGTTTTCTCATCCCAAATGTAAGTTCAAAAAGAGTAAAAGTGGGACTATGATCTCATCTTGAGTGCCCGAGTAAAAGAGTACTTCAACAAGTAAACGTGTGCATGACCTAAACAAATAGGTCGTATCAATAACGGTAAACACGATAGGTCAAAGTGCTCAATTAGTCCTATGGCTCGTTACGACTCGATCATTATAGCATGTGAATCAAATTATCAAGTTTCATGTAAGGTACAAGTATAAAAGCATGTTAGAATGATTGCATAAGTATTTGGTTAAGTTTGATTAAAAGTCAACTTTGGTCGGGTCAAAGTCAACACGTTCGGGTCGGGTCTCGAACTATTTTTCTGAGGTTTTTTATTCATATATAAGCATGTTAGAACAAGTTGCATGTGAATCGGAGGTGCGTAGCATAGCAAACATTTTTCGAATTTTGACCATGTAGATCAGAACCCAAACACGACAAATCCCGCGCCGCGACCAAGGAGGGCCGCGCCACGACATTTAACGTGGTTTGGTGCCTGGTCAGTTTCAATTGTTCAAGTCAAAATTCAATCTTCAATTTAGCACAATTCACAAACCGTAAACACTTAGAACACGTATCTTATATCATTGGAAAGGTAATTTGACGAGGAACACAACTAAACGCGTTTCATCAATCAAAAACATCATTTGCAAATATCGAGTTTCCAAATTAAATGATCAAATAAATGCTCATCATTAATGCTTCAATTTCATAAATGCACTTTGATGATTTGGGAATTAAATGCACACATATAATACGCCGTTTCGTAGGTAATTACGCATACAATACAACTAAACACTTACAAACAATATTGCATAGCATTTAATGCATCAAAAATCCATTTTACTCCTATCAAACCCTAACCCAAAATCACAATTTTGCAATTAAGTTTATGGAGTCCTTCCAAGTCAACCTACACCTCAAAGTGAAGCTAGTGTTGCTAGTAACACAATTAATACATGCATTTATAACATTTAACAACATTCAAGCAACCAAATCACCAAATCAAATACACCAAAGTTCAAGTTCATGCTAGTTGCTTAAAATAACGAGATCGAACATATAAATTATATATTCATGTTAGACTTGAGCCATAGACACTAATTAACACTTTTACAAGTAAAAATCATCAAGAACACAAAATCTAGTGACTTTAGAAAGTTACCCAAATGCAATAAAGTTGGTATGGATTCGAAGAGGAAGATGCAAGGATTCTGAATACGTAATTTGTTTGGATTGATGCTTGCTTGATTTGAAATAGATGATGATTCTTTGTTTTGGGTTTTGAGAGAAAAATGTGAAAGTATAAAAGAAAATGGAAAATGAAAATGATAAAGAAAGGAGGTGGTGGTGACTAGTCCATCTAGTCACATCTTTATTCAATGGGCGAAACTAGTCCCTCGAGTTCGGTTGCGGGTGCGCGAATTACCTAAACAAGATAATTTAAACACGTATCAACGGGAGATGTTATAAATATATAACGGACTTTAAAATAGTTAAACGGAAAGTAAACGAAAAAAGGCGGGATGTTACATTACCTACTCCTTAAATGAAATTTTGTCCCGAAATTTAAGTAGACGTAGTAGCCGATGCCTTAAGTCGAAAAGAAAGAGTGGTGCCTCTTCGTGTCCGAGCTTTAAACATCACCATTCATACCAACCTCAATAGTCAAATTCTTGTAGCCCAAGACGAGGCTCTCAAGGATGAAAACATCTCTCTCGAACACTTGAACGTCCTCACCTCTCGATTCGAAGTTAAAGAAATCGAACTCCGATATTTCGCCGGAAGGATTTGGGTACCTAGTTATGGGGACTTGCGAAGCCTTATTTTAGACGAAGCCCATAAGTCAAGATATTCGATTCACCCCGGTGCCAATAAGATGTTGATGTTAAAGCTAAGGGGTATAAAATACTATTAAATTTTATAAGAAAATACTATTAAATACGATACAATTTTACACAAGATATTTATTTATTTATAGAATGGATATACTTAAACCTTGCTACAACACTTATAGGCAGTGTACCTAATCGTACAGTAGTGTAGTTTTTAGTAAGTCCGGTTCGTTCCACAGGGAAAAATCTTTAAACAAAGCTTAACGCTATATTAGTTTTAATTTATAAAAATACAAATATATATATATATATAAGTAATATTATTATTATAAAAGGGGGGTTTTTTACCGTTTAATGATCGGTTTGTCGATTTTAAAACTTTAGTTGCAGTTAAAACCTAATGTAAAATATTAAATAAATAAAAGACTTAATTTAAAGCGTAAAGTAAATAACGATAATGAAATTGCGATAAATAAAAGTGCGATAAAATAAAATTGCGATAATTAGAAAGTACGTTAATTAAAAGTGCAATTAAATACAATGACAATAAATAAAAGTGCGATAATTAGAATTGCAATTAAATATAAAATAAAGGAAATTAAATATGAAATAAAAGAATTATGCTTATTTAAACTCCCGTAATCATGATGTTTGATGTGTTGATTTTAGTTTTATGCCCATGGGTTAATTGTCCTTTGTCCGGGATTATTCAATATGTCCGTCTGGTTTTTGTCCATAACAGTCCATCAGTCATAAATATAAAGTGCGAGTATCCTCGTCAAATTATCCTTATACCCGAAGTCAAATATTCCAATTAATTGGGGACTTAAACTATAACAAGGTTTTAATACTTTGTTTAATAATTACACCAGGTTATCTACTGCGTGTAACCCAAGGTTTTAATACTTTGTTATCAATTATGCCAAGTGTCCTTGTACATAATTTCACCCCTGTTTTAATAATTCCATAGACTATTAATCCATTCCCGTGTCCGGTTAAATGAACGATTATTCGTACATATAAATACCCCGCCCATCGTGTCCGATCGAGTGTATATGGTTATTTAAAGGGACGTCCAATTGTAAATCTTCATATTAAAATTAACAAACTATCATTTAGTTAAACAAATATAAAGCCCATTAATAGCCCATAGTCTAATTTCCACAAGTGTCGTTCTTTTGTCCAAACCCCAATTATGGTACAAAGCCCAATTACCCAATTTTAGTAATTAGCCCAACATCATGATTACTTCGTTTTAAATAAGCATAATAATAACTTTGCTACGAGACATTAAATTAAAAAGGTTGAACATAACTTACAATGATTAAAAATAGCGTAGCGTTACACGGACAGAATTTTGACTTACACCCTTACAACATTCGCTAACATACCCTTATTATTATTAATTAAAAATAAATTAAAATTAAAATATAAATATAAATATATATATATATATATATATATATATATATATATATATATATATATATATATATATATATATATATATATATATATATATATATACGTTTACATATAGATAGAGAGATTGATGGATTTATGGTGCACCAAAGCTCGATTTTTATAGGCCTGTGAACTGGAAAAGGGCTTCATGCGATCTCATGAGTTTTGCCCTTCAGGCTCATGCGATCGCATGGCCAGCTGGGGAGGCTCAAAAGTCTTTAAAAACGTGGGCTGCTTATTTATTTATTATATAATATAATATATATAATTAAATTTAATTATATATATATATTATATTATATTCTTGTACTCCGTTGACTTGTAATTTTTAGTCCATTGCGTCGAGCGTTGAGAGTTGACTCTGGTCCCGGTTCCGGATTTTCAAACGTCCTTGCGTATAATTTAATATCTTGTACTTTGCGTTTTGAATCTTGTACTCTTGTAATTTCGAGACGTTTCTTATCAATAATTGGAACCTCTTTGATTGTATTTTGTACTTTTAAGCTTTTTGGTCGTTTGTGTCTTCAATTCGTCGAATCTGTCTTTTGTCTTCACTTTTTATTTTTTTAAACGAATATCACTTGTAAATAGAACAATTGCAACTAAAAGCTTGTCTTTCTTGAGGAATAATGCTATGAAATATATGTTCGTTTTTAACATTATCAGATGTACCACGACCATAAAAAACAATATTGGTGGCCGAACATTAAAAGGGACGTTGCTACTTACGTTGGAAAACGCCTAACTTGCTCCAAAGTCAAAGCCGAACATCAAAGACCGTCCGGACTACTTCAACAACCCAAAATCCCGCAATGGAAGTGGGAAAGGATAACGATGGATTTTATCACCAAACTACCAAAGACGGTTGGCGGTTATGATACTATTTGGGTTATTGTTTACCGTCTCACTAAATCCGCGCACTTCCTAGCCATGAAGGAAACCGACAACATGGAGAAACTCGCACAACTTTACATTAAAGAAATCGTAGCCCGACACGGTGTACCCTTATCGATTATCTCCGACCGAGATGGCCGTTTTGTTTCTAGATTTTGGCGTACCTTACAAGAAGCATTGGGGACGCATTTAGACATGAGCACCGCATATCATCCACAAACCGATGGACAAAGCGAACGCACAATTCAAACCTTGGAAGACATGCTACGAGCTTGCGTTGTCGACTTTGGAAAATCTTGGGATAAGCACTTGCCTCTCGCCGAATTCTCCTACAACAATAGTTATCACGCGAGTATTAACGCCGCACCATTCGAAGCTTTATATGGCCGAAAATGTCGTTCACCTCTTTGTTGGGCCGAAGTAGGCGACACACAAATGACCGGACCCGAACTCATTCATGAAAGAACCGAGAAGATCGTTCAAATCCGAGATAGGCTTAGGACGGCCCGAAGTCGTCAAAAGAGCTATACCGACAAACGACGCAATGACCTTGAATTTCAAGTGGTCATTGACGACGCCGTCTACTTACCGATAAAGCTCTGATACCATCTGTAGCGACCCGACAAAATCGTCATTGACGGCTCCGTCTACTTATGTCCCGTTACGTGGTCGTAAGTCTTTAAAACAACGTTTGACCAAAAGTATGTCCCATTCATTCAAAAGTAAAGATGTTTCAAGGTTTACAAAGTAGTTCGACAACTAGTTACATTACAAAGTTTATGGTACAATTGAAACATATGCGACACAATTTAAAAGTAGCCAAAAGACGCTCCACGTATGCATGTATACTCGACATCCAAGCAAGTATCAAAAGTAATGAACGAAAGCATGTATCACAAAACGTTCAAGGACCTGAGAAAAACATAGAAATCTATCAACGAAAACTTTGGTGAAATCATAGGTTTAAGTAAGTAAGTACAAGTGAACCACAAGATTTGTAACATTGATATAATAGTAATACATTCCAAAAGTTAATATTCATGAGCACCCAATTATCAATGCTTAACATTCCTTCCATAGAACCCCATCACAATAGTGTTAGAACATACACTGTTTCTCGAAAATATATTCCATTCGTAAACGGTAGCGAACCGTTTGAATGAGGGTTTGTCAAACCCATATGGATCCATACAACATAAGATCTCGCATACACCCGGCAAGTGTAACTAATGATAATCGAATTGAGGATTTTGTTCTAAACTCGTATGTAGAATGTTTATTTTCCTGTACTTGTGTTCACTTAGTAAAAGAAACGTTTATGTTTTCTCATCTCAAATGTAAGTTCAAAAAGAGTAAAAGTGGGACTATGATCTCACCTTGAGTACCCGAGTAAAAGAGTACTTCAACAAGTAAACGTGTGCAAAGAACAAAGCTAGTCTTGACCTAAATAAATAGGTCGTATCAATAACGGTAAACACGATAGGTTAAAGTGTTCAATTAGTCCTATGGCTCGTTACGACTCGATCATTATAGCACGTGAATCAAATTATCAAGTTTCATGCAAGGTACACGTATAAAAGAATGTTAGAATGATTGCATAAGTATTTGGTTAAGTTTGATTAAAAGTCAACTTTGGTCGGGTCAAAGTCAACGAAAAAGTCAACACCGGGTCCCGAACTATTTTTCTGAGGTTTTTATTCATATATAAGCATGTTAGAACAAGTTGCATGTGAATCGGAGGTGCGTAGCATAGCAATATTTTTCGAATTTTGACCATGTAGGTCAGAACCCAAACACGGCAAATGCCGCGCCGCGACCAAGGAGGGCCGCGCCGCGACATTTAACGTAGTCTGGTGCCTGGTCAGTTTCAATTGTTCAAGTCAAAATTCAATCTTCAATTTAGCACAATTTACAAACCGTAAACACTTAGAACACGTATCTTATATCATTGGAAAGGTAATTTGACGAGGAACACAACTAAACACATTTCATCAATCAAAAACATCATTTGCAAATATCGAGTTTCCAAATTAAATGATCAAATAAATGCTCATCATTAATGCTTCAATTTCATAAATACACTTTGATGATTTGGGAATTAAATGCACATATATAATACGCCTTTTCGTAGGTAATTACGCATACAATACAATTAAACACTTACAAACAACATTGCATAGCATTTGGTGCATCAAAAATCCATTTTACTCCTATCAAACCCTAACCCAAAATCACAATTTTGCAATTAAGTTTATGGAGTCCTTCCAAGTCAACCTACACCTCAAATTGAAGCTAGTGTTGCTAGTAACACAATTAATACATGCATTTATAACATTTAACAACATTCAAGCAACCAAATCACCAAATCAAACACACCAAAGTTCATGTTCATGCTAGTTGCTTAAAATAACGAGATCGAACATATAAATCATATATTCATGTTAGACTTGAGCCATAGACACTAATTAACACTTTTACAAGTAAAAATCATCAAGAACACAAAATCTAGTGATTTTAGAAAGTTACCCAAATGCAATAAAGTTGGTATGGATTCGAAGAAGAAGATGCAAGGATTCCGAATACGTAATTTGTTAGGATTGATGCTTGCTCGATTTGAAATAGATGATGATTCTTTGTTTTGGGTTTTGAGAGAAAAATGTGAAAGTATAAAAGAAAATGGAAAATGAAAATGATAAAGAAAGGAGGTGGGTGTGACTAGTCCATCTAGTCACATCTTTGTTCAATTGGCAAAACTAGTCCCTCGAGTTTGGTTGCGGGTGCGCGAATTACCTAAACAAGATAATTTAAACACGTATCAACGGGAGATGTTATAAATATATAACGGACTTTAAAATAGTTAAACGGAAAGTAAACGGAAAAAGGCGGGATGTTACATTACCTACTCCTTAAAAGAAATTTCGTCCCGAAGTTTAAGTAGACGTAGTAGCCGATGCCTTAAGTCGAAAAGAAAGAGCGGTGCCTCTTCGTGTCCGAGCTTTAAACATCACCATTCATACCAACCTCAATAGTCAAATTCGTGTAGCCCAAGACGAGGCTCTCAAGGATGAAAACATCTCTCTCGAACACTTGAACGTCCTCACCTCTCGATTCGAAGTTAAAGAAACCGGACTCCGAAATTTCGCCGGAAGGATTTAGGTACCTAGTTATGGGGACTTGCGAAGCCTTATTTTAGACGAAGCCGATAAGTCAAGATATTCGATTCACCCCGGTGCCAATAAGATGTACCACGACCTTAAAGAACAATATTGGTGGCCGAACATTAAAAGGGATGTTGCTACTTACGTTGGAAAATGCCTAACTTGCTCCAAAGTCAAAGCCGAACATCAAAGACCGTCCGGACTACTTCAACAACCGAAATCCCGCAATGGAAGTGGGAAAGGATAACGATGGATTTTATCACCAAACTACCAAAGACGGTTGGCGATTATGATACTATTTGGGTTATTGTTGACCGTCTCCCCAAATCTGCGCACTTCCTAGCCATGAAGGAAATTGACAACATGGAGAAACTCGCACAACTTTACATTAAAGAAATCGTAGCCCGACACGGTGTACCCTTATCGATTATTTCCGACCGAGATGGCCGTTTTGTTTCTAGATTTTGGCGTACCTTACAAGAAGCGTTGGGGACGCGTTTAGACATGAGCACCGCATATCATCCACAAACCGATGGACAAAGCGAACGCGCAATTCAAATCTTGGAAGACATGCTACGAGCTTGCGTTGTCGACTTTGGAAAAGCTTGGGATAAGCACTTGCCTCAAGCCGAATTCTCCAACAACAATAGTTATCACGCGAGTATTAACGCCGCACCATTCGAAGCTTTATATGGCTGAAAATGTCGTTCACCTCTTTGTTAGGCCGAAGTAGGCGACACACAAATCACCGGACCCGAACTCATTCATGAAATAACCGAGAAGATTGTTCAAATCTTATTTAGATAATGAAGATTTTCTATTCCTTAAATTCTGAAAATCAATCATTACTATGTCAAGAGTTAAAAACGAATCTCTATTCTCCATTTCACTCTTTTACGAAAACTTCCATCATACGCTTCGAGTAATTGGATTGTTTTATCCATATTATTTAACGGTGATAAAAATTCTATTTATTAACTCATATTCGTCATGAAAACATTTTTATTGTTAGCCATGACGACCTCACTCAAATTTCGGGACGAAATTTCTTTAACGGGGAGGTACTGTGATGACCCAGAAATTTCTGACCAAATTTAAACTTAATCTTTAACATTTCCGACACGATAAGTAAAGTCTGTGAAATTGAATCCCAAAATCTCGAACTATTCAATTACCCATCGACTATTCTCAACGATTCGAGAACAATTATGTGTAAATAGATACATATATATATATATATACTATAACTTGAAAACATAACAAAGTGTTGAGTATATGATACTGTGTATTAACCTTATTGGTTTGATTATCTGATTGATATTTAGATAAGTTAACTAAAACGTTTAAGATGAACCAGTAAAATACTAATTTGCTACAGTATTTTCGAATTGCTACAGTACCCGAAAAGCTACAGTGTTTTCGAAAATCACTGTTTGCTACAGTAAAACTCTATTTTAAATGTATTTTAACAAATAGCAAGACGATGATTTATAGAAGTAAATGACCAAAACACTCAAATGTATAAGTTATATTTCGAGTGATATAATTTAGGGATAATTTAAGGCTATATTTTGACTAAGGTACGTGTCCCAAAATGTAATGTACAAGTTTTCTCAGCGTACGAAGGGACATTCGAAAAACCGGAACCGAGACATGAGTCGCATGATGACGTACAACTTATCGGAACAAAAATTACAAATTAACTATGCACGGGAATAAAATATAATATATAATTAATTAATTTAAATTATATATTATATATATATTATAAAAATATGTCGACGAGCTAGTTGCCAAAATTTTGTGAGCTGTAAAAGTGTGCCATGTGATCGCATGGCCATTGGCCTTCAGAACCATGCGATCGCATGGGGTCTGGGGACAGGCCACAACTATAAAAGCTCGATCATTTCCGCCTCTGAATTCATTTTATTATTACTCTGTAAGTATTTATATTATTATTATTATTATTATTATTATTATTATTATTATTATTATTATTATTATTATTATTATTATTATTATTATTATTATTATTATTATTAAGATTAATATTTAATTAATCTTATCATTAATATTAGTAATATTATTACATAAAATATTACGATGAGGTTATGGGCGTGTCACTTTCAAAACGGGTTTTCGAGCGGGATAGAGATAAGAAAACTATGGGTTATAGCTATGGAGGTTATGGTTAATGTTCAAGGGTATTGTTCTCAAGTCAAACCTAGTGTTTATCATCTTCGTTGCGTCTACGTACTTTTCTGAAATATTGAATCACAATATTGATACGTAAGCATTTATATTTTATCTTTTATAAATTAATAGTGTATCCATGTCTAGTGCTCGAGTATATATGTTTATGCATGCTTGTATACTAAATTGCGTCGTTAAACAGTTTATAATGAATCACTAATTAAATACATATACTACTGGTAAAAGGTATATGATATACATGTTTTTGGAAAGCTGTCAAAAAATCAATAACTTTTCATTTAGATATCGAATAGTTTCGATGAACGGATTAAAAGATATGATCAACTGAATTATGATTGACGTTAATTGAAATTTCTTTTGAATCTACAATTAATATTTAAACAACTTGTTTACGAGATTGATAAATTGGATTTTTGAATATTACCAACCGAGTAAATGACTCCTTATATAAGGTATGTCTCGTTTTGTTGAACTATTGTCAAAATTGACTTTTTGAAACGACTTTGGATAACTTTTGTATGTCGCTCTCGAGCATTAGGATTGTGATATACTATGACCAGACCTAGCTTGATAGACATTTATTGACCAACATATGTTCTCTAGGTTGAGATCTACGGTTATTTGGTAATCCGAGTTTCAGTCACATTTTGGTGAACGACTTTATATGCTGCTGAGGTGAGTTTCATTGCTCCCTTTTTAATTGCTTTTTGCAATATATTTTTGGGCTGAGAATACATGTAATTTATTTTAAACGCAATGGATACAAGTACATACTTAATTCTACGCGGAGTTTAAACTGAAAATCCCTTAGCTTTGGTAACTAGTAACTGCCAGTACATAAGATATGGACTGGTGGGCACGAATAACAGTATATGGATCCATAGGGCTTGACATTCCCGTCTGAGCTAGAGCGCTAGCCTTTTAACGAACGTGTCTTATTTGAGTTTAGGACACGATGGTTTGCGTGTATTAAAACGAATGGGGTATTTATCATTATAACGTTAAAGCTTAGTTACCAGGGTGCTCTGTCATGTAGAATATATTGATAAACGTTTATGGATGAAACAACTAAAATCTTGCGATCCACTTTTATGTACAGATTATGCGAAACACTAAAACTATGAACTCACCAACCTTTGTGTTGACACTTGTTAGCATGTTTATTCTCAGGTTTCCTAGAAGTCTTCCGCTGTTTGCTTATATGTTAGAAAAGCTATGTGCATGGAGTCGTACATGGCATATTTTTCAAGGAAACGTTGCATTCACCAAATCATCATCATGTATCTTATTTTGACTGCATTGTCAACGGAAGTACTATTGTAAACTATTATTTACGGTGATTGTCTATATGTAGAAATCATCAGATATCGAAAACCTTTGATTTAAATATTCATTTATGGTGTGCCTTTTCAAAAGGATGCAATGTCTACAAAATGTATCATATAGAGGTCAAATACCTCGCAATGAAATCAATGAATGACGTATTGTCCATATGGATTTGGAGCGATCGTCACAGTTGGTATCAGAGCGTTGGTCCTAGTGAACCAGGTCTTGCATTAGTGTGTCTAACTGATAGTTGTTAGGATACATTCGTAAGTCTGGACTTCAACTGTGCCTGCATGTCAAAAGTTTTGCTTATCATTTCTTGTCGGAAATTACCTGCTTATCATTCCTAGTCTAGACACATCTTATTGCATTGATTGCATGAATAGTGTATAGACAAAATTCGTATCAAAGCGTATCTGCTAATTCATATCTTAGCGTATATGTTACTATAAACTTTACCTGATAGCTTTTGAAAGTTCCTCCGTAATTTACGGTTCCCTTGTATTATATATAGGTATTCTATGTAATTAGAATATCATCCGATATCCAAAAATCATTTTATATCAAAAATCATTTATCCAAACCGTGTAAGATGAATTCCGCATCTAGTTCGAATTCCTCAGATTCCGACAACTATTCCGATATGGATTTCCACACGAGCTCCGAAAACAGTGTAACCGGAATGGATCAATCAATTAGCCATCATCTATTCTGGATGAATTGGGGATGGGTTCGTAATCTACTTAATCAGTGGAGACAGGAAGAAGGCGATCCCTTACATCCACCACATTCCCCTCTTGGCGAAGAACCTGAAGCACTTACCGGCGAACCCGTTCGTAACACCATTTTCACCCTCATTTCCGGAACAGCTCGCAATGACTACGTAATATCCAATATTGTAAATCTTATTCATCCGCTTGTCCGAACCACCAATCATTCGGGGGTAGTAGAAGAAGTCAACGAGCTTCGTGCTCGGGTAGTGGCTTTGGAGAATATGGTGCAAGGATTACAAACACCAGCAGCAGCACCAGCAGCATAACTAGTATCACCATCATCAACACCAACAGTGCCATTACCACCACCAACAACAACATCCCCATCACACGCCTCAACATCACAATCTATACTTCGGATATCAACATCATACTCACCATAGGTACCAAGGAGTACCAACAACAATAAATGATGAAGTATTGATTCATAACTTCATCGGAGAAATATCCTACGGCAATTATATAATCTATAATCTTAGAGATTATCTATTCTAGCCTTAACCATAAATCAGATAGAGTAGAAACCATGATCGAAATGGTGTATGATTTACAAGCTAGACTTATTATATCACAACATCAACAATACCGTCAGCATCATCAGCACCGTCAGTACCGTCTGCATCGTCAGCACCAGCAGCATCTGCTACATCACAAGCTCCGCCAGTTCAAGAAAGCACCGTGGACATTATTACGAGTCAACAACGAGTATATTGTATCAATGAGTTATGAAGTAATAACTCACTTCCTCTAAAGAATTTATATGTATATCTTATATATATAAATTTTAAAACCATCATAAATCTTTTCGTACTAAGCTATTATGTATGAATTGAAATAGGGTAAATATTACTCGTTTAAATTCATATTACTAATATGCTATGATGTACATCCTGCGTTAACAACTTAACCTTCGTTAAGTACAATCTCTGTTTCAACTCAATGAATTCCATTTCATAAATAACCAAGTGTATTATTCAATTACATAATTGATTCTACATTTTCATTTTCGATGTACTCGAAACTTTCCAGAAAACATCATCGGTGCCTTGTAAGTTCACAAGAATTCCACGAGCATCAACATCCTTCACCGAGAAATATCAATAAGAATAAATAATGAAGTATTGATTTCATTAATGAAATACCATGCAAAGATTATGCAAAGATTATGTAATCTTTAATATTTTAGAGATTAATCATTTCTAAGTCAAGCCGAAAATCAAATGAGCTTAATATGATATTAACTCATTAAATCTGTATTACATCTGAAGAAAATATACATACATATATTTTCATAAAGACGGGAATAAAAATTCTTTTGTACAAAGTATTAATTGTGAAATCTTTAACGGGTAGGTAATACCCGGGAAATATTTAAGTTCGCAATTAATATGTTACACTGTACATTCTTCAACTTTGATTCAAAAATCATTAACTATACTCACTATCTTCACAGTGATACACAATTATTTCATACAAATTCAATTACATATTATGATATTGACGGATCAGAATCCAAGTCATAACTCTGAACCGGTGACGTCATTCTTAGATCTCTACATCTTTCAAAACTATACTTTGACTTCAAAACTGTGCAAGATCCTTTAGCGTTGTTTTTACCTAAAATAATCTTGCAATCTTTTTTCAAAGTATTCAGTTTTACTATACTTCCAACCAGTCAACCTCGACTTTTCAGATTAGCCTTATTATAACCTTGACATATACGTTTTTGTTACTGAAGAACCTTTCATGTTCCACCACATTAGCAGTAAATTTACCAACAACTTCATTTATCCTTGATCTTTCGAAAAATCCTTATACTCATTGAAACCCTATCATGTACTCATCCACATCTTGTAACGGTAATTGCCATACCAACTACCGGGAATTAACAATCAGTATTTTGAATTTTGCAGCAATTCTATGCCAACAGTTAATATATATACATATAATGTCTATCTTTTAGACTTACATACTTCGAATGTGAAGTTTCTGAAAAACATCCCAAACTATAAACTAGTTCTCTGAAATTGGAACAATGCTGATGAAGCAGCAAAAAATGTAAACGACCTTAACAGTCAAAAGTTTGATGATAAAGAATGGTAAGGTGGTAAAGCTGAGAAAAAGAGAAGATTTGGAACTGGAAAACGGATTGAGCAGACCATGAAGGAGGCTGTGGACAAATCACAAGGACGAAATCTACCTTCAAAGGATCCAAATGATTCAGTGTCTGCTAAAATCGTTATCAAACACCTTACTCCTCATTCTAAACCTTCACAGACAAACTTTCCGCATCATTCTTTGATTCCAGATATTCTGAAATTCTAAGATATCATCGTATCTTTCATTATAAATATCCTCGATATTTCTGGAGATATCTTCATAACTATTCTTATCTGAAACCATTCATCTCTTCGCGCTATCTGTGTTACATCATAAAAGAAACTATTTTAGTTTCTAAATTCTGAAACCTTCAAGTTTAAAATATGAATGTTTTGAAGTAGTGTTGGGAACTGAAGCATGAATTAGTATAATATAATGACACTTGATCAACGTGATTATATTACAGTAAGTCATGCTGAGTTTCTAATGGAACGTGATAAAGGTTCACAGATAACACCCTCATCATGAACCATGTTACATAACTCTTTCATTCTATATAATTTCTAAATATATCAAGAAAATATATTTCTCGATGATTCGGTCTTTTTCGAATATTCTGGTAATTTGACAAATCAAGATCGTGCCATTACAATTCCCTTCTTAGAACAATAACTATGTTCATTTCAAAATCCATACCTACGAATTCTGGACCATTATTCGCTTGAATTGAAGGCGGTAAGAGAGAACGAAAGCATGAAGCTTCGAAATATAACGGAGAATATAAAGCCCGATAAAAACACATAAATTACAAACCATGAATATCAATAAGTATTGCAACGTAAAGACACGGGAGAACTAAAAACACTATAAAGCCAAGAGTATAGTAAAAGTGAATAGATTCCTCCGGCGGCAGATGAACAAGAAGAATGATAGATGTGAAAGTTATGAGTATATCAAGAATCAGAACTGGATGAAGCATTTTCACAATCTATTAAGAAGTATTAAATAAGGAAGAAGATTATAGGAGTGGTGAAAATAAATAAAACAGAAGAGGTTAATTTATAGCGAAATATCAGACATAGCAATCGAGGTAGATTACGCATTTAATCAAAGAAAATCCTAATTTCCGTAAATTTTGAAAAATCAAATCTTATTTAGATAATGAAGATTTTCTATTCCTTAAATTTCGGAAATCAGTCGTTACTACGTCAAGAGTTAAAAACGAATCTCTATTCTCCATTTCACTCTATTACGAAAACTTCCATCATACGCTTCGAGTAATTGGATTGTTTTATCCATATTATTCAACGGTGATAAAAATTCTATTTATTAACTCATATTCGTCATGAAAACATTTTTATTGTTAGCCATGACGACCTCACTCAAATTTCGGGACGAAATTTCTTTAACGGGGAGGTACTGTGATGACCCGAAAATTTCTGACCAAATTTAAACTTAATCTTTAACATTTCTGACACGATAAGCAAAGTCTGTGAAATTGAATCCCAAAATATCGAACTATTCAATTACGCATCGACTATTCTCAATGATCCGAGAACAATTATATGTAAATAGATACATATATATATACTATAACTTGAAAACGTAACAAAGTGTTGAGTATATGATACTGTGTATTAACCTTATTGGTTTGATTATCTGATTGATATTTAGATAAGTTAACTAAAACGTTTAAGATGAACCAGTAAAACACTAATTTGCTACAGTATTTTCGAATTGCTACAGTACCCGAAAAGCTACAGTGTTTTCGAAAATCACTATTTGCTACAGTAAAACACTATTTTAAATGTATTTTAACAAATAGCGAGACGATGATTTATAGAAGTAAATGACCAAAACACTCAAATATATAAGTTATATTTCGAGTGATATAATTTAGGGATAATTTAAGGCTATATTTTGACTAAGGTACGTGTCAAAAAATGTAATGTACAAGTTTTCTCAGCGTACGAAGGGACATTCTAAAAACCGGAACCGAGACATGAGTCGCGTGATGACGTACAACTTATCGGAACAAAAATTACAAATTAACTATGCACGGGAATAAAATATAATATATAATTAATTAATTTAAATTATATATTATATATATATTATAAAAATATGTCGACGAGCTAGTTGCCAAAATTTTGTGAGCTGTAAAATTGTGCCATGCGATCGCATGGCCATTGGCCTTCAGAACCATGTGATCGCATGGGGTCTGGGGACAGGCCACAACTATAAAAGCTCGATCATTTCTGCCTCTGAATTCATTTTATTATTACTCTGTAAGTATTTATATTATTATTATTATTATTATTATTATTATTATTATTATTATTATTATTATTATTATTATTATTATTATTATTATTAAGATTAATATTATTATTAATCTTATCATTAATATTAGTAATATTAGTAATATTATTACATAAAATATTACGACGAGGTTATGGGCGTGTCACTTTCAAAACGGGTTTTCGAGCGGGATAGAGATAAGAAAACTATGGGTTATAGCTATGGAGGTTATGGGTAATGTTCAAGGGTATTGTTCTCAAGTCAAACCTAGTGTTTATCATCTTCATTGCATCTACGTACTTTTCTGAAATATTGAATCACAATATTGATACGTAAGCATTTATATTTTATCTTTTATAAATTAATAGTGTATCCATGTCTAGTGCTCGAGTATATATGTTTATGCATGCTTGTATACTAAATTTCGTCGTTAAAAAGTTTATAATGAATCACTAATTAAATACATATACTACTGGTAAAAGGTATATGATATACATGTTTTTGGAAAGCTGGCGAAATATCAATAACTTTTCATTTAGATATCGAATTGTTTCGATGAACGGATTAAAAGATATGATCAACTGAATTATGATTGACGTTAATTGAAATTGCTTTTGAATCTACAATTAAGATTTAAACAACTTGTTTACGAGATTGATAAATTGGATTTTTGAATATTACCAACCGAGTAAATGACTCCTTATATAAGGTATGTCTCGTTTTGTTGAACTATTGTCAAAATTGACTTTTTGAAACGACTTTGGATGACTTTTGTATGTTGGTCTCGAGCATTAGGATTATGATATACTATGACCAGACCTAGCTTGATAGACATTTATTGACCAACATATGTTCTCTAGGTTGAGATCTACGGTTATTTGGTAATCCGAGTTTCAGTCACATTTTGGTGAACGACTTTATATGCTGCTGAGGTGAGTTTCATTGCTCCCTTTTTAATTGCTTTTTGCAATATATTTTTGGGCTGAGAATACATGCAATTTATTTTAAACGCAATGGATACAAGTACATACTTAATTCTACGCTGAGTTTAAACCGAAAATCCCTTAGCTATGGTAACTAGTAACTGCTAGTACATAGGATATGGACTGGTGGGCGCGAATAACAGTATATGGATCCATAGGGCTTGACATCCCCGTTCGAGCTAGAGCGCTAGCCTTTTAACGGACTTGTGTTATTTGAGTTTAGGACACGATGGTTTGCGTGTATTAAAATGAATGGGGTATTTATCATTATAACGTTAAAGCTTAGTTACCAGGGTGCTCTGTTATGTAGAATCTATTGATAAACGTTTCTGGATGAAACAACTGAAATCTTGTGATCCACTTTTATGTACAGATTATGCGAAACACTAAAACTATGAACTCACCAACCTTTGTGTTGACACTTGTTAGCATGTTTATTCTCAGGTTTCCTAGAAGTCTTCCGCTGTTTGCTTATATGTTAGACAAGCTATGTGCATGGAGTCGTACATGGCATATTTTTCAAGGAAACGTTGCATTCACCAAATCATCATCATGTATCTTATTTTGACTGCATTGTCAACGGAAGTACTATTGTAAACTATTATTTACGGTGATTGTCTATATGTAGAAATCATCAGATGTCGAAAACTGTAACGACCCAGATTTTTCCGATCGTTTTACACTTATAAGATTAATATTTACATAAATTAAACCTTACCAACATGATAAGCAATCTAAATTGTTGAGACTTATGTTTTTGAAAAGAGTTTTACACAACGTTTGACCGTCCAATTTGACCGATGATATCACGAACTATATAACATACGATAATTATACGTTTGTGTATATATATGTATTTTTATATATTTAACATGATCTAAGAATGTTTTAACATCTCATTTTGTACTAATAACAATGAGTTATAAGTATATTTTGAGACTACTAACTTAAGTTTTCAAAACGATAACTATATGTGACGTTCTTCGGCTTAAATACTTAAAACTTATAATGCTTATACATGTATCGTATAGATATGTATTTTATCACTTTTAAAGGATTTATATACATAAAACAATATAAGTATATTTACAAAAGATAGCTATATTTGAATCCTCGTTCCGTTTTCTCAAGATTTTTATACGTATATCTAGGGTATATGTACCCGTATTATACCCAGCTTCTATACGTATTTACTATTGGTATATACACATCACAATCACTTTATTAGCAGCCATGAGTCAGCCAATTTTGGATCTTAGCATGCATGATTAATCAATTTGGCATATTACAAGACTTTTGCACAATATTACAAATTTATACATCTTTTCACCACCATTTATACTCCATTCCATTTTCATTTTTACTACACATTTTCTCTAACCAAAAATACACTCTTAGGAACCTTAAGTGTTCTTCACAATCTCAGCAAATAACCATGAAGATCTAGCTTCAAAAACAACCCTTAATCATCATAAGAAAATCCATTCAAGAACACTTCAAAAATCCTTCCAAGTAAACAAGTTTACTTCCAACCTTTCAATCCAACTCCACCACTCTTTTGATTCTAGGATTTTTCTCATCTCTTACAGTAACTTTGTCCAAGTAACTTGAGGTAGTAACCTTATTCATAATCTTATTCAATTCATATTCATATAGCTATCTTATTTTGTGGTATAAAATTTTAACAACAAGAACATAGTTTGAATGATTTCAAACTTGTTTGAAAACTAAATAGATCCTTCTAACTTGACTTTTAAAACACTTCAATACTTGTAATATATCATAATGATATGCTAACTTAACAAGATATAACTTGGTTTTACAAAGAACACCTTAAAAACTGAATCTACGTCGTCGGAGTGCAACCGGGGGCTGTTTTGGGTTGGATAATTAAAAACCATTTTAAGCTTTAAATTGGAAGTTAATATTCTGGAAAAATGATAATTATTATGAATATGTTAACACATAAAAATTTTATGGTTTAACTCAAAGTGTAAGTATTTTTAGAAAAATGATCATTAAATGTTGTTTTTATGATGGAAAATGATCACTTTCATAAGTTTCACCAAAGTTTGACCTATAACCTGTGATTTTGAATACAACCTAAGGTATTTTCAGTTCATATTCTTAAAATTTGACTCGATCCAAGGAAGTGGCAAGTTGAACCAACAAAAACGGAGTTGTAATGAAGAAAATACGACTAAAACATGATCGGGTATGTGAAGCTAGTTTAGCTACGAAAATATTTGGAGAAAAATTAAATTAATCATATATTTCTAATTAATATGATATTTCATATATATTTACTTATGATTTGATGTTATATATTTCAGGACCACCCGTAAACAACACGAGAAGATTAATCATAAGACCTCATAATTGTACGCAACACGTCATTTGACAACAAGGTACTTTATGTACGCAACACGTCATTTGACAACATGGTACCATGGGTCAAGATTAATTCTGATCAATACAAATACGATGGGGTCTTTATTTATTTTATTGAGCAACTAATTGTGGACCACTAACATCGGACTGCTAACTACGGACTAAGAAAATATTAAAAGTATTAAAAGTGTATATATATATATATATATATATATATATATATATATATATATATATATATATATATATATATATATATATATAACGATTACTTAAAAAGAAAATATGTTGATATATTATATATATGGTTAGGTTCATGATATCTATCAGAGACCAAGTCGTGATAAATACCTTCAAGGCAAAAGTGAGTATATAGTCCCACTTTTAAACTTTAAATATTTCGGGATGAGAATACATGCATTTTATGATTTACGTTATGGACACAAGTGATTAAAAATATATATTCTACGTTGAGTTGTACCACTGGCATACTTCCCTGTAACTTGGTAACTATTATTTACATGAGGTATTGTAAACGCGAATCCTGTTGATAGATCTATCGGGCCTGACAACCCCAACCGGACTGGACGACCAGTATTCAACGGTTGCACAGTACTTCGTTTCGGTAACTACACTTGGTACGGTGTATTAAGATTTCATAATAAAGGGAATATGCGACGTTGATTAAATGTTAAGTATGGTTATCAAGTGCTCAACAACTTAGAATATTTTTATTAAAACGTTTATATATGAAATCTTGTGGTCTATATTTATAACGCTGCCGGCATTAAACCTATATCTCACCAACTTTATGTTGACATTTTAAGCATGTTTATTCTCAGGTGATAACTAAAAGCTTCCGCTGCAACATGTTGAATTTAAGCAAGATCTTGAGTATGCATATTTGTGTCAAAAATAAAACTGCATATCGGAGGATTTGTAATGTAAAATATGTTGGAAGTCGTATTGTTATTATCACATGTAAAGTTTGTAAGTCTAAGATTATCGCTAAACGATAATCATTATTATCTTGTTTAAACCTTGTATTTGTAATAAAAGTTATGGTTTGTATTGTAAAAACGAATGCAGTTTTTGAAAAACGTCGAATATAGAGGTCAATACCTCGCGATGAAATCATATGTTATTGTATTCGTCCTTATGGTTAAGGTCGGGGTATGACAAAAACCTTTGATTTAAATATTCATTTATGGTGTGCCTTTTCAAAAGAATGCAATGTTTACAAAACGCATCATATAGAGGTCAAATACCTCGCAATGAAATCAATGAATGATGTATTGTCCATATGGATTTGGAGCGATCGTCACATTTAGCGGGGCCTAAATCGTACTACTCATTAGTATGAGTAAGGGAATTATGACCTAGAGTCGTATTTTTGAGATATCAGTAGAATCGAACCTATATTTAAGCCTAAGATAGTTATGAAGGTGTAGTGGTTACTTAATTTTGGGATTTTCTAATTTATAAGATAGATAAAGTAAATGCGATAAAATTCGTAATTTAGATAAGGTTAAAGTGAGTGCATACTATGATTTCATCAATATTCTACCGAGATTATGGAATGCTAGCTCATGAATAGGCAGAGGCCTTGTATTCATTACAATGGTCCAAAACGCCCCGGTCATAGGACATGTCACTGGGTACTGTGTTAGGCTTGAAGATTCTGAATAGACAGTAATGTCCCTTACCCCCGACGCCCATGCAGTCTGACTACAGGCATGCACATTCAGACGACTCATCCAATTGAGCGACTCGGTTGGGTGACGTATTAACATTCCACAATGGTCTAAACTTTCTTAAGCATAATAGAATACATGGTTTACCATATCCGAGAGACGTGATGTGTTTCAATGCTTTCGTTAATGATTGGTTTTTAAAAGATAGTTAGGCCCTTTAAAAAGAGTTCAACCATAAAGAACACCATAGCCAAGTCAAGCTGACTTCCATGAACACGTTCGGTTATCCTAACGGTCCAATCCTTAATGTGTCTAAACAAACAGTTCCTTAATTAACTAAGAATCCCTCAAGCGGGGTGCAATGCTTGAGACCACGTTATGGTGCAGTGTACTACTAATCAACACTAACCGGGTTCCATGGCCTTACTTAGTAGAGGTACAGCTTACAACAACCGCTGTGCTTCAGCGTGAACGTACGAAGTTTATATGCTTGGTGACTACACTAGCATGGTCTGGGATCGACAATGTACTAAGGGTCTAGTAAGATGTTTCACTACGAAAGTGTCCTCAGTCGGAATTCAAATCTTGATAGACTTACTACAACCGGTGTGCCTCAGCCAATCTTACGTTGTATCCGATAGACTTCTCTTACCAAGGGGTGACACGAATAGTGTACTATGAATCGGGGTTCGCGACTTCCCAATAATAGAGCCAATAACTATGTTCTATTAGTTGGAAAAGCGATTGAGTTTAAAGCATAATCGGAAAGCATTTCAACAGCATACACAAACCATAACATTATTTCGGCATTATAACTGCTTACATCGTAGCATACACTAAAGATAACTACTCGCTAATCATGGCAACAATACAGAACATAATGATTATATAAATATAAGGGATAGAAGTACCAGTAGATTAAACGAGTTCCGAATACAAAAGTGACAACTTCAAGACTCCAGACCGCTCCGAATACAATCTTCAGCGTCCTTCTCCGGGTACTAGGTTTCCCGCACGGAGTCGAAGGCCTTGAGAGTATGACTAATATTGTACAAGAGAGAGAAAGAAGTGAATTGAAGTGTGTGTTGGAATGAATGACAAAGACCCTTTAAATAAGCACAAAATTTGCCTGCAAATGGCTGGCAGGCCGTTTGGCAAGCCGTTTGCAGGGCCTGTTTGCTAAGGCAAGCCGTTTAATGAGGCCGTTTGATCTGGGAATTTGGCAGGCTATTTGCCACACTGGCAAGCCATTTAGCAGCCCGTTTGGCAAGCCGTTTGGCTTGCTGATTCCCTGGATCGTAACTGGATTTCTTTTCATTCACCGTTTTCGCTCTAGAATCTTCGTTTTAGCTCCGATTCTCTTGATTCTTTTTGCACCATCTTCGTAATTACTTGTTCTTCAATTCTAACTGACGAAGTGGGTATTTTGCTAACAAAGTTCGAATCTTTCTTGTTTTTGGGCCTTAATATTGGGGTGAAAACGTGACTTTTTAGCCGATATCAAATATCCCACACCTAGACTTTGCTTGTCCTCAAGCAAACTCTCATTTCCTTAAGAATCTTTTCGGAGTTTCTTTTCTAATAGCCTAAGCGGTTTGTTTTTATTATTAGAGCAAAAAGATAAGGTGAGTCATCTATGTTATGATTGAAACTATCTCTGCAAGCATGCGAGGAGGTTACATGACATATGCTGGCTTTTACGGGTCACTCAAATCACACAAGTGTTTAGGGTTCCCTATAGATCTAAGAAATGAATTCACTCATAGCCAGTCATGTTGCACCCATTGTCATAGGCTTGATAAAGACTCAAATCCTTGCTGCTAATGCGAGAACGGTAGTAATCTTAGCTTCTAGGTCATTTGTCAATGATGGAAAAGGAATTTTGGAGTGGTAGTGAAGTTGTTTTTGAAGGGTGAGAAAAAAGGGTAATGCAGTCTTTATATAGACTTTTATTTGGATAGATAGGAGTGCTGAAGTGTTTGAGAAGCACTTTTGAACTTTTCTTCATTTGATAATCATTTTCGGTCAAGTTTCCTTCGGCATTTCTCTTATTAAGTTCTGCTCCTTTTAAGAACTTTGAAATATAATTTTTTTTTTCGAGATTTCATCTCGAGAAACTTTTTGCCGGTAAACTTTTTCAAGACCTTTGTCGTGATACTTGAGAGGTTTATAACATCGGGTTTTCGGAAAGAATCTCATTTTCTGGATTTTTTGAGTAATAGTAAAGATGATGTGGGTGTGGGTGTGGTTGTGGAGTAGAAGTAGTGGAGGTGCGAAAGGCTTATTTTTGACAAATGGCTAGCTCTTTTGATTATAATCGAATCACGTTTCACTGCTTTGGAAATGTAGATCTAAAGCAAGTTCTGATTCTGAGTACAGACATCGGCACTCTCAACGGATAATAGTGAAGCATTAAAGATGAATGCTGGTCTTATTTGGGGTGCCTCACCATAATCAATTTAGGTCGATAATGCCTTGGTCATGCAATGCTCTATTAGAGATTTGGTTCAACCTAACAAGATTTCCACCCTACTTAAGCCTTACTTTTATTGAAAAACGTTTTAGGTTTTCAAAAATACTTTTTCGAAAAGGCTTTCTTTTGCAAAAATTTTGAAATTTGGCTTAAGGACTTGGAATCTTCGTAATGGGTTATTTTAATATAGCATAAAAAGATTATACCAACATCCCACACTTAGACGAACATTGTTCTCAATGTTCCTAGTGTATCCCACACTTAGGAGTTTTAGTTGAAGATTTGGGAGTATTTGTCTAGTGTTTTAATTGGGTAGGAATCCCACACATAGTGATAAGCTAGGATGTGGCATAGTTTGAATCTTGAGCTAGTAGCGAAAAGAAAGAAATACCCTTAGCAGATGCGGCTGGATTTCAATCCTTGCGTCTTTTATTAATCGGCTCATTTGTGATCCTCTATTCTTCTACTCTACTTTATTTCACGGGTTGCCTCCCGAGAAGCGCTTTTGTTTAAGGTCGTTGGCTCGACCGTAGCGATGCTTTAAAAAGCAAACATTCCTCGCTGATGGTTGTAATCTTGTTCTTCTCGAGGGAATGTGAGTCTTGGCAGGTAAATCCTGAGAAAGTGTCGGACCAATAGTGGTAGAAGGTCCGGTACTTCTCTTGAAGATCTTCTGAAAATAAGTAGTGTGCAGTTTCAGCTCTTAATAAGTCTTGAAGTCCGATGAGAATGTAATCCACGGCTCTGCTGGTTGATCCATGAATGTCAATCATAGAAGCAGTGCTGGTGGTGATTGTTTCTCTGATGGGATGCTCATTTCGGAGGTCTTCAAACAATGTTAGAAACTGTATCTTTAGAATTTCGAAGTCTTCAGAATGGTGATCTCCACAGTAAGAGTCTGTAGTTTTGCACAAATTTGTTAAAAGACGAAGCCGAAAAGAAGTGAACAGCAATTCTGATCCGAGCATTAATGTCACCGTCTTTGAGTATATCTCCCGACATCCTGCTTTAAATGTGAAACTAGGATATGTGGATTGGTGGAAGATACGTGATATCTGCTTCGTAACATAGGTGGCAATGTTGACACGATCTGGTTCAAGATGAGAGAACGGATTGTTTCGCCTTACTTCCTCCGTAATAGCATCTCGTAACTATTTGATAATCAGATCAACATGGTGATCAATTGTTACGTAAATCACTAGTCTGTCTGGTGTGCTTTCGAAATTATCTCTTTTCAAGAGAGTGAAAAAGCTGTGAATATCCTCGATCATTTATAAATCAGAGTGATAAGTCGGGCGTCCGGTGGAAAGATCCATGTGCTTCTGGATGAGAGTCAGTAGTGCTCATTGGTTTGCTGAGAACGGAAGTGCAGATCCGGCTAAAGGGTTATAAACCTTAGAGTAAATGATCTTCTGATCTCGACAAAATCTTGTCTCAAGAATAGTGTGAACCACTGAATTGTGCTCTCGTTGCCTTTCTTCTTGGTAGATATGATCGTGAAGAGAATTGATAAAGTCTTGAATGTGTTCTTCTAGGATTTCAACATCATTGTCTTCTCTTTGGAGATAGAGGTTGTGTTCTTCTCGGATAGCCATAATTCGTTCTGTTAAGCGTAGCGTAAAATCAATTGTTGATTTACGGATGGCTTCGAGAATATCTTCAAATTCATTTGTATCATTGATGAAGGTTATCATGTCTGCGTGTGTAGATATGACCGGAATTCGATCTAAAGAAGAGTCCGGCTCCCCTTGATCTGGTTCGGTTGGAGAGTGTAAGTTATTCAGAATGTCTTCATGTTGCTCTTCCTCGTCATCATCGGTATATTGTTCTTCTGAGGATGCGTCTGATGAACGGGTTTCTTCAGTATTCTGATTCTTCACTTTGATACTTGCAGGATTAATTTCTATATCCTTAACCTCAGCGTTATTGGTCTTCTTCTTGAAGCGAATGATTAAACTGTGATCTTCCGTCTCAAGCCTCATTAATTCTTCATTACGCTTAATGCTTAGAGCAGGTATTGTCACATTTTCTTTTACGTCTTCCATTTCCTCTTCCTCTTTAGATTCCTCCTCTTCCTCTATTTCATCGCTGGGATCCTCTTCTTCCATCTATGGGTCGTCTATAGACTGTGATTCGACACCCATCTCGATATCATCAGCTGGTGGTGAAGACTCGTCATCGGAAGTGATCAGTCTGGTGGAAATAGCAAACATCTCTGCCAGTCCAGAAAGATCGGTTGGTCGGTCAATTTTGAAGGTAACGCTCTCCCCATGTGATCGTAAGATCAAGGTTTGATTGTACACATCAATGACAGTCCTAGCCGTATTCATGAAAGGTCTTCCTAACACTACTGCTGTGTGTAGGTCTTTCTTGATATCCATTACTACAAAATCCGTAGTATACAAGAATTTGTCGACTTTCACCAAGACGTTCTCAACTATGTCCTTAGGATATCGAATTGTGTGATCGGTGAGTTGGATTTTCATTTTAGTTAGTGACAAGTCTCCTAACTCTAATCTCTTGTAGAGAGAGAGAAGGGAATTAGATTGATACTTGCTCCTAAATCTGCTAGCGCATGAATGGTTCCAGATTGGTAGATTGAACACGAGAAAACGAATCGGCCCGTATCTCCTAGCTTTGGTGGTAGAGAGTTTCTGAGTAATGCAGAGTATTATTCACTCAGTGGAATTTTGTTAGAATCTGGTATCCTTTCATTTGTAGAGAGAAGCCTTCGGATGTATCTCTTCTGGTTGGGGACTTTAGACATAGTATCCAGGAATCTTCCATCAAGTTTGAAGGAATCAAGCTTGGATGGTTCTTCTTGTAGCCTTCCAAGATAGGGTACACGAACTGGAGTTTCAGGGGTCAGCTTCTGAGTATATGTCGATTTGTTCTTGAGCCTGGATGACCTTCTCCGTGGTTCTTCCTCTGGGATTACGAATCCATCTGCTTTGCTTCTTCTATGTGGGGATTTTGGATAGTATTACTTGGTAACCTTCCCTGCGGTCGGGTTTCAAGGAGTTGTGATAACTGTCCGAGCTACGTCTCCAGACTTTTGAGCAGAGCCAATTGATTTTTCATTATTATCTCCGTCTGATCTTGCCTGGCTGCAGTTCTCTGATTTAGCTATTGTTGTCCTTGCATGAACTGAGTCAACTGATCATCAGCTCTGAGAGTGGGGTTAGTTGCTTTTGTAATCTGGGTGGTAGGGGAATTTTCCTCGACTGGTGAACCAGTGAGTGGAAATGGTTGATTGTAGGTCAATTGAGATTGTTGGGCTGGATAAGGTGGATAGTGATAGCGAAAAGGCTGATTGCTTCGTTAAAATTGATTAACTCTAGGTTGTTGATTGAATCCGGGATTTGGTGGACGAGCTGGGTATTGAACGTAACAGACTGAACCGTCAGTGTTTTCGTACTCAACTTGATATTCTTCAGTAGGTTGCTGGTTGGTATAATTAACACAAGCCTGAGCTTGGTTGACCTGCTGTGGCTGCTTCTTCAATTCTCCGAGTTGTTTAGCAAGAGATTCCATCTTATCTGTGAGGGATTTGATGGCCTCCGTTTGATTGAAGTTGTTTCACCACTGTTCCAGTCATGATGATGCATTGTCATGTTCTTAAGCAATTCCCATGCTTCGTCTGTGGTTTGGTTCATCAGATTCAATTGAGTTGCTACATCGATCGTCGTCCTATGATTTACCGTAAGACCATTGTAAAAGGTACAGATTTGGGCTGACCATTCTAGCTGGTGATTAGGGCATTTCTTCAGCAGGGTTTTGAATCGCTCCCATGCAGTGTAAAGAGATTCATCATAACTTTGTTTGAAGTTAATGATGTCATTCTTTAGTTTGGTTTGTTTAGAAGGAGGGAAATATTTGGTTAGGAATTTAGTAGCCATCTCCATCCATGACGTGATGGAATCTTTTTCCAGTCCTTCGAACCATGTTTGAGCATGATGAGTGAGAGAATAGGGAAACAAGTATAGACGGATTATATCTTGTCCTATCCCTGGCTGTTTATAGGAGTTCGAAAGAGATATGAATTTATCAAGGTGAGATTTAGGATCGTCATTCGGTAATCCATGAAACTGACAGCTATTCTGGATGAGCTGGATGATGTGATGTTTTAACTCGAACGAGTGTCCTTGAATATCTGGAAATCTGATTGGTCCTCCTCGACCTTCAATCGAGGGTTTGGTATTTTCTGCTAAAGTAACGCGTAACGCCATTCGATTTCTGATTCGTGCTTCCTTGCGTGCTTTAGAGATTATTGCGGCTAGATCAGGTACGAATAACAACGGCCCTGGTCTAGATCGGGTTTGGGTCATACACTGGGTATGCCTTTTTGTTTTTTAATTTTTAGCAAATAAACTAAACTTCTAAAGTAATCTAAGGTAGTCTAAACTAGTATAAGGTAATCTAATCTAAGGTAGTCTTAGTCTAAGGTAATCTAATTTAAGGTAGTCTAATTTAACTTAATTAACTATCATATGGTTGAATATGTTTTTGGTTCTAGCTACTGATTCCCTGGTATTTCGATAACAGAGCTCCGCACGAACTATTCAGCAAACCAAGCAGCCAGGCCGACTACGAAGAGGCAGGATCCTTTTGGTCCCAATATAATTGGAGACTGTTCGAAAAATCCAACAACCAAGTCCGTGTATAATTGTCTTTCTTAGACACCACTAAATGCTTGTGAATAAATTTGATAGAGAGCAGTATTGCCTGATACCAGTTCCCTGGCAGCGGCGCCAAAAACTAGACTCCCCCTTGATACGGCCGAAACGGACGATTTTATTTGTGCAGTGTCGTCGGGCCGCAGCGCGCCAGAATCAACCACCAAGGGGGTGGTACTGTTTTAAATTTATATTTAGCGGGGCCTAAATCGTACTACTCCTTAGTATGAGTAAGGGAAGTATGACATAGAGTCGTATTTTTGAGATATCAGTAGAATCGAACCTATATTTAAGCCTAAGATAGTTATGAAGGAATAGTGGTTACTTAATTTTGGGATTTTCTAATTTATAAGACAGATAAAGCAAATGCGATAAAATTCGTAATTCAGATAAGGTTAAAGTGAGCGCATACTATGATTTCATCAGTTATTCTGCCGAGATTATGGAATGCTGGCTCATGAATTGTAAGACCCGGATAATTATTGTACAGTGGTGTATATAGGGTACTTGAAGTGTGGGAAATATTGTGCAGTTCAACAGAGGTCGGGACCTGCCCAGACCAGGGTGCGCTCAGCGCACACTTATGGGTGCGCGTGGCGCACTGCTAATGTAACCGGATTCTGTTTCTTTTAATTGATATTTTTGGAAGGGCTTTTTGGGAAATTCACTTAGGGCCGAGTTAAGGGCCACAAGATCAATGGATGGAGTGTCATAACTCCACTTTCAACCACCTTCATCTTTCTACTTCAAGTTTAGAGTGAGAAAGCCTTTGAGAGAGAGAAAGCTCAAATCAATGAGGAAGAAGTTGATTTTGGGCCAAACCGCGTGTGTTAAAATTGTTCATCTAATCACTAGCCACGTTGTGATTGTGGTGGTAAGCTCTAACTTTGATTTCCTTATTTTAATTTGTTTAAGGGTTAGGGTTTGGGTTAGTGATGAACATAAAACACATATTTGGTGATTTTGGGTGTTCTTGGGTAAGATTGAGTAATGAGGACCTAAGGATGACTAACCTAGGGTTTTGGAAATGTTAAATGGACTTATGAGTCATAATTAGTTGGTTAATTACTAGCACACCTAGTTATTAAGCAAATGGGTGTTAATGGGGTTAGTGGATGACCCGAAATAGGTATGTGACTTTAAAATGGTTAAACGGGTAATAATTGACCTAGTTGGGAATGATGGGTATGAAATACCCTAATTGTGTATTAGTTAGTGTTGTTGGACCTTAGTAACTAGCTTTTAGTTATATGTGATGGTCTTGACCTTAAATGGACGGTTTTGGTGAAAATTGGGCATTTAATGCATCTAAGTCATTAAATGCACATGAGTGAATGGTTGTTGTTTAGTCCAACTAGTTTTTATGTTGATTGAGTACTTATTGTATTAGGTACTTTGCATTGTATCTTGGGAAAGTATAAAACATTCGCCGAAGGCATTAAGGTGAGTAGAATGATTATATGCGTATGTATATAATGTATTTATTTGTATGCTATGGTATGAACCAAAGAGCCGGTAGTGCCATAGTATGTGCGATGGTGCTATGATGTGAACCAAAGAGCCGGTAGCATCATAGTACGTGTGTTGTAGTGTGAACCAAAGAGCCGGTAGCACTGCGGCACGAGTTGTTAGAGTGTGAACCAAAGAGCCGGTTGTGACGACCCGAAAATTTTCGACCAAATTTAAACTTAATCTTTATATGATTTCGATACGATAAGCAAAGTATGTAATGATGAGTCTAGAAAATTTTGGAACGATGTTCATATATTCAATTGACCTTCGACTGCTCTCGACAATTCACGAACAATTAATTGTAAATAGATATGTGTGTATGTATATATAAATAATAATTCGAAATATAATTTGAAGTATTATATGTTGTTGTTATTAAAAATTAATGTAAAATAAAAATAGAATATTATAATAATTATTATTTAAAAAGTATCTATATATATATAAATAAAGTGTATTGAACATATATATACAGTTTCGAATTTATTTGGAAAATGATAGTAACACTCAATTATCATTCGATTTATAATAATCAAGTTATAAACGAACTTATGTGATTTTAAAATAACCGGTGATCCGAAAATGAGCTATACAAATTTTAGGCTTATTAAAAATATATTTAGAAGCTAATTAATAAATTTCAACGTTTTTCATATTTTACTCAGAATTGAGAGGGACAGTTGATGTAATTTTTATTTAACAAATTATGATCGAATTTTATAACATAATGACCAAAACAAATAAATATAATTAATTTAAAAATATGAGATTTTTCTGAACACTTTTATCCGCCACTGATTTCGCACGATGTACCAGTCCGTATTAAGTGAGATTAATTGCGTCGGCAGTTAAATTACAAGAGACTGCCTTTTTTATTAAAACATGTGGAAATAGATTTATAATAATATATCTCCGTTGTCTTTGTCACATTACCAATCCAATTTTTTGTCTACTATTTGTTAGTCCACTAATTATTACTGTTATTGTTTCTTGGTAATCTTTCAAGCATTTTATATGTACATATGCATGCATCATATCACAAAAACTCAATTATTGTTACTTCTTGTTTGAGAACCAACACATATACTACGTACATATCATCTTTCTTGTTTTGTTTTTGTTACAAACCACCCACAAACCCACAAGAATCATTTAACCACCTTCTTCATGAAATACCCTACAATTCTATGCATAAGTGCCTCAAACATAATCTCCGGCTCATGTTGCACCGAACGAAGAACACTATCACAACCTCTATTCGAATCACTTCATTGCTATTTGGCTATTACTATTTCTACACGATGAAAACCCTCACCACCATCCGTCACCCTTCAATCACCAACCACCTCCACCACTCGAAACCGTTGTTGCTTATTTTTGTTCGAAGACCACACACACACACGCAAGCTGTTGTTGTTTCCTATTTCTGTTTCTATTGGGTTCTGTTCGATCACCCAAGAACAACTATGTAAATCTGCCACTAACCGATTAAGTTTTTGTTGTTGTTTGTATTTTGTTCGAACCAAAAACTAAAACCCATCTAATGCCACATGATTGTTGCACCTTCTCAGCTCCTTGTTCGAAACCCAATTGGGTTACTACTATTACATTTCTGTTTCACTCTTCCGATCAACATTACCATGGAACAATCATTATCAAACATCACAAACTACTCTCAACTTTTACTATTCGATCTCCTTCTTGCTCTATGAAGATCAACCACACCAAACCACTAGTGTTTTGTCCTCTGATTGAAGTAGAACCACCAAACCATCATGAACTTGATGTATCCGGTTATGGTTCGGTTCAAACCAAGTATCACAAAACCATCACCAAACTAACTCATCTCTTTGCTCTTGCTTTCGGTTTCTACCTTTCTCATCATCTTCATCGATCAAACAAGCCACTACCATACATCCAACACCATCGATCACCATTGTTGCAGCCGTAAATCACCATCAAACCACCACAACCTCACCATTAACTAAACTATTAATTAACCGTAAAACTGCTGCTCGATATTTGTTTACACTTCTGTTACTGCTCGCTGCAACCATCCTCCAACCCAACGTGTTTCTGTTTTAATTCGAAAACCACCAACATCCTTACTGATAACCTGTGAACTGTTGCTACTTACGGTTTCTATTGAAGATTTTTAAAAACGCAAATAAAAAAGTTAAAGACGATAATGATGTCGTGATTATAATAGAATAATGATGAGAGGTGATGCAATGGATGTTTCTGGTTCTGTCGAATTTACAACCCCACAATTATCAATCAATTTAATTAAATCAAGTAGTGGGTGTTTATTATTCGATGTATTTTAGTAGTCCAGCAAGATTTTGGGCCGGTTAATTTTCTTGAACGGCCCACAGTGTTTTGAAGTATTTTTTTGTGGAATGGTAACCCATGTTATAAAATGGCGATTAATGAAAAAGAATGATACGTAATATGATGATGAATGATAATGTATGGTGATGTTGACGAAAAGTTTATGATGTTATGATCATGAAAATGATGACGATATTAGATATGGTTAAGATGATTATTTAATGATGATGATGATGGATTAAGTGCCATGATGTATGATGTACGTGAATGATGTATGTGATGATGATGATAGACGGTGTTATGATGATGAAGAGGTTACACAAATTATGATTATGATCATGATTATAATTTTGATCATGATGGTGATGACGATATATATGTTAATCGAATGATGATGATGATTAGGATGGTATAATTTTCATCATCCCTATTATTATTATTATTATTATTATTATTATTATTATTGTTGTTGTTGTTGTTGTTGTTGTTATTGTTGTTGTTGTTGTTGTTGTTGTTGTTGTTGTTGTTGTTGTTGTTGTTGTTGTTGTTGTTGTTGTTGTTGTTGTTGTTGTTGTTGTTGTTGTTGTTGTTGTTGTTGTTGTTGTTGTTGTTGTTGTTGTTGTTGTTGTTGTTGTTGTTGTTGTTGTTGTTGTTGTTGTTGTTGTTGTTGTTGTTGTTGTTGTTGTTGTTGTTATTATTATTTTAGATTACTTATTCTTATTATTAATAAGACTAATAACATAATTATTATTATTATTATCATTTTTACAAAAATTATCATTTTTATTATTATTATTAGAATTATTATTATTATTATTCTTATCATTATTATTTTATTATTATAAATAATAGTATTATTATTATTAGAAAAATTATTATTTTTATAGTTATTATTATTAGTAGTAGTATTATCATTATAAAGATATCACAACTTTTTACTCATTACTATTATTATTACAACTATATTATTATTATTGTTATCATTTTTACTACTAGTATCATTATTATTAATAATACAACTATGTTATTATTATTACCAATGTTATTATTAATATTATTATTATTACAATAAAAGCTTGTCATATAAAATTTTACTTAATAAAATTTGATTAATATTTTTATAAAGTATATAACATAAATATTTAATTAAGTTATTAATAAAACACGTAAACTATAAAAATAACATTTATATCACTAATTATATATATAAATTGTTTGATTAAGATTACATGTATTAATATATATACTTGATATAGGTTCGTGAATCCAAGGTCAACCTTGCATTGTTCAGTTCCGTCTCCCTTTTTAAATACTTTTGCAATATATATTTTTGGGACTGAGAATACATTCGCTACTTTTATAAATGCTTTAAGAAGTAGACACAAGTAATCGAAAATACATTCTATGGTTGGATTATCGAATCGAATATCACCCCTTTTAGCTTGGTAGCCTAAGAATTAGGGAACAGACACCCTAATTGACGCGAATCCTAAAGGTAGATCTACAGGCCCTAACTCCCCCCATACTGGAAAATGGTATGCTTTAGTACTTCGAGTTTATATTATACAGATGGATTTCTATTTTGGGGATATTCTATATGCATTATGTTAATGTCGGTTACCAGGTGTTCAATCCATATGAATGATTTTTATGCAGATGCATGATATTTATGAGAAATGAAATGAAAATCTTGTGGTCTATTAAATTAATGGAAATGATTGTTTATGATAAACTAATGAACTCACCAACCTTTTGGTTGACACTTGAAAGCATGTTTATTCTCAGGTATGAAAGAAATCTTTCGCTGTGCATTTGCTCATTTAGAGATATTACTTGGAGTCATTCATGACATATTTCAAGAGACGTTGCATTCGAGTCGTTGAGTTCATCAAGATTATTATTAAGTCAATTATAGTTAGATATATTATGAAATGGTATGCATGCCGTCAACTTTCGATATAATGAAAGTTTGTCTTTTAAAAACGAATGCAATGTTTGTAAAATGTATCATATAGAGGTCAAGTACCTCGCGATGTAACCAGATGTAATGTATTCATCCAGATGGATTAGGATGGGTCTCTACATGTGGTATCAGAGCGGTGGTCTTAGCGAACCAGGTCTTGCATTAGTGTGTCTAACTAGTAGTTGTTAGGATGCATTAATGAGTCTGGACTTCGACCGTATCTGCATGTCAAAAGTTTTGCTTATCATTTCTAGTCGGAAATCATCTGTTTATCATCCTTAGGAAATTACCTGCTTATCATTCTTAGTCTAGGCACATCTTACTGCATTGATTGCATGAATAATGTAAAGACAAATTCATATCTTAGCGTAACTGCTAATCCATATCTTAGCGTATCTGTTACTGTAGACTTTATCTGACACGTTCCCGTAATTCCCTCCATAATCTACGGGATCTTCTATACTATGTATAGGTATTCTATGTAATTAGAATATCATTCGATATCCGAAAATCACTTCATACCGAAAAACCCTTTGCTCAATCGTACGAAATGGAACTCACCAATAGTTCAAGTCTCTCAGATTCCGACATGGATGTTCACCTAAGCTCCGAAAATAGTGTCACCAGAATGAATCAACCAATCAGCCATTCCCAATTCATCTGATGAGTTCATAGTCAACTTAATCAACGGAAACGAGAAGAAGGCAATTCCTTTCCACCAACCAAATTTCCCTCTTGGCTAAGAACCTGAAACACTTACCGGCGAATCAGCCCGAAACACCATTTTCACCCTTATTTCCAGGATATCTCATCACGATGATATTCTATCTAAAATTCTAAACCTTATTCATACGCTCGTTACGACAAACAATCATCCCGGAATAATGAAAGAAGTCAACGAGCTTCGCGCTCGAGTAATCAATATTGAGAATATGGTGCAAAACTTACCAGCTTCAACAACATCAACAGTACCATCACCGCCACCAACAGCAACATCTACATCCCACACCTCAACATCATAATCTGTCCCACGAGCATCAACATCGTACGCACCATAGATATCAAGGAGTACCAACAAAAATGAACGATGAAGTATTGATCCATAACTTCATTGAAGAAATATTCTGCGAAGAATATTTGATTCCTAATAGTTTTAGAGATTACTTATTCAAGCTTCAACCGAAAAGCAAATGAGATTAATATTATATTAACTCATTAAATCCATAATTATATCTGAAGAAAATATACATGTATATATGTTTTCATAAAGATTGTAATTAAAAATTCTTTCGTACAAACTGTTAAGGGTGAAAATATTTTAACGGGTAAGTAATACCCGAGGAATATTTAGTTTTCACATTAATCAGTTACATGGTACATTCTGCGAATCTGATTCAACAGTCATTTACTATCCTACTTACAACCACAGATGTACGAATCCGTTCATCACAGAATAACCATTTTCATTCAATTTCATATTTGGATTTTGACTTATCAGAATCCAACAAGTGGCATAATGAAGAAAACATTGGACAAAATAAAAATTGTTAGAAACAAACAAATTAACTATGAGAAAATTTGTTAAGAATCTACGCTAACTATTCCTAGCTAACTGTTCCTAGCTAACTGATTAAATTTTATTTATCGCAATTTATATTCTCGCAATTTTATTTATCGTCATTTAATTTCTGTTATTTATTTAACGCACTTTAAATATCGGGACACGTATACAAGGTTTTGACATATCATATCGACGCATCTATATATATTATTTGGGATAACCATAGACACTCTATATGCAGTAATGCTTGAGTTAGCTATACAGGGTTGAGTTTGATTCTACAATAACATATATACTTTGAGTTGTGATCGAGTCTGAGACATGTACACGGGTCACGATACATATTAATTAATTCAAATATTATATATTAAACTATATATGAAATATTGAATTGCTAACTGTGGACTATCAACTGAGGACTACCAACATTGGACAATTAAAATGAATTAAAATATTGATTATAACATATGAAACTAAACAATCCTTCAAGTTTGCCACTTGATTTCATCTTAAACCTCATTTGTACCTTGACGATTACAATCTGCGTTCAAACCTTTCATGATTTTTGAAGACACCTCAATCGAAAGGATGAACCAACCGCACTTCATCTACGGAAGGAAAGATTTATGCATATAGTTATGCACCTGAAAAACTCTCGGAAACTGAGTAAACGTTAACAAGTATCTGTGATAGCTCCTTTGGCGTTGTTATTACCGAAAATAATTTTTACAATCCCTCTCCAAATAATTCAATTTTGTCATAGCTCCAGCAAATCAACTTCGAATTTTCGCTCGAAACAACCTTATTATAACTTTGATATATATATATATATATACGTGCTCTTTTATTGTTACTGGGGAACCTTTTATATTTCACCATATTACCATCAGCGTTTAATCATCTAAAAACACAATTCTCCTGAAACCACCTCGGATTGATAACCGATGATTCATATATCATAGCATTAGATGCAGAGGAAACAGAAAAATTGTAGATGGTCCAAACGGCCAAAAGTTTGATGATAAAGAAGGGAGTGTTAGGAACGCTCGATAGAAAATTTGGTACTGAAAAACAGATTGAGCAAACCATGAAGGAGACCAAGGCCAAATAGAAGGACCAAACCCTATATTCAAAGAATTCAGGTAATTCTGGACCCGATGAAATCTTTAGAGAATATCCTGCTCCGAAGTCATGTTAAAATCTTGCGGAAAATTTTTCCTTATCAACCATCGAACTTAGAAATTCCAAAATATCATCATAAATATCTTCGATATTTCTGAAGATATTTTCATAAATATTCTCGTCTGAAATTATTTACCTCTTCGTGTTATCTATATTACATCATAAAGGAAACTACTTTAGTTTCTAAATTTCTTTAAAATTTGAGTTTGAATTATGAATGATTTTGAAGTAGTGTTGGGAACTGATGCATGAGTTAGTATAATATAATGACACTTGATCAACGTGATTATATTACAGTAAGTCATGCTGAGTTTCTAAATGAAATGTGATGATTCACAGATTATAATGTCATCATGTGCCATATTACACGACTCTTACATTCTACCGAATCTCCAAACAAATTGAGAACATATCTTCCTGATAGTTCTATCTTATCTCTTGAATTTTGGTAACTTAACCCATCAAGATCGTGCTATTACAATTTCTATCTTAGAACATTAACTCTGTTCATTCTGAAATTCATATCTACGAATTCTGGACCATTTTTCGCTTGACTTAAAGTCGGGAAGAGAAAATAAAAGTATGGAACTCCAAAATATATGGAAACGAAGGGAGTAGATTTATAGTGAAATATCCGACAGAGAAATCGAAATAGACTAATGCATTTAATCAATGGAGATCCTAATTTCCTTAATCACTGAAGAATCAAATCTTCTAAAGATTATGAGATTTTCTCTAAATCCCTTGAATTCCAGAAATCAACCGTGACTACGTTACCGGTTAAGACAAATCTGCATTTACGCATTTCACTCTTTTGTGATAACTTCTCTCGTATTTTTCACAAAAATCAAATTGTTTTGTCTATATTAGTCGATGATGATAAAATTCTAATTTTCAGCTTATATGAGTCATGAAAACATACTTATTATTATTCATGACTATCCCACTCAAATTTCGGGACGAAATTTCTTTAACGGGTAGGTACTGTGACGACCCAGAAATTTTCGACCAAATTTAAACTTAATCTTTATATGATTTCGATACGATAAGCAAAGTATGTAATGATGAGTCTAGAAAATTTTGGAACGATATATATTCAATTGACCTTCGACTGCTCTCGACGATTCACGCACAATTAATTGTAAATAGATATGTGTGTATGTATATATAAATAATAATTCGAAATATAATTTGAAGTATTATATGTTGTTGTTATTAAAAATTAATGTAAAATAAAAATAGAATATTATAATGATTATTATTTAAAAAGTATCCATATATATAAATAAAGTGTATTGAACATATATATACAGTTTCGAATTTATTTGGAAAATGATAGTAACACTCAATTATCATTCGATTTATAATAAACAAGTTATAAACGAACTTATGTGATTTTAAAATAAATGGTGATCCGAAAATGAGCTATATAAGTTTTAGGCTTATTAAAAATATATTTAGAAGCTAATTAATAAATTTCAACATTTTTCATATTTTACCCAGAATTGAGAGGGACAGTTGATGTAATTTTTCTGAACACTTTTATCCGCCACTTATTTTGCACGATGTACTAGTCCGTATTAAGTGAGATTAATTGCGTCGGCAGTTAAATTACAAGAGACTGCCTTTTTTATTAAAACATGTGGAAATAGATTTATAATAATATATCTCCGTTGTCTTTGTCACATTACCAATCCAAATTTTTGTCTAATATTTGTTAGTCCACTAATTATTACTGTTATTGTTTCTTGGTAATCATTCAAGCATTTTATATGTACATATGCATGCACCATATCACAAAAACTCAATTATTGTTACTTCTTGTTTGAGAACCAACACATATACTACGTACATATCATCTTTCTTGTTTTGTTTTTATTCCAAACCACCCACAAACCCACAAGAATCATTTAACCACCTTCTTCATGAAATACCCACAATTCTATGCATGAGTGCCTCAAACATAATCTCCGACTCATGTTGCACCGAACGAAGAACACCATCACAACCTCTATTCGAATCACTTCATTGCTATTTAGCTATTACTATTGCTACACGATGAAAACCCTCACCACCATCCGTCACCCTTCAATCACCAACCACCTCCACCACTCGAAACCATTGTTGCTTATTTTTGTTCGAAGACCACACACACACACACGCAAGCTGTTGTTGTTTCCTATTTTAGTTTTTATTGGGTTCTGTTCGATCACCCAAGAACAACTATGTAAATCTGCCACTAACCGATTAAGTTTTTGTTGTTGTTTGTATCTTGTTCGAACCAAAAACTAAAACGCATCTAATGCCACACGATTGATGCTCCTTTTCAGCTCCTTGTTCGAAACCCAATTGGGTTAGTACTATTACGTTTCTGTTTCACTCTTTCGATCAACACAACCATGGAACAATCATTATCAAACATCACAAACTACTCTTAACTTTTACTATTAGATCTCCTTCTTGCTCTATGAAGATCAACCACACCAAACCACTAGTGTTTTGTCCTCTGATTGAAGCAGAACCACCAAACCATCATGAACTTGATGTATCCAGTTATGGTTCAGTTCAAACCAAGTATCACAAAACCATCACCAAACTAACTCATCTCTTTGCTCTTGCTTTTGGTTTCTACCTTTCTCATCATCTTCATCGGTCAAACAAACCACTACTATACATGCAACACCATCGATCACCATTGTTGCAGCCGTAATTCACCATTAAACCACCACAACCTCACCATTAACTAAACTATTAATTAATCGTAAAACTGCTGCTCGATATTTGTTTACACTTCTATTACTGCTCGCTGCAACCATCCTCCAACCCAACGTGTTTCTGTTTTAATTCGAAAACCACTAACACCCTTACTGATAACCTGTGAACTGTTGCTACTTATGGTTTCTATTGAAGATTTTTAAAAATGCAAATAAAAAAGTTAAAGGCGATAATGATGTCGTGATTATAATAGAATAATGATGAGAGGTGATGCAATGGATGTTTCTGGTTCTGTCGAATTTACAACCCCACAACTATCAATCAATTTAATTAAATCAAGTAGTGGGTGTTTACTATTCGATGTATTTTAGTAGTCCAGCAAGATTTTGGGCCGGTTACTTTTCTTGGACGGCCCACAGTGTTTTGAAGTATTTTTTTGTGGAATGGTAACCCATGTTATAAAATGGCGATTAATGAAAAAGAATGATACGTAATATGATGATGAATGATAATGTATGGTGATGATGACGAAAAGTTTATGATGTTATGATGATGAAAATGATGACGATTTTAGATATGGTTAAGATGATTATTTAATGATGATGATGATGGATTAAGTGCCATGATGTATGATGTACATGAATGATGTATGTGATGATGATGATAGACGGTGTTATGATGATGAAGAGGTTACACAAATTATGATTATGATCATGATTATAATTTTGATAATGATGGTGATAACGATATATATGTTAATCGAATAACGATGATGATTAGGATGTTATAATTTTCATCATCCCTATTATTATTATTATAATTATTATTATTATTATTATTATTATTATTATTATTATTATTATTATTATTATTATTATTATTATTATTATTATTATTATTATTATTATTATTGTTGTTGTTGTTGTTGTTGTTATTATTTTAGATTACTTATTCTTATTATTAATAAAACTAATAACATAATTATTATTATTATTATCATTATTATCATTTTTACAAAAATTATCATTATTATTATTATTATTATTATTAGAATTATTATTATTATTATTCTTATCATTATTATTTGATTATTATAAATAATAGTATTATTATTATTAGAAAAATTATTATTTTTATAGTTATTATTATTAGTAGTATTATTATCATTATAAAGATATCACAACTTTTTGCTCATTACTATTATTATTACAACTATATTATTATTATTGTTATCATTTTTACTACTAGTATCATTATTATTAATAATACAACTATGTTATTATTATTACCAATGTTATTATTAATATTATTATTATTAAAATAAAAGCTTGTCATATATAATTTTACTTAATAAAACTTGATTAATATTTTTATAAAGTATATAACATAAATATTTAATTAAGTTATTAATAAAACACGTAAACTATAAAAATAACATTTATATCACTAATTATATATATAAATTGTTTGATTAAGATTACATGTATTAATATATATACTTGATATAGGTTCGTGAATCCAAGGTCAACCTTGCATTGTTCAGTTCCGTCGTATGAGTATTTTTACTACGAAATACAGTATTGTGAGTTTCATTACTCCCTTTTTAAATGCTTTTGCAATATATATTTTTGGGACTGAGAATACATGCGCTACTTTTATAAATGCTTTACGAAATAGACATAAGTAATCGAAAATACATTCTATGGTTGGATTATCGAATCGAATATCACCCCTTTTAGCTTGGTAGCTTAAGAATTAGGGAACAGACACCCTAATTCACGCGAATCCTAAAGGTAGATCTACGGGCCCTAACTCCCCCCACACTGGAAAATGGTATGCTTTAGTACTTCGAGTTTATATTATACAGATGGATTTTTGTTTTGAGGATATTCTATATGCATTATGTTAATGTCGGTTACCATGTGTTCAATCCATATGAATGATTTTTATGCAGATGCATGATATTTATGAGTAATGAAATGAAAATCTTGTGGTCTATTAAATTAATGGAAATGATTGTTTATGATAAACTAATGAACTCACCAACCTTTTGGTTAACACTTGAAAGCATGTTTATTCTCAGGTATGAAAGAAATCTTTCGCTGTGCATTTGCTCATTTAGAGATATTACTTGGAGTCATTCATGACATATTTCAAAAGATGTTGCATTCGAGTCGTTGAGTTCATCAAGATTATTATTAAGACAATTATAGTTAGATATATTATGAAATGGTATGCATTCCATCAACTTTCGATGTAATAAAAGTTTGTCTTTTAAAAATGAATGCAATGTTTGTAAAATGTATCATATAGAGGTCAAGTACCTCGCGATGTAACCAGATGTAATGTATTCATCCAGATGGATTAGGACGGGTCTCTACACCGGTAGCACTTTAGTGCGAGTATGACTCGGGTTGTGATGTGAACCAAAGAGCCGGTAGCATCATAACCGATGCGTATGGTGTGAACTAAAGAGCCGGTAGAACCATGACGCGAGAATGGTTAACCATGGTTGTGTATTGTATTGTAGCATATTGTATTATGTCGATTATATGCTATTGATTATGCTAGTTACGGTTTTGGAGATTATTAGCTTCGTACTTGAGATGGTTTGCTAATTATATTGCTAGCATGTATGCGGTATGTGTGTAAGTGCTTGCAAGTAGGTATATTATATATGTATGTGTATAATTATTGCATTCACTAAGCTTTAGCTTAACCTCTCGTTGTTTACCTTTTTATAGGCTCTGGCGTGGACAAGGGTAAGGGCGTGCGTTTAGATTAGTGATCCTAATTTGTTTTGATAGGGGACGCTTTTGGATGTGATAGCTTTTGAAGTTTGACCGAGATTTGGGTAGTTTAACCCCCAAACATCATGCTCTAGTGTCATTTGGAATTTAAACTAATTCGGTTGAAACTTGTATTTTATACGAAACTCGTAATTTGGGCATATGTGGGCCCGGTGTCGTAAAACCCCTTTTATTATTGAATCGTGTGAGTTTTTCACAATATGTTGTGAAAAGCGTTTCTTCTAAAAGTGTCGGGAAGTGAGAGATCTTTAATCGAAAAATGGAAATTTTGGACAGCAGGCTGAGAGGCCTTGTGCGCGCCGCGCACCCTAAGGTGCTGTGCGCCGCGCACTGTACTTTATAAAAAAAATTATTTCACGTGTTTGATTGTATAATGGGTTGGGTTGTTACAAGTGATACCAGAGCATGGTCTAAGGGATTTAGGCGACTTGAGATAGGTTCCTAGACTTAGACTCTATTGTGAAAGCGCTTTATGCGGGACTTGTAGGAGACGGGTAGGACCGGGGATTTGTTAGTGCCTAGGTTTAGGTGAATTAACTATGCACAAATTGTTTTGTGTTGTATTTGCAATCATCAAGCGAGATAGACGTTGTACTAGCAAGTTAATGTGACGTGCTCACGTAACAATGATTAGCTACCATTGTTACGGGTTCAAATCGTGTCAAACAAACGATGTACGACGATTGTTGAGCAATATGAGGCGGTGTGAGATGTACATATATCTTTTATGTTATGTCCTTTCGTTTCATTGTTTAACCTATTTCCGTTTTATAGTATGAAGACGAGAAACGAACCCGAGAACAATGAAGGGGGTACGAGTGAGGATGTCGAGTTTACGGCCAAGGTTGAGACCATTATGCAAAGGCGTCATGCGGCCTTTCTAGAGTATGTTAGAAAGATTTTCTTAGATTCGATTGATGAGCAAGTAGTCAATCTAGTCAAGGAACAAGTTAAAATTGTTCTTCAAGAGGATAACGTTGGAAGGCGATACTTCCACTATAAAAATTTCAAAGATGCTCAACCTCCCACCTTTGAGGGTGAACGAGACCCGCTCAAGAGTGCTCGTTGGATCTTCGACATGGAGGGGGCTTTTTGTACTAGTGAGTGCCCTCTCGATAAAAGGACAAGGTATGGTAGTAGCATGATGAGGGGTGACACCAAGTTGTGGTGGGATGCGAAAATCCGACTTTATGGCGAAGAACAAAGTATGAGTTTGACGTGGGACGAGTTTAAGGAAGAATTTTTCAAGGAGTACCAAACTTCGGCCGATCTTTCGAGGCTTAAGGACGAGTTGCGTACTTTGAGGCAAGGGTCAATGGATTTGAACACTCTCAAGCCCACTTTCTTATCAAAGACCCAATTTTGCCCGGAGTATGTCGGGAATGTCCATATGTTGAAGGAAGATTTCTACCGAACCTTGAATGATAACTATCAAGAAAGGATTAGTAGGAATTCGGCGAAAACTTTTGATGAGCTATTTGATATCGCTAAGGGTTTTGAGTCGCTTGCTCTGAGAAAGAGTGACTTCACCTTTGGCAAATGAAAATTTGAAGCTACTAGCCACTCGAACAAGAAGAGTAGGAGTGTGACCGAGAGCGTCGGTAGTGTGAAAAAGGGGGCTTCTAAGAGTTTTGGACCCACGTGCTACAATTGTGGGCGACAAGGGCACATGGCCCGTGATTGTACGGACTCATCTTCCAAAAAAATCGTTTGTTTTAATTGTAATAAAGAGGGTCACCGAAGGACGGAATGTCCCGATTTGAGGAATGATCAAGTTAAGAAGCTAAAAAAGGTGGCGGGGACGGCGAGGGAACGAAATTACTTAATGACCCATGATGAGGCCAAGCAATCAAACAAAGTTGTCTCAGGTACTTTCATGGTTAACTCTAATCCGGCAAGGATCCTATTTGATAGCGGTGCCAATTTATCATTTGTTTCTCCAAGATTTGTGTCTAGGCTTGATAAAACGCTAGTTAAGTTAAGTCATCCGGTAGAAGTTGAAATAGCGGATGGTAAGACGGTTCTAGGGGTTGATGTTTGTAATGATTGTGATATTGTGTTTGGTTCTGAAATGTTTAAAATTGATCTTATCCCGATGACCTTGGGTGAATTCGATATTGTCATTGGTTTGGATTGGCTCGATCGTCATAGAGCCGATATTGCATACCATGAAAAATCTATTCGTGTGAAGACCCCAAGTGGGGGAGGGTTAATTATTCATGGCAAAAGAAGGAGAAGACTTGTGCCATTATGCACTTATACACGGGAACGTCGTTTTCTTGTTAGTGGTGGCGTGGCTTTCCTTGCTCATGTAGTTGATACTCGCAAATAGCCACCATCCATTCGTGAAATTCTGGTGGTTAGTGAATTTGAAGACGTTTTTTCGGATGAATTGCCGGGTGTTTCGGCTGAAAGATAAGTTGAATTTCGCATTGAGTTGGTTCCGGGGGCTACTCCCATTGCTAAAACTCCTTATCGTTTAGCACCAACAGAAATGCAAGAGTTGTTAAATCAAACCCAAGAATTACTTGAAAAGGGTTTTATTCGACCGAGTGCTTCTCCATGGGGTGCTTCGGTTTTATTCGTGAAGAAGAAGGATGGTAGTATGCGGATGTGCATTAATTATCGTGAGTTGAACAAGGTGACAATCAAGAATCGTTATCCATTGTCTCGGATTGACGATTTGTTTGATCAACTCCAAGGCGTGACTTACTTTTCTAAAATCAAATTACGGTTCGGCTATCACTAAATGCGGGTCCATGAGGAAGATATTGAGAAAATGGCCTTTCGAATGCGTTATGGGCATTTTGAGTTTGTAGTTATGCCTTTTGGTCTTACGAATGCACCGGTGGCATTCATGGATCTTATGAACCGAGTGTGTCAACCTATGTTGGACAAGTCGGTGATTGTGTTCATTGATGACATACTTGTCTATTCGAAAAGTATGAAGGAACATGAACATCATTTGCGTGGTTTATTGACGACGTTGCGGAAGGAGAAGTTGTATGCAAAATTCTCCAAATGTGAATTTTGGCTAAGGGAAGTTCAATTCCTTGGTCATATTGTGAACAAAGATGGTATTCAAGTAGATCCGGGGAAGATTGAGACGGTAAAGAGTTGGGGATGACCGATTTCGCCTACGGAAATCCGAAGTTTCCTCGGATTGGCAGGTTATTATCGTCGGTTTATCCAAGACTTTTCTAAAATCGCTTCTCCATTGACGAAATTGACGAGAAAGAACTCAAGGTTTAATTGGGAAAACGAGCAAGAGATCGCTTTCCAATTGTTAAAAGAGAAGTTATGTCAAGCTCCGGTGTTAGTGTTGCCGGAAGGGGGAGAAGACATGACGGTTTATTGTGATGCGTCTTTAAATGGGCTCGGGTGTGTTCTAATGCAAAGAGGTAAAGTCGTCACTTACGCCTCTCGACAATTAAAGGAACACGAAACGAGATATCCGACTCATGATCTTGAGTTGGAGGCGGTTGTTCATGCGTTGGAAATTTGGTGCCATTATTTGTACGGTGTCAAGTGTACAATTTATTCGGATCACAAGAGCTTAAAACATCTTTTTGATTAACGAGATTTGAATTATCATCAACGTAGATGGATGGATGTGGTGAAAGACTATGATTGTGAAATACTTTATGATTCGGGTAAGGCGAATGTGGTCGCGGATGCGTTAAGTCGGAAGAATCAACATCCGGCAATACGAGTAGGGTCGTTATGCATGATTATCACTAACGATTTTCTTGTAAAGCTCGGTGAGATTCAAATTAAAGCTTTTGTTAACAATAAGCATGAGGAACGAATCGTGGGGCAAACGGAGTCTATTACTTTAGGTCCGCATGGTTTGATGTCCTTTCAAGGACGAGTGTGGGTGCCTAAAATGGGTGATTATCGACGAGTGCTACTTGATGAAGCGCATAAGTCAAAGTATTCCATTCATCCGGGCGCGACGAAAATGTATCTTGATTTAAAGACGGAGTATTGGTGGCCGGGCATGAAATGTGATGTTGTAAAGTATGTTGAACAATGCGTCACGTGTTTGCAAGTTAAAGCCAAACACCAAAAGCCGTATGGTATGTTACAACCGTTAAAAATTTTGAAATGGAAATGGGAGCACATTTGTAAAGACCCGTCCTAATCCATAAGAACGAATACAATAACATATGATTGCATCGCGAGGTAATGGACCTCTATATGATATATTTTACAAACATTGCATTCGTTTTAAAAGACAAACTTTCATTTCATCGAAAGTTGACAGGCATGCATACCATTTCGTAATATCCATCTATAAATGATCTAATCTGTCATTTACTTAATCATAATCTTTACTGATCTCAACGACTTGAAAGCAACGTCTTTTGAAATATGCCATGAATGATTCCAAGTAATATCTTTAAAATGAGCTAATGCACAGCGGAAGATTTCTTTAATACCTGAGAATAAACATGCTTTAAAGTGTCAACCAAAAGGTTGGTGAGTTCATTAGTTTATCATAATCGATCAGTTTCATCATTTTAATAGACCACAAGAATTTAATTTCCATTTCTCATAAATATACGTCCCATGCATAGAGACAAAAATCATTCATATGGATTGAACACCTGGTAACGGACATTAACAAGATGCATATAAGAATATCCCCTATCATTCCGGGACATCCATCGGACATGATAAAATAACATCAAAGTAGTAAAGCATCCGGTACTTTGGATGGGGTTTGTTAGGCCCAATAGATCTATCTTTAGGATTCGCGTCAATTAGTAGATCGGTTTACTAATTCTTAGGCTACCAAGCAAAAGGGGCATATTCGGCTTCGATCATTCAACCATATAATGTAGTTTCGATTACTTGTGTCTATTTCGTAAAACATTTTTAAAAATTTCGCATGTATTCTCAGCCCAAAAATATAAAGGGTAAAAAGGCAAATGAAACTCACCTATTGTATTTCGTAGTAAAAATACATATAACATCATTGAACAAGTGCAAGGTTGGCCTCGGATTCATGAACGTATCAATATTGAGATTCAATATTGCAGGAAAGGTACGTAGATGCAACGGAGATGATAAACACTAAATTAACTTCACAAGCATACCCATGAATCATACCCATCATCTCTATAGCTATTACCCATAATTTCCTTAGCCCTATCCCACTCATTCAAACCCAATTACATATTCTGATTTTGAAACCTCAGAATTCAATTCAAGATATAACTGGTACCATCACTTTTAGATTCCTACATCTTTCAAAGCTATACTTTGACTTCAAAACTGTGTTAGAACATCAAATGTATATTAACAATTACAATCTGTGTTCAAACCCTTCGAAAATTTCTTAAGACACTTCAAATAATGAGCAATCGAGATGATGATCCAACCACATATTACCCACAGTTACGTACCTGAAAAACTCTCGAAACCAAAATCATAGTTCGACACGTATCCTTGTCAGACCCTTTTGGCATTTACTAGCTAAAATGACTTTTCAATTCCTTCTCAAAGTAGCCAATTTTGTCACAGCTCCAACAAGTCAACTGCGACTTTTCAATCAGACTAGTTTTATTATAACCTCAATAGATACGTTACCCTTTCACCATCGATACTGGATAACCTTTCATATTCCACCACATTAGCAGTAGAGTTACCAACAACTTCGTGATTCAATGGTTTAAGTCTCTCCAAAAAACCATTATATTTGTTCGTTAAAACCCGACCGTATACTCATCCGCACCTTGTAACAAAAATTGTCATACCAATCATTGAGAATCAGCAATCAGTATTTTGAAATCCTGCATTATGTCTACGCCAGCAGTTATATGTGTATATATAACGTCTATCTTCTGGACTTAATTTGAATGTGAAGTTTCTGAAAAACACTCCAAACTACGAATTAGTTCTCCGAAAATGGGAAAATGCTGATGAAGCAGCAAAAACTATAAACGACTTTAACAGTAAAAGTTTGGTGATAATGAATAAGTGTGCTGGCAAAGCGCAGAAAAAGAGAAGTCTTTGAACTGGAAACCGGATTGAGCAAAGTATGAAGGAGGCTGTGGATAAATCACAAAGACTGAACCTGACTTCAAAGAATCCAAATGATTCAGTACCTGCTGAAGTCATTAACGAATACCTTTCTCCTAACTCAAAACCCCTACGGACAATATTCTTCATCATCCTCTGATATTAGAAATTCTAAGATATCATCGTATCTTTCATTATAAATATCCTCCATATTTCTGAAGATATTTTCATAATTATTATTATCTGAAATCATTTACCTCTTCACGCTATCTGTATTACATCATAAAAGAAATTATTTTAGTACCTAAATTCTGGAACATTCGAGTTTAAAATAGGAATATTTTTGAAGTAGTGTTGGGAGCTGAAGCATGAGTTAGTATAATAAAATGACAATTGATCAACGTGATTATATTATAGTAAGTCATGTTGAGTTTATAAATGGAACGTGATGATTCACAGATCTTAACATCATCATGTGCCATGTTATACGACTCTTATATTCTATTTAACCTCTAAAATATCAAGAAAATATTTCTTGATGATTCGGCCTTTTTCGAGGTATTCTGGTAATTTGACAAGTCAAGATCGTGCCATTACAATTTCCTTCCTAGAACATTAACAATGTTCATTCCGAAATTCATATCTGCGAATTCTGGACCATTACAAGAGGTGCTTAATCGCAAGAAGAAGAAACGAAAGGACAAAGCTCTGAAACAGAAATTGGGGTATAAATCGCAGCAAATAAAAGAAAGCATTAACTGGAGATGACAATGATTATGGGAGACAGAAGCAGGGACATCGAAATATAAGAGAAGATATAAAACCCAACAACCACCCAGAAACTATAAACCGTATATATCAATACATATAGCAATATAAAGACACAGGAGAACTAAAAACACTATAAAACCAAGTGTATAGTAGAAGTAAATAGATTCTTCCAGCGGTAGATGAAAAAGAAGAATGACCGATATGAAGGTTATGAATATATCAAGAAGCAGAACTGGATGGAGCATATTGATGAATGCTTTAAAGTATGAGTTAGAAATAATGGAAGGTGTGAGTTAAAAGGAAACGAAGGAGGTGGATTTATAGTAAAATATCCGACAGAGAAATCAAAACAGATGATCGCATTTAAAGCAGATCCTAATTCCCTTGGAGCACATGTCATATCTAGGGATGCATCCAACTCAGTGCCTTCCCAGCTAACCGCCTGGTGACCACTGAGCGTACCTCAGACACTGATTTTACAGCCCTGCCTCTCGGCAAAACCAACCATATTCGGACAGCGAGGAGTAAGAGCAAATGCTTCGTCACAGGTAACACTGTGAGAACCCCCTCTACGATTAAGCTGACGAAACAGCTTAAACCATCTCTGATACCACATGTAAAGACCCGTCCTAATCCATAAGAATGAATACAATAACATATGATTACATCGCGAGGTATTTGACCTATATATAATACATTTTACAAACATTGCATTCGTTTTAAAAGACAAACTTTCATTTCATCGAAAGTTGACCGGCATGCATACCATTTCGTAATATCCATCTATAAATGATCTAATCTGTCATTTACTTAATCATAATCTTTACTTATCTCAACGACTTGAATGCAACATCTTTTGAAATATGCCATGAATGATTCCAAGTAATATCTTCAAAATGCGCTAATGCACAGTGGAAGATTTCTTTAATACATGAGAATAAACATGCTTTAAAGTGTCAACCAAAAGGTTGTTGAGTTCATTAGTTTATCATAATTGATCAGTTTCATCATACGTCCCATGCATAGAGACAAAAATCATTCATATGGATTGAACACCTGGTAACCGACATTAACAAGATGCATATAAGAATATCCCCTATCATTCCGGGACATCCATCGGACATGATAAAATAACATCGAAGTACTAACGTATCCGGTACTTTGGATGGGGTTTGTTAGGCCCAATAGATCTATCTTTAGGATTCGCGTCAATTAGTAAATCGGTTTACTAAATCTTAGGCTACCAAGCAAAAGGGGCATATTCGGCTTCGATCATTCAACCATATAATGTAGTTTCAATTACTTGTGTCTATTTCGTAAAACATTTATAAAAATTTCGCATGTATTCTCAGCCCAAAAATATAAAGGGTAAAAAGGAAAATGAAACTCACCTATTGTATTTCGTAGTAAAAATACATATAACATCATTGAACAAGTGCAAGGTTGGCCTCGGATTCACGAACGTATCAATATTGAGATTCAATATTGCAGGAAAGGTACGTAGATGCAACGGAGATGATAAACACTAAATTGACTTCACAAGCATACCCATGAATCAAACCCATCATCTCTATAGCTGTTACCCATAATTTCCTTAGCCCTATCCCACTCATTCAAACCCAATTACATATTCTGATTTTGAAACCTCAGAATTCAATTCAAGATATAACCGGTACCATCACTTTTATATTCCTACATCTTTCAAAGCTATACTTTGACTTCAAAACTGTGTTTGAACATCAAATGTATATTAACGATTACAATCTGTGTTCAAACCCTTCGAAAATTTCTAAAGACACTTCAAATAATGAGCAATCGAGATGATGATCCAACAACATATTACCCACAGTTACGTAGATGAAAAACTCTCGAAACCAAAATCATAGTTCGACACGTATCCGTGTCAGACCCTTTTGGCATTTACTAGCTAAAATGACTTTTCAATTCCTTCTCAAAGTAGCCAATTTTGTCACAGCTCCAACAAGTCAACTGCGACTTTTCAATCAGACTAGTTTTATTATAACCTCAATAGATACGTTACCCTTTCACCATCGATACTAGAGAACCTTTCATATTCCACCACATTAGCAGTAGAGTTACCAACAACTTCATGATTCAATGGTTTAAGTCTCTCCGAAAAACCATTATATTTGTTCGTTAAAACCCGACCGTATACTCATCTGCACCTTGTAACAAAAATTGCCATACCAATCATTGAGAATCAGCAATCAGTATTTTGAAATCTCGCAGCATGTCTACGCCAACAGTTATATGTGTATATATAACGTCTATCTTCTGGACTTAATTTGAATGTGAAGTTTCTGAAAAACACTCCGAACTACGAATTAGGTCTCCGAAAATGGGAAAATGCTGATAAAGCAGCAAAAACTATAAACGACTTTAACAGTAAAAGTTTGATGATAATGAATAAGTGTGCTGGCAAAGCGCAGAAAAAGAGAAGTCTTGGAACTGGAAACTGGATTGAGCAAAGTATGAAGGAGGCTGTGGAAAAATCACAAAGACTGAACCTGACTTCAAAGAATCCAAATGATTCAGTACCTGCTGAAGTCATTAACGAATACCTTGCTCCTGACTCTAAACCCCTGCGAACAATATTCTTCATCATCCTCTGATATTAGAAATTCTAAGATATCATCGTATCTTTCATTATAAATATCCTCCATATTTTTGAAGATATTTTCATAATTATTATTATCTGAAATTATTTACCTCTTCACGCTATCTGTATTACATCATAAAAGAAATTATTTTAGTTTCTAAATTCTGGAACATTCGAGTTTAAAATAGGAATATTTTTGAAGTAGTGTTGGGAGCTGAAGCATGAGTTAGTATAATATAATGACACTTGATCAACGTGATTATATTACAGTAAGTCATGTTGAGTTTCTAAATGGAACGTGATGATTCACAGATCATAACATCATCATGTGCCATGTTATACGACTCTTGTATTCTATTTAACCTCTAAAATATCAAGAAAATATTTCTTGATGATTCGGCCTTTTCCGAGGTATTCTGGTAATTTGACAAGTCAAGATCGTGCCATTACAATTTCCTTCCTAGAACATTAACAATGTTCATTCCGAAATTCATATCTGCGAATTCTGGACCATTACAAGCGGTGCTTAATCGCAAGAAGAAGAAACGAAAGGACAAAGCTCCGAAAAAGAAATTGGGGTATAAATCGCAGCAAATAAAAGAAAGCATTAACTGGAGATGACAATGATTATGGGAGACAGAAGCAAGGACATCGAAATATAAGAGAAGATATAAAACCCAACAACCACCCAGAAATTATAAACCATATATATCAATACATATAGCAATATAAAGACACGGGAGAACTAAAAACACTATAAAACCAAGTGTATAGTAGAAGTAAATAGATTCTTCCGGCGGTAGATGAAAAAGAAGAATGACCGATATGAAGGTTAGGAATATATCAAGAAGCAGAACTGGATGGAGCATATTGATGAATGCTTTAAAGTATGAGTTAGAAATAATGGAAGGTGTGAGTTAAAAGGAAACGAAGGAGTTGGATTTATAGTAAAATATCCGACAGAGAAATCAAAACAGATGATCGCATTTAAAGCAGATCCTAATTCCCTTGGAGCACATGTCATATGTAGGGACGCATCCCACTCAGTGCCTTCCCAGCTAACCGCCTGGTGACCACTGAGCGTACCTCAGACACTGATTTTACGACCCTGCCTCTTGGCAAAACCAACTATATTCGGACCGCTAGGAGTAAGAGCAAATGCTTCGTCACAGGTAACACTGTGAGAACCCCCTCTATGATTAAGCCGACGAAACAGCTTAAACCATCTCTGATACCACATGTAAAGACCCATCCTAATCCATAAGAACGAATACAATAACATATGATTACATCGCGAGGTATTTGACCTCTATATGATACATTTTACAAACATTGCATTCGTTTTAAAAGACAAACTTTCATTTCATCGAAAGTTGACAGGCATGCATACCATTTCGTAATATCCATCTATAAATGATCTAATCTGTCATTTACTTAATCATAATCTTTACTGATCTCAACGACTTGAATGCAACGTCTTTTGAAATATGCCATGAATGATTCCAAGTAATATCTTTAAAATGAGCTAATGCACAGTGGAAGATTTCTTTAATACATGAGAATAAACATGCTTTAAAGTGTCAACCAAAATGTTGTTGAGTTCATTAGTTTATCATAATTGATCAGTTTCATCATTTTAATAGACCACAAGAATTTCATTTCCATTTCTCATAAATATACGTCCCATGCATAGAGACAAAAATCATTCATATGGATTGAACACCTGGTAACCGACATTAACAAGATGCATATAAGAATATCCCCTATCATTCCGGGACATCCATCGGACATGATAAAACAACATCGAAGTACTAAAGCATCCGGTACTTTGGATGGGGTTTGTTAGGCCCAATAGATCTATCTTTAGGATTCGCGTCAATTAGTAGATCTGTTTACTAATTCTTAGGCTACCAAGCAAAAGGGGCATATTCGGCTTCGATCATTCAACCATATAATGTAGTTTCGATTACTTGTATCTATTTCGTAAAACATTTATAAAAATTTCGCATGTATTCTCAGCCCAAAAATATAAAGGGTAAAAAGACAAATGAAACTCACCTATTGTATTTCATAGTAAAAATACATATAATATCATTGAACAAGTGCAAGGTTGGCCTCGGATTCACGAACGTATCAATATTGAGATTCAATATTGCAGGAAAGGTACGTAGACGCAACGGAGATGATAAACACTAAATTGACTTCACGAGCATACCCACGAATCATACCCATCATCTCCATAGCTATAACCCATAATTTCCTTAGCCCTATCCCACTCATAAAACCCATGTTGCAATAGCTCGTGCGTACCCCTTGTCGTAGTATTTTATGTATAATACTAATAATAATAATACTAATAATAATAATACGATTAATAATAATAATATTAATCTTAATAATAATAATAATAATATTAATATATATATATATATATATATATATATATATATATATATATATATATATATATATATAAGAGAGTAGAGATGTCTAATGAACTTGTGAATGAAACTGAACCCGAATCTGATGGCTTTATAGAAGTTTCAGCGCATGGGGTTTCTACTTCCTATCCATGCGTTCGCATGGAAGTAGTATCCAGTTCACAAACGCGTAACAATTAGCTGGACACTTATGTTATGTTGTAAATATATATATATATATATTTAATATATAATATATTTAATCTTTAGAATTAATTAAATATTATATTATATTCTCGTGCATAGTTGATTTGTAATTTTAGCACTGATGAATAGTACGTTGATACTCGACTTACATGTCATTTTCGGTTTCTGAAACACTATTTCATACGCTTAGAAAACTTGTACTTTATATTACGCGACGTGTACCTTTATCAAAAAGTTAGACTTAATTATCGATAACTTATATTATAATAATTGTAACTTACATATTTGAGTGTTGTGGTCATTTGCTTCTATAAATCAGTGGTTCGTTGTTCATCAAAATATATTATTTTAAATCAGGATGTTTTATGACCAAGTTAAAATATATATATTTTTATATTTTCATTTCGAAATATAAATCTGGGACAATATATGATATATAGTTTTTCAAAACTAATAATATTCAAATTTATATATCTTGAAATCGTTTAAGTAATAAGAAATATTATTTCGTAACATTTGTATTTTTAAAGTTTAAAATTGATATACTTTATTTATATAAAAAAAATGTTTACAAAGACATTTTAACATTCCAATTACTTTATATTCCAAATCATTTTATCACAAAGGTTATAATAGTAGAAGTTGTTATGTCATAAGACGTTCTTAAAAAGTCTATTATATTGAAATGACATTTTCGTTTATGAACGTAAAATCATATATGAATCATATCAGGTTTAAAGGTTTTAACTTCTAGTTTAATCACGACTCGTAGGACTAAGTCTAAAGAAAAAACCAAACGTAAGGAATCATCTTAATGTAAAATGTCGATCTATTTAACTTGTCAATATCTATTTTCTAATTTACCTATATTTCCAAATTTCACTTTCACAATACCTAATATGAAGGTTAATTAATTTATCTTATCAAAAGTCACGAGGCAATTATTGTAAGGCATGTATTGGAATTTAACAGAAATTTCCACCAATCTGACCTGCTCTCGCTACTTGACACTTTGTCCTTACTCGAAGATCACTTTTCCATTTATTCCGAATATCGTTAAAAAGGAAAGGTTTTCTAAATCAAAGTGGACCTCTTAACAGAGACTCTTAATCATAATTTAATGTATCTGATAAATCAATCATTTGATATCATCTTCTAATTCCATCGATAACTATTTGAATATATTTTGAAACAAATACGTTTATGTAAAGTATTATACGTCTAATACTTTGTTAATATTTTCAAGTTATAATATATACACATATACATATATTTTCATATCCATTTATCTAATGGTTCGTGAATCGTCGAAGTTTGGTCGAGGTTAAATGAATGTATGAACAAAGTTTAAAATTCTTTGAGATTCAATCTTAATAACTTTTGCTTATCGTGTCGGAATAATATAAAGATAAAGTTTAAATTTGTTCGAAAATTTCCGGGTCGTCACAACATTACCGTGGATTTCATCACAAAGTTACCAAAGACGGCGAGGACTCAATTTGACTCGATTTGGGTAATAGTTGACCGATTGACGAAAAGTGCTTTGTTTCTTCCCATTTGGGAAGCGATATCGTCGGAGACCTTGGCTAAGTTGTTTATCAAGGAGATGATATCGAGACACGGGGTTCCTATATCTATTATTATCGAGATACTCGTTTCACATCTCGGTTTTGGAAAAAGTTTCATGAAGATATGGGTACATAATTGAAATTGAGCACGGCGTACCATCCTCAAACGGATGGTCAAATAGAACGTACGAATCAAACATTGGAGGATATGTTACGGGCGTGTATTATTGATTTTGGAGGTAGTTGGGATGAGCACTTACCATTGGTGGAATTCTCGTACAACAATAGTTATCATACTAGTATCGGGATGCCACCTTATGAGATGCTTTATGGGCGTAGGTGTCGAACCCCGATTTGTTGGGGTGAAGTTGGTCAAAGAGAAATCAGGAGTACCGATTTGGTTTTAGAGACGAATAGCAAGATTGATATGATTCGGGCTCATTTGAAAAAGGCTCATGATAGACAAAAGGCGTATGTCGACAAACGAAGGCGACCGATTGAGTTTCACCAAGGTGACATGGTGATGCTTAAAGTTTCTCCATGGAAAGGTGTTATTCAGTTTCGAAAACGGGAAAAGTTAGCTCCTCGGTTTATTGGGCTATTTAAAATTTTAGCTCGTGTTGGTGAAGTTGCGTATCGTTTGGAATTACCCGAAGAGCTTTCGGGGATCCATAATACATTTCATGTTTTCCATCTCCGTAAGTGTCTTGCGGATGATTCTTCATGGGTGCCATTAGACGAGATTGAGCTAAATAATAAGTTAGAGTATGTTGAGGAGCCGATTGCTATACTCGATGAGAAGGTCAAAAGGTTGAGAAATAAAGAGGTGAGAACTTTTAAAGTTCAATGGCGTCATAGTATAGGTTCCGAGTTTACATGGGAGCCTAAAGAGTTCGTGTTGGTTTATCTTCCCTCTTGTCATGCGGCTTGGATCGCGAGGACACGCTCCGATTCAAGTGGGGGAGAGTTGTAAGACCCGGATAATTATTGTACAGTGGTGTATATAGGGTACTTGAAGTGTGGAAAATATTGTGCAGTTCAACAGAGGTCAGGGCCTGCCCAGACCAGGGTGCGCTCAGCGCACACTTAAGGGTGCGCGTGGCGCACTGCTACTGTAGCCGAATTCTGTTTCTTTTAATTGATATTTTTGGAAGGGCTTTTTGGTAAATGAAATGCCCCGTCCTAATCCATCTGGACAAAGTCCACATCGATTACAAAACGATTCATAATAGTTGATTACATCGCGAGGTATTTGACCTCTATATGATACACTTTTACAAAAATTGCATTCGTTTTTAAAAGACAAACTTTCATTTCATTGAAAGCTGAAGACATGCATACCATTTCATAATACATCTAACTATATTTGACTTAATAATGATCTTGATGAACTCGATGACTTGAATGCAACGTCTTTTGAAATATGTCATGAATGACTCCAAGTAATATCTCTAATATGAGCAAATACACAACGGAAGATGTCTTTCGTAACTGAGAATACACATCCTTTAAAGTGTCAACCAAAAGGTTGGTGAGTTCATTTGTTTATCATAACAATCATTTCATAATTTTAATAGACCACAAGATTTCATATTTTCATTTCTCATAAACATACGTCCCATGCATAGAGACAAAAATATCATTCATATGGATTGAACACCTGGTAACCGACATTCACAATATGCCTATAAGAATATCCCCATCATTCCGGGATCCTCCTTCGGACATGATATAAACTTCGAAGTACTAAAGCATCCGGTACTTTGGATGGGGCTTGTTGGGCCCGATAGATCTATCTTTAGAGTTCGCGTCAATTAGGGTGTCTGTTCCCTAATTCTTAGATTACCAGACTAAAAAGGGCATATTCGATTTCGATCATTCAACCATATAATGTAGTTTCAATTACTTGTTTCTATTTCGTAAAACAGTTATAAAAATTGCGCATGTATTCTCAGCCCAAAAATATAAAAGGTAAAAAGGTAAATGAAACTCACCTAATGTATTTTGTAATAAAAATACATATGACGACATTAGACAACTAAACAATGCAGGGTTGGCCTCGGATTCACGAACCTATATCATTCGTATATATATTAAAACTTATAATCATAATCGAACAATTCCATATGTTATAACTTTATATATCATTTATTTAATTTGTATATATATTTGAAAATGATTATTATTTATATAGTTATATGTATATATATATATATATATATATATATATATATATATATATATATATATATATATATATATTAAATATATCTAATTTGTTTTATATGAATATTTATGTAAAAAAAATTGTTAATATAAAATATTCATACATATATGTAATATTACTTATAAGTATATTTTTATATATTTAATAATATAGTAATTAAAAGTTGTAATTGAATATAATGATAATATTAATAATAACATTACTTATAATAATAATTATAATAAGAATCATAGTAATAATAGTAGTGACATTTATAATAATATTTGTAGCAATATTGGTTTTACTGTTATGATAGCCATGATATTAATTTTAGTACTTACCTACTAATAATATTTGTGACAATAATATTACTTATGTCAATATTACCACTTCTATTATTTACAAAAAGATATTAATACAAATGTGTACAAAGATGATAACAATTTATATTACTTTTTTAATAATAATGATAATAAACATATTCTTGCTAATAATATTATAGTTTTACATTTAATAGTAATATCATTTTTAATACATGTAATAATATTAATAATAGATGTAGTACTTATTATTATCAATTCTTATAATAACAATAATAATAACTACAACAATAGTAAATATCATGATGATAATAATAATAATAATAATAATAATAATAATAATAATAATAATAATAATAATAATAATAATAATAATAATAATAATAATAACAATAATAATAATATTTAAAGAAATAATAAGGCTACCTTTAAAAGGATAATTCCTAAAAATAAATGCTATAGCCCTGGCTCGAACCCTTGACCTCCCGCTAACCCGACATACACTTAAACCATCTGCTCCAGCTCGTCTTTTCTGTTTATTTTCTCTTCTTAAAATATATAACCCGTTTTGTTTTAAAGATTCATCTTCTTCTTCTTCAAGGTTAAACAATTGAACCAAATTCCCTTTCAATCTTAATAATAAGTTTCAAAAAAAAAAAAAAAATGATTTTAGGATATAGTATCCAATACTAAAATAATTATTTCGTAATTAATTAAAAAGGAAGAAAAGAAAAAAAATAAAAAAAATAGAAGCAGCACGATGCTACTGTCGCTGCTTGGGTTTTAAAAAAAAAAAATTGATTTACGACTTTAGTCAATTATTAGACTTTGATTATAACATAACATAGTTTGATAATCATATATAAAAACTGATAGAATCGTTAATTGCTCTTGAAACACAAACACAAACTCGAATTTGGATCAAGAACAATGGTTGACTTTTAAATTTTTAAAAGTTTGACTCCAAAATTGGAATTCGATAGAACTAATTAGGATTTGAAACTTTACAGGTAGTTTATATAAACGATTTCTAACAACTTCGCATTAACAGATTTTGAAATTTGATTTGGAATTAAATTTTGGCTAGAAAGAAGAACGTACAGGGGTATTGAGTTGCTCCTTTTAATTTTCTGTTTAAAAATTCCATTTGATACTTACAGTTTTATTTAATAACTGAGAATGAGAATTTGATTAAGGTTGTTAATATCCTAGTGTAATACTCTTGATTTATATTCTGTGGAAGTCGTTCAAAAATTATTAAGCAGGAACAGAGGTTAAATAAAAAATGAAATTGAGAGAGACCCCTAACTGAATTGTACCAGTTGATACCAAATTTCAACAATCCATAGACCAAAAACAAAAATTAAAACAGTTGAAAGTGATCCTAAAGTTGATTTGGAAATCAATTCGTATGATTTGTATATATATATATATATATATATATATATATATATATATATATATATATATATATATTATATATATATGTATATATTAGTTAATAAATATAAATATCACTAATAATATTATAATTAATAATACAAATATAAATATAAGTTCATTGGTAATTATTAGGAATAATAATAAGTTGTTTTATATTAGTTATTATAAAATTTTTAGTTATGGTAATACTATTAACAATAATAATAAATAATAATAATATTAATAAAAATAATACTTTTATAATTTGTAATAATATTAATTAACATTAATAATTAAGATAATATTAATAATCATTATCAACAATATAATGATAAAATTGTATTATTTACATGTTAATATTAATAATGACTTTAATAATAATGACAAAAGTAAAAATAATGGTAATCATAATAATTATCATAATATTTATAATTCTTAGTAATAATTTTACTAACAATATTTATAATATTAATACTTAATAATAACTACAATAATAACTGATAATATTTAAATTCCAATTATAATATATACACAAACTAATATTGATATTAATATTAGTATTATTAATAAACGTAATAATAGGGTATTATGACAATTATATCCTTAACTTGTATTTATATTTAATATATACAAATTATTCATTATATAATATTTTGTAATTATATATATGGTGACTCATATTGAGTAATAAACTTTTATGTAATTATTATAATATACATATTATAATATATACTTATAGGAATCATTTAAATTTATTTTAGGTATAACTTAATTACTTTATATCTTTTTATATATTAAATTTTAATATTTAAATTATATTTTTTTAATTATAATATATATATATATATATATATATATATATATATATATATATATATACATATTTATTTATACACAATTGTTCGTGAATCGTCGAGCTTAGTCAAATGTCAAATGATTTCATCTAACTGTTCCAAAACTTTGAGACTCAACTTAATAGACTTTGCTTATCGTGTCGGAATTCTATAAAGATTGAGTTTAAATTTAGTCGGAAATTTCCGGGTCGTCACAGTAAATTCACTTAGGGCCAAGTTAAGGGCCACAAGATCAGTGGATGGAGTGTCATAACTCCACTTCCAACCACCTTCATCTTTCTACTTTAAGTTTAGAGTGAGAAACCCTTTGAGAGAGAGAAAGCTCAAATCAAGGAGGAAGAAGTTGATTTCGGGCCAAACCGCGTGTGTTAAAATTTTTCATCTAATCACTAGCCACGTTGTGATTATGGTGGCAAGCTCTAACTTTGATTTCCTTATTTTAATTTGTTTAAGGGTTAGGGTTTGGGTTAGTAATGAACATAAAACCCATATTTGGTGATTTTAGGTGTTCTTGGGTAAGATTGAGTCACGAGGACCCAATGATGACTAACCTAGGGTTTTAGAAATGTTAAATGGACTTATGAGTCATAATTGGTTGGTTAATTACTAGCACACCTAGTTATTAAGCAAATGGGTGTTAATGGGGTTAGTGGATGACCTGAAATAGGTGTGTGACTTTAAAATGGTTAAACGGGTAATAATTAACCTAGTTGGGAATGATGGGTATGAAAGACCCTAATTGTGTATTAGTTAGTGTTGTTGGACCTTAGTCACTAGCTTTTAGTGATATGTGATGATCTTGACCTTAAATGGACGGTTTTGGTGAAAATGGGGCATTTAATGCATCTAAGTCATTAAATGCACATGAGTGAATAGTTGGTGTTTAGTCCAACTAGTTTGTGTGTTGATTGAGTACTTATTGTTTTAGGTACTTTGCCTTGAAGCTTTCGGAAGTATAAAACATTCACCGAAGGCATTAAGGTGAGTGGAATGATTATATGCGTATGTATATAATGTATTTATTTGTATGCTATGGTATGAACCAAAGAGCCGGTAATGCCATAGTATGTGCGATGGTGCTATGATGTGAACCAAAGAGCCGGTAGCGTCATAGTACGTGTGTTGTAGTGTGAACCAAAGAGCCGGTAGCACTACGGCACGAGTTGTTAGAGTGTGAACCAAAGAGCCGGTAGCACTTTAGCGTGAGTATGACTCGGGTTGTGATGTGAACCAAAGAGCCGGTAGCATCATAACCGATGCGTATGGTGTGAACCAAAGAACCGGTAGCACCATGACGCGAGAATGGTTAACCATGGTTGTGTATTGTATTTTAGCATATTGCATTATGTCGATTATATGCTATTGATTGTGCTAGTTGCGGTTTTGGAGATTATTAGCTTCGTACTTGAGATGGTATGCTAATTATATTGCTAGCATGTATGCGGTATGTGTGTAAGTGTTTGCAAGTAGGTATATTATATATGTATGTGTATAATTATTACATTCACTAAGCTTTAGCTTACCCTCTAGTTGTTTACCTTTTTATAGGCTCTGGCGTGGACAAGGGTAAGGGCGTGCGTTTGGATTAGTGATCCCGCTTTGTTTTGATAGGGGACGCTTTTGGATGTGATAGGTTTTGAAGTTTGACCGATATTTGGGTAGTTTAACCCCCAAACATCATGCTCTAGAGTCGTTTGGAATTTAAACTAATTCGGTTGAAACTTGTATTTTGTACGAAACTCGTAATTTGGGCATACGTGGGCCCGGTGTCGTAAAACCCCTTTTATTATTGAATCGTGTGAGTTTTTCATATTATAATATGTTGTGAAAAGCGTTTCGTCTAAAAGTGTCAGGAAGTGGGTGATCTTTAATCCAAAAATGGAAATTTTGGACAGCAGCTGAGAGGCCTTGTGCGCGCCGCACACCCTAAGGTGCTGCGCGCCGCGCACTGTATTGTATAAAAAAATATATTTCGCGTGTTTGATTTTATAACGGGTTGGGTTGTTACATTAATAGGCAGAGGCCTTGTATTCATTACAATGGTCCTAAACGCCCTGGTCATAGGACATGTCACTGGGTACTGCGTTAGACTTGAAGATTCTGAATAGACAGTAACGTCCCTTACCCCCGACGCCCATGCAGTCTGACTACAGGCATGCACATTCAGACGGCTCATCCAATTGAGCGACTCGGTTGGGTGACGTATTCACATTCCACAATGGTCTAAACTTTCTTAAGCATAATAGAATACATGGTTTACCATATCCAAGAGACGTGATGTGTTTCAATGCTTTCGTTAATGATTGGTTTTTAAAAGATAGTTAGGCTCTTTAAAAAGAGTTCAACCATAAAGAACACCATGACCAAGTCAAGCTGACTTCCATGAACATGTTTGGTTATCCTAACGGTCTAATCCTTTATGTGTCTAAACAAACAGTTCCTTAATTAACTAAGAATCCCTCAAGCGGGGTGCAATGCTTCAGACTACATTATGGTTCAGTGTACTAATCAACACTAACCGGGTTCCATGGCCTTACTTAGCAGAGGTACAGCTTACAACAACCATTGTGCTTCAGCGTGCACGTACGAAGTTTATATGCTTAGTGACTACACTAGCATGGTCTGGGACCGACAATGTACTAAGGGTCTAGTCAGATGTTTCACTACGAAAGAGTCCTCAGTCAAAATCCAAAGCTTGATAGACTTACAACAACCGATGTGCCTCAGTCGATCTTATGTTGTATCCGATAGACTTCTCTTACCAAGGGGTGACACAGATAGTGTACTCTGAATCTGCGTTCGCGACTTCCCAATAACAGAGCCAATAACTACGTTCTATTAGTTGGAAAAGCGATTAAGTGTAAGTATAATCGGTAAGTATTTCAACAGCATACACAAACCATAACATTATTTCGGCATTATAACTGCTTACATCATAGCATACACTAAAGATAACTACTCGCTAATCATGGTAACAATACAGAACATATTGATTATATAAAGATAAGGGATAGAAGTACTAGTAGATTAAACGAGTTCCGAATACAAAAGTGACAACTTCAAGACTCCAGACCGCTCCTAATACAATCTTAGGCGTTCTTCTCCGGGTACTAGGTTTCTCGCACGGAGTCGAAGGCCTTGAGAGTATGACTAATATTGTACAAGAGAGAGAAAGAAGTGAATTGAATTATGTGTTGGAATGAATGACAAAGACCCTTTAAATAAGCATAAAATTTGCCTGCAAATGGCTGGCATGCCGTTTGCAGGGCCTGTTTGCTAAGGCAAGCCGTTTAATGAGTCCGTTTGATTTGGGCATTTGGCAGGCCGTTTGGAAGCCCGTTTGGCTTGCTGATTCCCTGGATCGTAACTTGATTTCTTGTCTTTCACTGTTTTCGCTCTAGAATCTTCGTTTTAGCTCCGATTCTCTTGATTCTTTTTGCACCGTCTTCATAATTACTTGTTCTTTAATTCTAACCGACGAAGTGGGTATTTTGCCGACAAAGTTCGAATCTTTCTTGTTTTGGGCCTTAATACCGGGATGAAAACGTGACTTTTTAGCCGATATCAGAGGGAGTACATAATTTGTTGTAGAGATATAACGTAAAAAAAGAAAATTTATACATAATTTTTTTGTTGGAGAGAAGGTTGAAAAAAGTGGTTTATAAATCTAGATCATAAAATATATGTATGTTCCTTCTCTAACCTCTAAAGTATGAACTTGGTGGAAACAATAATTGATTCTAAGAACTAGACCGACTGTACTTCTCTAACCTATAAATTATGTACTTGGTTCCAACACTTCTTTGTTCATTTCATTTTAGTCTTATTGATTTCTATGTGTTATTTGTGGTAGTCAAAGCTGTAACATATTATTTGAAAGACACACATTTAAAATATTTCAAAGAATCAATAACAAAATGGGTAAATTTTGACCCTTTTAATCTGGTCAACTAATCAAACCCATTACCATTTTATCTAAACTTTCAAATAGTAGCCGCTATGACCTATTGAAAATAGAGTATGAGCTCAAATTAACCACACTTAAGGGGTCGACATGTCCCTCTTAAACGCAACCACAAATAGTGTTTGAAAATGTTGATCAAGCATCATAAAATTTAAATAAGTGACTTATTTAAAACGGATTTCGAGTAGCCATGCGACGCACGGGCTCAAAACCTAGTATATATATATATAGTCATAATCAAAAGGAAAACACTTTTTTGAGGGGAAGTAAAATTTATTTTATTATTTTTGATTGTTTTGAATTTTTTTTTTCCAACATTAAGAGCACACGAAAATATGAGTATTTAAAAAAACACTTTGTGATGAATGTTATTATTATGACGGGAAATTGTTTGAAGAAAAAGCTGATAACATGCATCATGTATAATGTTAATCTTGAATGTCATTCTTCGAGCGTCTTTTTCTCATCATATGTGAAGTTTTTTTTTACAAGATTTAGCCCTATTTAGAGTTTAGGGCTTAGGTCCGATTTAGAGTTTATGGCTTAGGTCCCTAAACCCTAAACCCAAAACCCTAAACCCTAAACCTTAAACTCTAAATCCTAAACTCTAAACCGTTCGCGTTAAAAATTCAATCTAAACCCTAAACCCTAATTTTATAAACACAAAACCCTAATTTCTAAACCCTGATAGCTAAATCTTAATTTTTAACCCCTAATTTCTTAACCTTAATTTTTACTCCCCCCGTCCACAATAATTGTCTCATTTGACAATGAATGTTATCATTTATTTCTTCGAAGCAAAACATTCATTCCAATGAATGTTATCATTTATTTCTTCGAGCGTTTTTCTCCAAAATAATAACATTCATAACGAAGTGTCTTTTATAAATCTTCATTCACGTGATCTTAATGCCTAAAAAAATGAAAAAAAAATTACTTCCCCCAACTTCCACCCAAAAAAGTGCTTCCCTCTTGACTTATATATATATATATATATATATATATATATATATATATATATATATATATATATATATATATATATATATATATATATATATATATATATATAAGTGGTGTAGTTTTTTAACAAACTTCAAGGACCTAAGGTGTATTTTTGTCTAACGATCGTTAATGAATTTGACGAAGATTACCCCAATTTTAAAATTTTTGAATACACAATCCTTTTCTTGAGTAAAAATAAAATTGAAATCATTTTCGAGCTTATGCAATTTGAGGGTTACCTTGATTGTCAAATTGGATAATTTATGTTACCTTTTCGGGCTATTTGCCTAATAATTAAATATATTGATCAAAATCAATGCTTTTAATATTAACACTACTTGACTATCTATGTTTCTCTATAATATCGAATAATAAAATTATATTTAAAATTTATAATATTAACTACAATAATTATCACTCTCTTATTTTCTTTATAAGTGTCATATTTTAAGTTTTAAAAGTTTTTGTTTCAATTTTTTTTAACATTAGTGTTTATGTTATATAATATTTGATGAAATTTATATAATGTATCAAGTTTTTCTTTTTAAGAGCAGATTTACAATCAACACGAATTTAAACACGAATATATAAAAGTCTACTACTTAATTTAAATATCCAACATCTTGGTTGACGGGGTATCTCACACACTGCTAAGCTATTTTAATGTCACATTGTGACAACCCTCACTTTTTCATCCTTGAAAAGACTATTTTACCCCTAAAGTTTTTGCATGCCTATTAATATTGAAATTAATAAGTAATTGATCTACTTTAATACAACGTTGACCAAATATTAATTTTTAGTCGACACATTTTGTTAACTAAAGTTTATATTATCTAAATAATTAACTTTAGTTAATATTACCAGAATTAAAATTAATGTGCGACTACGTGTTAGTACATTCCTACGTATAACGTTTTTATTCAATAAATTGTCTTGGTTTTCAAACCAACATTATATTTTTTCGTGATTTTCAAATCCGAATTATTTTTATACGACATTCTTATGTCATTTGAAATTGATAAATTATTCTTATGTTTTATTTTTAGGGAATTCATCCTTCTCGCGTATTTAAATCACTTAGCATTTTATTTATCGGATCACGTTCGTTTAATCATTCGGGCCAATTCGACCGATCCATATGTGGTGGCCATGGGTTATCCATTTTCTTTTAATTGTATATTTTAGCCCACTACTTAATTTAATTAAATTAATAGAATTATAGATAAGTTTAAAAAAAATAAAAAATTAAATAGTTATGTTGCTCCCAAGTTCGGCCGACTCCTTAGGGGGAATTAAGCCCAAAAGTTTCAAAACCATATCCGTAATTGATTTAGTAAAAATCTTTATCTATTTATCTTAAACCTAAAAATCAAAAACACACTTTTCTTTCTCGTTTCTTGTTACTAGTTTAATTGATAAATTTAGGTTTATTTAATTGTGCAAGTTTTAGTTGTTAGTTGATATCAATCAAAACCCCCCCAATCAAACAAACCCTAGGACAATTGATAGTTTCAAATATCTGACTTACACCGTGTCTCTTGGGACAAACTTGATAAGAATACTTACATTAAAGTGCTATAATAACCGGGTTCTATGTGCTCGTTAGTTGTGTGTGCTTGATTGTAGTGTTTGAATCAAATATAAATTTAGAGGGTAAAAGATGTATATCGCACGAACGCATCACACTTTCTTGGCGCCGCTGCCGGGGATGCGGTTAGCTTAGTTAGTTATTTGATTTAAACTTTTAATTGTTCGATCCTTTCGTAGGGGTTCACCCTTACGGAAGTTACTTTTCGCATTTTATATTATTATTTTCGTTTGGAAAACTGCTTGTGTTTGTGTTGTGATTGAAGGATAGGTACCTTTGGTGTATGAAAACAAGGTCTCACAAGGATCAAGAATTCACACATCCATTTTCCGATCCGGAAAGACACGTGCACGGGGTTTATAATCGTAGAGAAGAAAGGGTATTAAGAAAGAATTTCGAAGCTTTGCCATTTTGTTTAGAAGAGATGGATCCAAATGGTAATCCGATTCACGATGAAGAGGGCAATCCTAATGGTCCTCCGGTTAATCAAGAATTATTGAATGATCTAAACGACACACCAATGTGGAACGCTAGATTGGTTGCACCAACAATGATAGCATCGGCTATTACAAAACCACCAATTGAAGCGGATAATTGGAAGATCGAGGGTAACTTTTTCACGTTGATCAAGGATACATACTTTCATGGGTTGATAGATGAGAGTCCATTCGAACATATTCAACACTTTAATGATCTTTGTGATATATACAAAACCAAAAACGTCACCGATGACGCTTTTAAGCTAAGGGCATTCCCCTTCACACTTCAAGGAGACGCAAAAGCTTGGATGTGAAGTTTACCATCCGATTCCATAAGGTCTTTTCAAGAATTAACAAACGAGTTTATCAATCATTTCTTTCCACCGTCAAAAGTAGAGCGGCTTAGAATGGAGATTAATGGATTCACACATTGGGGTGATGAGAGTTTGTATGATGCATGGGTTCGATTCAAGAAGCTACTAAGAGCTTGCCCACCGCATGGTTTGACGAAAAAGGAGTATATCAACACACTCTATCGGGGTTGTAATACTTTTACGAAGCAATATCTTGATTCTTCATCCGGTGGGGTATTTATGTACAAATCACCAAATGCGGCCGAAATTATGTTAGAGGGCATCTCGGTCAACACGTATGAATGGGCACCTTCACCGCGGGATTTGACAAGGAAAAGTGTAGCACAAGTCGAGAGTGAAAATGAGCAAGTGACGCTTGCAAGCTTGAACAATCAATTTCAAACATTTGGGAAATAATTGAAAAAGATTCAACCAACGGTAGTTGCAATGCAAGTAGGTTGTCAACGATGCGAGGGTCTACATCTCACGAAGAATTGTCCTAAAATTACTCAATGCAATCATGTTGATCTAGATGATATTCTCATGAATTTGGATGCTCATGTGAACTACGTGAGTAATCAAAACTACCAACGGGGAGGAACATCTAACCAAAGCTACTACAATCCTAATAAAAAACAAGTATCATTCCCCAACCAAACCAATACACCACCCGGATTCACAAACCAAAACCGAAATCAAGGTTACAACAACTATAACCAAAACTGAAACAACAACTTCCAATACCAAAACTAACAACCTTACAACAATCAAGCAAATTCAAATTATCAAAACAACCAAGGCTATAGCCAATCACAAAATAACCAAGGTTACAATCAACAACCTCAACAAAACAATCAACAATCCCAACCTTCGAAGAGCTTAGAAGAAATCATGCAAAACTACATCAAGAAGGTAGAATCAACCGAAGCTTTTCTAATGAAAGAGAATGAGCTCTTGAAATAACAACTCCGAAACCAACAAGCCTCATTCCAAAACCTTGAGAGCACCATTGGAAGAATTTCAAATCAAGTTGTCGAAAGACCACAAGGAACTTTACCTTCAAACACTCAAGTTAACCCGAATAATTACAACAACAACAACTGAAACAACCATCAAAAACACCAAAAATAACACGAGTTATTCCTATCAAGAGCAACACTACCAATCTAATCCAAAATCAAGCGAGTTCATCAAATTCCACAAATACTTATGCTCAAGTGAACTCGATTGATTCAATCGAAGAGGATCAATCCAAATACCCTCAAGCTTTCAAGTTCGACATTGAAGGAGACAAGTTTGATTTTGATGAAGCGTTAGAAATTGATACTATCTACTAAGGGGTATTTAAGTTTTCGGAAGATTTGGACGACGCAACATTCATTCCCTACCAAGTTAAAAGTGTAATGTCCATGGAGACTACTGAGTCGACATGCAAGGAGTTAAAGGGTGATTTTAAGCAAATTCAATTGGGAAAGGTTGATAAAGAGCAAAAGGTCGAAACTTTATTGAATACGAAGGCGCAAAAGAACGAGTTCGAGGTTTCTACCACATCAACTAAGGAGAAAATTGAGACACCGATCTCACATCCTCAATCACTACATCCTACACATCTAAATGATGTGGATTGTAAGTCAACCTTACCCGACAACAAAAATATTTATGTTAAACTCCCCTTGGCGGAGGTGCTTGAGAATATGCCCAACTATGGGAAATTTTTGAAGACACTCATGGCCAAAAAGGGAGATGTTGAGCAAGCATCCGTCGCTTTCATGAAAAAGGAGTGTGATGGAATTTTAAAGAAATGTAACCTACCATCAAAAATGGGTGATCCCGAACCTTTCCTTATCCCATGCAATGTAAACGGTTCGGAGATGCTCACATCTTTAGTTGATTTGGGAGCAAGTATCAACTTCATGCCCTACTCCATTTACAAAAGGCTAGGCCTAGGTGATCTTTCACCAACTACAACCGGGGTCAAATTAATTTATCAATCAATTAACTCTAGTATGGGGATCACCGAAGACTTAATTGTTAAGGTGGGGGACATGGAATTTTCCTTTGACTTTGTTATTATTGATATAAAGGAAGACCCGGTTGTACCCCTTGTTTTGGGAAGGCCATTTTTGGCAACCGCGGGCTCTTTCTTTGACATTAGGACCAGGAAATTGACTCTTCGGGATAAAGGTAAATGCATGAGCATAAAAACCAAATGTGTTAAAACACCATCAATGCCATTGAGCACACCGTAAGTTGTTGCTAGTATGCACTGCATTGCAAGCACAAGGCAAGTAGGTTCACCAATTAAAGGTAGTGGGGGATTAACCAAGGGAATTCAGGGTAAAGCCAAAAATCAAAATGACGTTGTTGACAAGTCTATGCGAAAGTTATTTGGGAGGGTGCATCGGGCTTCATCCAAAAAGGATGAACACTTGAGAAAATTCCTAGCTCAAAGGAAGAGAAGTTAAGTGGGGTGGTAATGAAAATGTTTCCTTTAGCTCAAAGGAAGAGAAGTTTACCACCCCGGGATTAGTTGAAATCTCAAGAGGATGGGAGTCGGGTTATAGACTCGTTAAAAACTTTCCACAATTGTGTATATAATTACTTTTAATTGCATTCCGTTTAGAATTTTATGATATTCCTTTTCTTAATTGCATTTTTATGTTTTTGTATTGCATGCATATGGGTAAAATCGGAAAATGTCAAAAATAGTTTGTGAATGGGTCAAAATGGACTTAAAATTGAAAAACCAGTAATCGGGTACAAATGCGGCGCTTTTGTCCTAGGAGCGTTGCTTTTCACTTACAAGAGCGACGCTTCTTCCACAAGAGCGACGCTTTAACCTGCAATTTTGTGTCAAAAATGAACAGTAGCCAAGAACGGCGCTTTTGTTCTCAAAAGCGGCGCTTTTAGTTCTCCTAGAGCGACGCTTTTCTTTCAAAAGCGACGCTTCTGTTTTGTCAGGAGCGGCGCTTTTGCATCTGTTACTTAAGAATTCTGCACGACCAAAACTTCATTTTTTCACACCCTACTTCAATTTTCTCTCTAATAGCGGCGCATCTATAACCCTAATCAACCTAAATCGACCCAAGGCTTCAAATTTCATCAATTTTCTTGCAAATCTTGATCATCTAACATGGGAAAAGTAAGAATCTATCATTTTAATTCACTCTTTAACATGATTTGATTGATTTTTACCATTTTTCTCTTTATGCTTAATTCGTAGATTATGCTTGATTTATTATGTTAATGGTCAAATTGTTGATGAATCTAGACTACATTGATGTTTATTAACATGATATGCATGCTTAGTTACATCAATTTCAACTTTGAAATTCTAGAGTTCATCCAAATTGGGGGGTTTTGATTTTGAGCCAAATTGGAGTGTTTTTTTGTTATTGTTGATGCTTAATTGTTAGTCTACTATGATTATCTTGCTTTGAATCCATCTTTCATGCTTAGGGTTCATAAGCTAGGGTTTTAAATAAGTTTGACCAATGTGAGCATGTGATTAGTGATAATGTGCTTGTTTGTGGTATACTTATGCTATAACATGAAGAATTGATATAATTTGATGAATACTCTTGTCTTAATCGAATTTTGAACTAATTAGGCTTTGACTAGGGTTGACTTTTTGCAATTGATTCATGTTGACCATGTTTGACCAAGATGAGCTTAATGATAGAGTATAATGCATGTTTAGCTTATGATACTACTCATGATTGACAATTGATTGCATGAGCTAAATGTTGCAGCTTTATGTAAAGTTTAAAATTTCACCAAGTGGTTTGTCTTTGTTTGGTTTCACATTTGACCATGTCTAAATGCTATTGTTTTATTCATGTATGATATACACGCACATGTTTTGCATGATGAAACTAGTTGTGAAATTCTTGAAATCAACTTGGAAATTATGATTGGACTTTGAAAAGTAAATTGTTTTATGTGCTAACTTTTATGTCTCCACAATGTTTTTCTCTTGTTGTCTTGTCTTGTAGACTAATAATCCAACAAGGTCACATGGTGGCTCAGCAAGCGGAGCAAAACCACAAAAGGGTATTGGAATTAAGGGTAGGGGTAAACGCCCAGCTCAACAAGAGGTTGAGGTTGAGGATGAGGAAATTCCACAAATCCCAGAGGATATCCAAAGACTCTCATCAGACCCGTGGTTACAACAAATTTTGCTTAACCCACGTTTTAGAGCGGGCTTAGAGCTTAGGCTCAAGGACAGTTTCTATCCTGGGAAAACCATTGACTGGTCTCTTCTGGATGAGGCCGGTCTTACTGATGAGGTTGAGAGTCTTTTTGCGGCTCCATATGGGGAATTATCAATCAACCCTCGGGTTCTAATCTTCAGGTATAATGAGCCCATTTACACTGTCCCAACCCTAGAGTTCACTTCTACCTTGATTGTAAACTTTAAGGTAGGAACAATCACTGACCAAGAGTACATGAACTTTAATTTGGGCGGGCAACAATGAAAGATGAGCATGCTTCAACTCATTAGAGCCCTGGGAATTTACACTGAATTTAGAAACACCGATGGACTTTGGGATTTCCTTTTGTCTTGCAAAATTCCAAACACCAACCCTCAAGAGTTTAATTACCCTGCGGCCTGGAACCGAATAAGTGATGGAATCTTTTGCCCGGGTAAAACTGTAGCCAACACCCTTAAGACACATGAACTTTGGATAATAGCCCACTTCATTGCGAACACGGTTCACTATCGTTTCCATAGCAATGAGAAAATGTCTTATTTAGACATTTGGCTCACTTACCGAATTGCCAATAGGAAACACGTTCATGTTCCCCATGTGATTACTGACTATCTTTTCGATAAAATTAGGACAAAAGGGAAGAAAGGTACTGTGGGTGGTGTATTTGTGACAAGGATTGCAAGGTATTTGGGAATTGATGTCTCGAGGTTCACGGCCAATGAAATGGCAAAATTTGGGTATGCGGATTTTAAAGGGGGTAAGATTTTGAAAAGGGACATGAACAAAAATATAAGAAAGTGGTTTGATCTAAATGCCATCGGGAGAGATGAGGAAGAAGAAGAACAAAGGGTGAGACATGCATATGAAACGGGTAATGTAGGAGCGAGTAGTGGAGCACAAGGTGCGGGGAGTAGTGCTCCGAGCGGCTATAACCAAGCTTGGCTTGAAAATCAATTTAACCAACTCAATTTAAACCAAGCAAACCAAGCATATGAGGCTAGTTACCACTTCTCGGGGCTACGTGCGATTTCACAATGGCAAGTCCATTGTGGCCAATTAAGCCAATGGACCTGAATGCACCCCAACCTTTTCCTCCCACATACAACTCGTATGATCTTGAGCACCCTAGAACCCAACCTTTCATTGACTATAACCCGAACGAAGCATATAGGAGAGCCTGGGAATTTGAGCATTTTGAACGTTTAAGGCAATAACAACAACAACAACAACAACAACAACAACAGGAGCCAAATGAGTGGAATAGGCCACCTAATTATGATGATTATGCAAATCCTGAACAATTCGGAAGCTCTTACTCAGGAGGGTATAGTTGGTGGTAATTCTTATTGTTGTGCTCTCGCTCTCTTTGCTCATGGTCTAGTTAAAACTTTTAATATTTGAATTGTGAAACTTTTTATTTGAATTTTTGGCATGTAATAATTATGGGCGGATGGTTTGGGAGCTTTTGAACAATTTGTTGATGATCGTGATGTGTTTGGGATGGTGAAAACATTTTAATTTGTCTTTGATGTTAGCTATTTGAATCCGGAGGGCTTGTGATTCCCGGATAAAACAATTTGAATTTGAATTTGGCATATAATAACACAACACTATTTAGGATTATGATGTTTTATTTATTGTTGATTGTGTGTTTGATGTCGATTTGATATGTTGGTTGATTCATCGAATTATGCATATGTGATGTTGATCATTGTTATATTGTGCTTGTTTGTTGAAGCATTGAGATTATCTTTTGCATATGATCTTGTTGAAGTAGGTGAATTGATTGAATATTTCATTATGATGATGGATGTTTGTATAACTTGGTTGTTATCTTGGAAACGATATGACTTTTTTATGGGCGCTCACACTCCCCTGAGTATGGCCCCGCACATTTTGTACCTTGTGAGCATACTTCAATTGTAGAGAATGCCATATGCACTTGGCTCTTTCTTTTTGCTCATCAAGTGGTACAATAACATGCAAGCGAATTTGGTGACTAAGTAATACTCAAATGGTGACAACAAAGATCGTTTGATCTTTGCTGGTTTTTACTTTCTTCCCTCTCATCTTTTCTATTTCAAAATGTTCCTCATTTTCACTTATTCTACCGCTTTAATGCAATGAGGGCATTGCATACGCTAAATGTAGGGGGAGAGTTAAAATTTTGGGCCATTTTTAAACTTTTTTGGGTAAACTAGTCACATATACTCTCTAAAGATTAAAACTTGCAATGTCGAACAATTTTTGAAAAAGTTTTTAACCATTACACTAATTCATATCATAAACACTAAAATGGTTGAAACTTGTAAAATTTTCAGACTTTTTGGGAAAAGTAAAGTCTTTTCCTTAATTTTCAAAACTTAAGGAAGTAAAGTCTTCCTTTTGATTCATTCTTGTGATTCACCAAGTGAAAGTAAAGTCTTTCACTTTTCTTATGATTTTGCGCGAAAATGATAAAATTTTGAGAAAAAACAAATTTATGCTTGAAAGTTAAAGTCTTTCATGCATGTGCACCAAAACCAAGTGTTTAAAGCTTTATGCTTTAACACTACCGGATGAATCAAGTCCATCCATTGTAGGGAGTCAAGTCTCCCGAATTTCGTTCTACTTGGTGTGGGAGACTTCCTAATCCACACCATTTCATATTGACATTAGTTGCCTCATCATTTCATGATGTTTCAACCGATGTATCATACCATGGGAAGAGGAGCCTTAAGCTTCACAAAGTGCTATATTTTTTAGGAGCAATGGCTTCGTGCTAGTGTTTCTAGATAACACAACCCATAGCCAAAAGCTATGGCACCCTTGCGCTAGCAATTAACAAGAATTTAGTAACTACTTCCTACCTTTTCTAAAAATAAGCATAAAAGCTTGTTATGTGAGAAGTAGATAAGCATCATCTCATTTTGGAAGTAAAGTCTTCCAAACATGGAAGTAAAGTCTTCCAAGTTATGTTGGTTCCAAGCTTGGGAGTAAAGTCTCCCAAGTCAAGCTCGGTTATTTGAAAGGAAGTTAAAGTCTTCCTAGTGCTTTAAAAATTTGGATTTAGCGGACTCTCTTATTTAGCCACGTGGGGTCCTAATTCCACGAACCTCCGTCAATGCTTTCGCACTACTATGAGAGAAACCATAGAGTTGTGATAGAAAGCTTGATGAGTGACGGTTACCCCATGCCCGGATAACCAAATAAAGGTGGGGTACCCAGTCCCTTACCTTTGGCACACCTACCTTAACCCTATTCTTGGAATTGACGATTATCAATTGGAATTGATGACATATATTTGGAATTATCATTCTTGGAATTGACGAAAAATAGGTGTTTTGGGGGCATGGAGGTGGAAGAGGGATAGCCATTGCGGGTTGATGAGGTGAGCATTCTTTTTGGATGCGTATTCTTTACACGATGCAATTTCATGATTAGTGTTGATGTGTGCGAATTTCATGGACCTTATTCATTTCGGGGTGCATTTTACATACTTTGGGTACACTTTGAGTTGGTTTGAGTAGACTTGTATTTGATATGATCGATTTGTTTGATGAGTTTATGGATATCCCGTGAATCCTACATATTTGGTCAAGGCCAAGGAGGTCAAGTTCGAGTTTGTAATGATTGGTGTTTGATGACCTTCTAGTAGATGAAGTTGACTTTGATCGGGGGCATGATTGGTTCGGGTAGACTTAGGCTTGAATTGTGTTTATGTTAGTGTTTGAGGATTGAAGATTTGAAGATATTATTTGGAGCTTGAGTTAAGCTTGCGTTAGTAGAAAGAAGAGGATGATTGTGCTTGGTCCTAGTAAGTGCAAGTTTTTGGAGAACGCTATTACCGCCTAGTGCATATTCATGAAAGGTATCATTTTGAGCTTAACCTTCTTGCGCTTTGGCATTGTTCACTTATTTGTTCTCTATCTCCAAAGCTTGTTTTGTCGATTGTTTGCTTGAGGACAAGCAAAGATTCAAATGTAGGGGGTTTGATATCACTCCATTTTTATATGTTTTATTTCGCGATATCTAACTCACTTCGCTTGATTTTTTACTACCTCGGAGCCTATTTAGTGTGTTATTGAGCTAATTGGTAAATTAAGGGCTAAGGAGTTGATTTGGTGTAAAATTGACCAAATCATGAACAAAATTGGCTAAGAAAATGACAAGTGCAGGAAACAGCTCCAAAAGCGCCGCTCATGTAAAGGAGCGCCGCTCCTGAAGGCCCAAAAGCGCTGCTCCTGAAGGAAAAGTGGCGCTATTATGCACGATTTATCTCCATTTTTTATTAGTGAGCAGAAGCGTCGTTCTACATGTCAAAAGCATCACACCTGATCAGCCAAAAGCGTTGCTCCTCAACAAAAGCGTCGCCCCTGTTCAGAGCCAAAAGCGGCGTTCCAAAGTCAAAAGCGCCGCTCCTCATCAAGCTAAAAGCACCGCTCCTGAAGTAAAAGCGGCGCTCCTGACACTGTTTCAGCCAAGATTTTTAGCACTATAAAAGGAACGAGATTAGGTCGTTTTATATATATGCATCTTTGGGAGCAGCTGCTTAAGGTCCGAATTTCACATACAAAACCCTAATTTCATCATCCGTTGGTGTTTAAGGGTGGATTCAAGGAAGCTAGCTCAAGATTCATCATTGTTTAGATTAGATCTTCATATTCTTTACATTTTGGGTTGTAATCTTCACTTTACTTTTCATATTTTGCATTGATTACTTGTAATAACTTGAAGATGATCATGATTTACATTTCTATGCTTATCATTTGTTTAATTTTAGCTATGATTGGCTAAATCTCTTGTTTTTGCTTATCTATGAATCTCTAATGCTAGTGTTTGCCCCAAATCAATTGATTATTGTTGTTTGAATGAATTACATGATTTTATGTTGTTGAGTTAGCTAAAGATCCATTGCTATGAATTTGTTTTAGGCTTGACTTTGATTACATATGTTGTGTAGCTCTCTTAGTGATTTGAGAAGTGAATCAATATGTGCTTCAACACCTTAGGTGATCTAGACAACTAGCTTAGGAATTGCAAGTGATTGTGTTCTTGATCTAGGTTAGTTTTCAATGGGCCTTTAGTCAACATAGTAATGCCGATTATCTTAAGTGATTTCGATAGTTGGGGGTTTTAAGTGATTTCAACCTAAGCTCAATCTCAATGACCAAGTCATGCTTAACTCGATCTTAAGATATAAAGCTTATGTGAATTCACGGAATATCATTTGATTTGAGGTTTAGTAGTGATGCTAAATATTTAATAGTTCAACAACTAATGAGATAGCAATATAGGAAAAATGGGGCAAGACAAGCATAGAGAGGATTAGATAAGTGAACACGTCTTAGTTAATTTGTTTTAAGTCTTAATACTTCATTACTCGTTTCTTGTTACTAGTTTAATTGATAAATTTAGGTTTGTTTAATTGTGCAAGTTTTAGTTGTTAGTTGATATCAATCGAAACCCACCCCCCCCAATCAAACAAACCCTAGGACAATTGATAGTTTCAAATATCCGACTTACACCGTGTCTCTTGGGACAAACTTGATAAGAATACTTACATTAAAGTGCTATAATAACCGGGTTCTAAGTGCTCGTTAGTTGTGTGTACTTGATTGTAGTGTTTGAATCAAAGACAAATTTAGAGGGTAAAAGATGTATATCGCACGAACGAGTCAACCATCACTTTTAATTTTTAATCACATCTCCATATTTGTTGATCATTGTCCAAGACTTGTTGCATATTTGTACTTATCTCGATCCGATCTTCATTCTCGTCTTTCTAGTTTCTTACTTAGGTATTTTTCATAAGCCCTATCTTTTCAATAATTAATTATTTACATGTTATATTGGCTGTATGTATAGTTATAGTACTTGTGTATAATTGTGGGTTAATAAAAATTGATTACTTGTATCAAAAGGGCACTTTTTCGGTTTATAAAATTGTGGACAGCATCTAAATTGGTATTTTTAGGTTCTGTACGTTGATCTTTGATCTCTAATTTATTGTTCATTGTATTGGTCTTGTCGAGTAGTTAATTTTTCATGTAGACTTTGTTCAAATCCGATAAACGAGTCAAAAGCAAGGGCCAAATCAAAATAATATGTTTTTAATATATAAATACATTTATAGCAGGTCTGATCAGGTTGTATCGGTCTGCGTGTGACCTGATATTAAAATTCTGAGTTCACGAGTGCATGTGTATCGAAAAATTAATAAGTTTGGACTCTTGATTCATGTCGTTTGCAATTTTTATGAATTAGATTTGATTTTTCAAAGTTTATAAAAATAAAGTTTATTAAAAGAATGCTGATTGAGAAAATGAGTTTTTGTCGAGATCGTGTCGATCACCATGGTCATTTAAAAGCTGTAAAAATCGAAAAATAAATCATGTAGTATCTTGATAGCAAGTGGAAGCTATTGGTTCTGCTCGTTTGTCAAACCGAGTCCCGAGCTTCATTTTAAAAATTGTCAAAATGGGTCACCTGGGCGCACTTGTACTTTATCTGAAAAGCTGAAACAAAATCATTGAAATGTCAAAACAGAATCGGTTGCCACGAGTCGCTCAAACTGAGTTTGCTCCTGAATATTTTTGTGTAGTCTTTTTTGTGGTAAAAACTAACACTTGGCATTGGCCGTTTATCAAGTAAGGTCCCACGAAATTTTATAAAAATTCCCAAAGTGGACAGTTTGATTATTTTTACAATATTTTGGAGTTTGTAATTTTTCTAAGTCATTTAACTACCAAGACTAATTTTATGATAATATGATTTTGAAATGAGTATAAATAAGTTTTAAGGATTGTTTATAAGTCTTGTTGACTTTTAACATTGACCGTTGACATTTAAAAATTGTTTTGAGTTGAGTGTTGACACTTTTAGGTTGACGTTTGATTATTGACTTTTTAAGTTGACTTTCTAAATAAAGAAACCTTCTAAATGAAGAAACTTTCTTAAAATAGAAAATTTCCTAAAATAGAATATTTCTAAAAATGGAAACTTACTAATAATAGAAAGTACGGGTAATCCTTTAACTCGATCAAATCTTTTGTCACCTAATTCTAAATCCACATCAAGCACTAGGACTATCATGCATTGACCCGACCCAAGTTAGGCTTTTACTTACTTACTTTCGTAATTAGGTTGAAGTCTCGATCATACTTGATCTATTATTCGTGCACGTGTGATATTTTTCTATGCACTCTAAGGTGAACTTCATAGCCCCGCTTTTACATACTTTATTGAACTTTATAAATCTTGGGGTGAGACACGTGCTTGCTTTTGAAATTATTTACAATTTAGACACAAGTGCCTAAACTTTTTGATATGCAACTTCATGAGACTTTTGTTAACTTGTATTGATGATTGTATCTTTACATGCAAATCACTGCCATAATATCGTTAATTGCTGGAATTAAAATGTTGCAAGCTTAATTATTGTGAGTAGGCCTATTGAGAGCGACGTCTCTACCCATTGACCGATCGTCAAGTGGGTACATAATGATGATTACCGACACAGTCATAGTGTCACGGGGTTTATGTTTAGCTCGATATTATAACGCATGGCATATTTTTAATGATATGTTTACATCATATCAACTATTTAATTTTATATTGATATATTTATATCAACTTTTTAAACTAAATCTTGTGGTCTAAACTCTATTATACTTATAAACCTATGTTGTTCACTCAACCTTTGTGTTGACATTTTAAGCATGTTTTGTCTTAGGTACTTAGATATTATGCTTCCGCTGTAGAACTTTGATGTTAGTTAGAAGTCAAGCCATGCACTAGGACCAGAGTTAACATTCGCGTCAATGTCGATTTTGACGGGGTGTCACAGTTGGTGTCATAGCCTCTGGTTGTATGGAACTAGGCAGTCTTAATGCGGACAACCCTGATTAATATGGTGCATTAGAGTCTAGTCTACAGCCCAACCTATAGCTTTAGAATATTATTACTTGCATCATCTAAATACATATCTCTTACTCTCTGACTCTGGGAGGAACTCCCATTGTGATTCAAGGTATTCTTTGGCTTGCGCGAGTTATCTTTATAAGACCACCTTGGTTAGAGGAACTGAGGGACGTCATTTATAATTTCTGTAATTCTTGACATTTCTATGTCATCTATTACGGTTATATATATAACGTTTGTGTTATGTTACGCAAGATGTCATTTATGACTTCTAAAATGCTAGACATTTCAATGTTAGCTATTATATTTATTTATATAACATTCTTGTTATATTACGTGCCTTTGTGCCTTGGTTTGCGAACCAGAAAATGTCATTATTGACTCATGCAGATTCTCGACATTCTTATGTCATCATTATTCATATTTATTACTCTATTCTGTAGAAAATCGAAGTTTGATCACGTATCCTGACCTTATGGAGAGTATGAATTAGTGAAATATAATGACGTTTGGCCAACGTGATTATATTACGGTAATTCATGTAGAAATTCCAATATCATGACATGAGGAATAGAAAGTGAATCAAAGAAAATACTCAAGTTATTCATTCAAAATTTCCATATCATTGCATGAGGGGTGAAAAAGTATCATATTCTTATTCATAAATATACGAAGAACTCGTTTTAACCATACTATCTATCTCATACTTATTAGTAGAATGACAATCTCTCCTACATCGTAAGGGTTGTGAACTGAGGAACTATGAAATTTTACACTCATATCTCCTTATTCTTGATAGTTAAATCATCATCTGTTGTATCCGGATTCGCTCTATTATTACGCCCTTGGTATAGATTTTCATATGAACCCCTTTCATTTGAATTTTCAAAAGTCAATCTTATAAACACTATTACATTCTCTATGCCTAGATGGTAAATATCCCACATGCATAATCTTTTGAAGAATAGAACCTCCCTACGGGTATCTTTTTCTGATTACCAAATTTCTATACTCGTGCATTCATTACTTGGTACCATGCGAGTAATGATGTCATACCCAAATAATAATCGATCACCGTCAATTCAAAATCAAAGGCGGGATACACCATTTGAAGTTCCTCCATCTGCATGCGGGCTGCGGCATGAGCAAATTCATCCTAATCACATCTAAAAACTACGATAGCAAATTCCATCATACACTAACGTGCTTTCTTCTCGGGCCGGTAAAGGCTGCAGTTAAATATGTTTCGATCACTACATTGATATCAAGAGATACTTCATACACTCAATATGATCAAGAGTAGCATTAAGATGATTATCATTATGCTACTTAACGTCAAACATCGTGTAATTTGATGTACCCAAACAATGACGCGACCTGTGAGTCATTAACTACTCCCTAAAAATCTTACTTCATTCCATCCCAATGCTAAAAGCATAATTTGCACTAAAAAAAATCTGTTACTCACTCTATACGAGTGAAGTGCTTACGTTTAGTAACGAATATATCGCTCGCAACACCTCAGTCTCGTTAGATCGCATTGCCTAACCTCACATTGAGATTAGGACTTCCTCATTAACGATAATGTGTGTTGAATACCATACTCTTCTCGCACAAACTTCTACATAGATAAAACTTACGACCATCAATTTCACACCATAACCTCGCCATTCGAACACTCACTTTAGTGAGTCAACTTTATGCACCTTAGTACATAAGAGCTGCGAGGTTTACTCATCACCATAGATCTAGCTATGCATGTTAGTTATATCATTAAATGATTTTATATTAATGGTCCTAACAATGACAAACAACATCATGTGCTTACACCACCCTTACTTATTAGGAAAATTCATATTCAAGTTATCTTGAAATCTATACAACTGTCGAAAATTGAGTGATTCGTGACACGTCATACAACGTCCACGAACATCCACTAGCACTTGAATGATCCAAATTCTAAATTACAAATTACCCAAAGATCTTATTTTCCATGCCTATTGGAATAATACTCCTTCTAACGTAACTCTTAATCTTAAAGTGATTACTCTTTTGGTAATATTAACATCATCAGTTTTCCAACTTAAATATTAGTCTTAACCACTTGATAATTAACTTCTCATCCTCTTAGTCTACCATTCACACCTCTCTTGTCTGCAACAGCTTCAAACATGAATATTTTAGGTCCAAGAACTTGTGCCCTGATAATAGTCACCAACCACGTTCATATTCATTGGTTTTCATTACCTCGTAACATTTTTTACTCAAATGTCACTCGATAATTCAGAATCTTCAATCGATCTTTTTCAAATACGTAACCTCCAAAAATACAAATACTCTGTTTTGCAAAATTTCATACACATTATTTTTCTTTCCGATTCTCTCAGAATTTATTGATAAAATGATTTACAAAATTTACTTTCACTTATGCGATTTATAAATCATATATACATCATATATAATCAAATAAATAAATTTACCTTCATTTATTTTGACTAGTAAATACCAAATTATATGTTCACTTTTACAAATCAATTCTTTTACCTTTTAACTAATTAAGAATTATCTTACTTAAAATAGTACACGCCGTCCATAACTCTAGTTTTACTAAGAACTTCGTTCTATTATTATTTTCACATCAAAACGACTTGAACTTTTATTAAATTTTCATTCCTTGTTATATAAAGATTTTCGTATTATTCTACACCATGTATTAATCGCAATTTCCCATCGCCCTCCGAAACTTATTATTATTTCATCATTCAAAACTCTCTGTTCTCATCAACTCTTCCTTATAATGGCTGGTCGTGGCCGAACGCGGGCTGTAAAATCAGTGACTGAGATACACTCAGTGGTCACCTTGTTTGTAAGAAAGACAATGAGTGGGTTTCTACCCAAACTGATATTACAGATAGAGATTTCATTAAATTCGTTTGAGAAGTTTATACTCCCATTACTTCAAAGCTAACCGCAACACCCCCGAAAACATCAAATCTATATTTAATACTTAGTGGCTCGAGAAAACATTTTTTGAGATTTTCTCACTTGGTGTAAACTATTTATTATAACCAATGATTCATGTTTATTGTGATGTCCTGGAAAATTTCGACTTATTTAAACCAATTCTCTATATGATTTAATATTTAAGCAATGCATTTTGACAAGTTTTAAAACTTTTGTAGATGAGTTTTATATAACGGTTGACCACCTTGTTTGTCCGACGATTCACGAACGTCATAACTTGTGATAATTATATAATTATGTATGTATGTATGTATGTATGTATGTATGTATATATATATATATATATATAAATATATATATATATATATATATATATATATATATATATATATATATATATATATATATATATATATATATATATATATATATATATATATATATATATACAGAAACATGCGAATAATATTTATATACGAAATGATAAAATTTACTAGTGAATGATACAATTTCAAATTAAAAATTTTACGTATATAATCGTTTTATTTTTATGATGTATTTTTTTAAATTTTTAAGAAGACACGAAGTTAAATTAAAGATGTACAAGTTATAAAGCACAACGTACAACAACGTAACTTAAATAGTTGAATTAAAATTAATTCATTTACTATTCATGTGAATAGTAAATGAAACGAAATTAATTAATTTACTATTCACATGAAAGCGACATGATAGAAATTATTAATTATAAGTTACATAAAATACCCCTGAAGTATTTAATAAATACGACTTTTTAAAAGATTAAAATTCGTTAATTCGATTGAATTAAACGAATTCAGTAAATTACGGTGGCACAGAATGATCAGCAGACTAGTACGTACACTCTACATCGAACTTATATAGAAATTTTATAAATAAATGGACCTTTTTACAACTAGTTTTATAAAGCTTAAGACCAAAATAAATATATGTATTCAATTATAAAAAGTGGAATTCTTTTTATTTATACTTTTACCCGTCAATTATTAGCAACAAAGTACGAAATGCCAGTCCGCGAAAACTGTCGACAGATATTATTGAATGTTAATTGTCACATTTTTATTTTCTATATTATTATATTAATTAAATTATTATTATTGTAATTATATCTATATATATACTCGATCATTTCTGCACAATTCATTTGATCTTTCCTATCTCTCGACCTCATTCTCTCTAATATATATATATATATATATATATATATATATATATATATATATATAGATATATATATATATATATATATATATATATTATTAATATTATTAATATTATTATTAATCTTATCTTATTATTATCATTAATAGTATTATTATTATTATTAGTATATACATAAAATACTACGACGGAGTGATGTTCGAGTGATTTCAAAACGGGTTTTCAAACAGGCTAAAGCTAAGAAAATTATAGGTTATAGCTAAGGAGGTTATGGGTATTGCTCGGGGGTTTTGATCGTGAATCAAAGGCCAACCTTGCACTTATCATTTACGTGGCACCAACATACATTTTCCTATAATATTGAACCACAATATTGAACGGTGAGTTTATAGATCCCTTTTTAATTGCTTTTGCAATCTATATTTTTGGGTTGAGAATACATGCACTTTATTTTAAACGCAATGGATACAAGTACATACTAAATTCTACACTGAGTTTGAACCAAAAATCCTTTAGCTTTGGTAACTAGTAACTGCCAGTTATAAGAACTGGTGGGCGCGAGTAGTTGTATATGGATCCATAGTTCTTGACATCCCCGTCTGTTCCAGGTATAGAAACCCTAGCCTGAACTATAAAACAGACGTATGCTATTTGAGGTTAATACACGTTGGATTGCGTGTATTGTACATGTTGGTTGCATGTATATTAAAACAGGGGTACTTATAATAATGTTAAAGTTTATACCAGGGTGCTCAATTTCGTAGAATATTTTGATAAACGTTTCTGGATGAAACAACTGAAATCTTGTGATCCATCTTTATATACAGATTATGCGCAACATTTAAAACTATGAACTCACCAACCTTTGTGTTGACACTTTTAAGCATGTTTATTCTCATATTCCTAGAAGTCTTCCGCTGTTTGCTTATACGTTATACAAGCTATGTGCATGGAGTCATACATGCTTTTTCGAGAAAACTTTGCATTCACAAAATCATCACCATGTATCTTATTTTGACTGCATTGTCAACGGATGTATTATTTTAAACTATTATTTACGGTGATTGTCTATATGTAGAAATCATCAGATGTCGAAAACCTTGGAATTAGATATTCATTTATGGTGTGCCTTTTCAAAAGAATGCAATATTTACAAAATGTATCATGTAGAGGTCAAAACCTCACTATGAAATCAATGAATAACGTACAGAGTCAATAGCAATTTTGGCGGGTCGTTATAGTTGGTATCCGAGCTTGAGGTCATAGGGAACCAGAAATTGCATTAGTGTGTTTAACTGGTAATTGTTAGGATGCATTAGTTAGTCTGGACTATGACCGTATTTATTTTTACCGATTTTTGTTTATCATTTCTTGTCAGAAATTACATACTTATCATTCTTTAGTCTAGACACGTTTTCCTGCATTTCTTACATAGATAGTGTACAGACGAATTCATATCTTAGCATATATGTTACTGTAAACTTTGCCTGACATCTTCCAAAGATTCCTCCGTAATTTATGGTATTTTGGTATTATATATTCATATGTAAATTATGTGTTAAAGAAAACCAATTTAAGTCCTATAATCTATTTCATATCAAAAATCATTTCCCTGATTATACAATATGGATCCCGCATCTAGTTCAAATTCCTTAGATTCCGATAGCTCTTCTGATACGGAATTCTACCTAAGCTCCGAAAGCAACATAACAGGAATGGATCAACCAATTAGCCATCATCTATTCTGGATGAACTGGGGATGGGTTCATAATCTACTTAATCATTAGAGACAAGAAGAAGGTGATCCCTTCCATCCACCACATTTCCCTCTGGGCGAAGAACCTGAAGCACTTACCGGTGAACCAATCCGTAACATCATTTTCACCCTCATTTCCAGAATAGCTCGCAACGATTATGTAATATCTACAATTCTAAATCTTATTCATCGCGCTCGAGTAGTGGCTTTGGAGAGTATGATGCGCAACTTGCAGGCATCGCAAGCAACACCGGCATCAACGGTACCACCATCATCGACACCAACAGTACCATTACCACCAACATCAACAACGTCCACATCACATGCCTCAACATCACAATCTGTACCTCGAGCATTAACATCATACGCACCATAGGTACCAAGGAGTACCAACAATAACAAACGATGAAGTATTAATTCATCACTTCATTGAAGAAATATTCTGCAGAGAATATGTAGTTTCTAAAAGTTTTAGAGATTACTTATTCTAGTTCTAACCGTAAACCAGATGAGTAGATGGATAGAGATGATAGAGGGAACCCTGACAAGAATGGTGTGTGATTTACAAGCTACACTTGTTGTACAAGCGCCACCAGCGGTATCACCAGCATCACCATCAGTATCACCAACACCAGCAACACCTGTAGCACCACAATCTCCACCAGCTCCATAACCACCGACAATATCGACAACACAATCACCAATGGTTATAAATGAGTTATGGAGTATTAACTTATTATTTCCAAAGAATTTATATATTATATATATATATATGAATTTTGGAAACCGTAATATATCTTTTCGTACTAAGCTATTACGTATGAATTTTTAAGGGTAAGTACTACTCGATTAATTCATATTACTAATATGCTATGATGTATGACTTAACCATCGTTAACTACAATCTCTGTTTCAACTCAATGAATTCCATTTCATAATAAACCAAATGTATTAATCAATTACATGTTTGATTTTACACTTTCATCTTCGATGTATTCGAAACTTTCTAGAAAATATCATTCGTTTCTTGCGAAGTTCACAAAATTCCACAAGCACTAATATCCTTCACCGAGGAATGTCAATAAGAATAGATAATGAAGTATTGATTATATTAGTGAAATACTCAGCGAAGAGTATGCAATCTCTAATGTTTTAGAGATTATTCATTTCTAGTTCCAGCCGAAAATTAAATGAGTTTAATAGTATATTAACTCATTAAATCCATATTACATTCGAAGAAAATATATACATATATATATATATATATATACATATACATATATATGTATTTATTCATAAAGACTGTAGTAAAATTCATCTGTACAAAATATTACTTGTGAAATTTTTAACGGGTAGGTAATACCCGGGAAATATATAAGTTCACAATTAATATGTTACATTGTACATTCTTCAAATTTTGATTCAAAAATCATTAACTATACTCACTACCTTCACAGCGATACACAATCATTTCACACAAATTCAATTACATATTCTGATTTTGACAAAACAGAATTCAGGTCAAGATTTAACGGGTGACATCACTCTTAGATCCCTACATCTTTCAAAACTATACTCTGATTTCAAAACTGTGCTAGAACATCACTTCTATTCATAAAACCCAGAAAAATATTTGTATCATTCAAGATTCTAAAACATCATATGTATATTGACGATTACAATCTGCGTTCAAACCCTTCATGATTCTTGAAAACACCTCAATTAAGAAACAATCGAGAGGATGATCTAACCACACATTATCTGCGAAAAGAAAGATTTTTGCTTATAGTTATGCACCTGAAAACTCCCAGAACCTAAGTAAAAATTTAACATAAATCTGTGATCCATTGGCATTTTAATTACCGAAAATAACCTTGCAAATTTTTTTAAGGTATCCAGTTTTATCACACTTCCAATCAGTCGACGTCGACTTTTCAGATTAGCCTTATCATAACCTTGATATGTACGCTTTTTTTTACCGGGGAACCTTTTATATTTCACCATATTAACAGTAAACGTACCAGCAACTTCATTAACCTTTGACTTAAGTCTCTCTGAAAAATCACTATATTTATTCATTGAAACCCTATCATGTACTCGTCTACATCTTCTAACGATAATTGCCATACCAAATACCGAGAAGCATCAATCATCATATTCGAGCACCGCAACATCAATAATTATATATATATATATATATATATATATATATATATATATATATATATATATATATATATATATATATATATATATATACATATAACATCTATCTCTTAAACTTATGTACTTCAATTATAAATTTCTGAAAAGCACCCCAGTTTACGAATCAGTTCTTGGAGTTTGAAAAAGCTGATGAAGCAGCAAAAACTGTAAACGACCTTAACAGTCGAAAGTTTGATGATAAAGAGTAGTGTATTGAAAAAACTCAGAAAATGAGAAAAATTTGGTACTGAGAAACGGTTGAGCAAACCATGAAGAAGGCTGTGGACAAATCACAAAGACTAAACCTGCTTTCAAAGAATCTAAATGATTCAGTATCTGCTGAAGTCATTAACGAATACCTTGCTCCTGACTCTAAACCTTTACAAACAAATCTTCTTCATCATCATTTGATATTAGAAATTCTAAGATATCATCATATCTTTCATTATAAATGTCTTCGATATTTCTGAAGATATCTTCATAACTATTATTATTCGAAATTATTTATCTCTTCGTGCTATCTGTGTTACATCATAAAAGAAACTATTTTAGTTTCTAAATTCTGAAAAATTCGAAAAATGGATGTTTTTTGAAGTAGTGTTGGGAATTGAAGCATGAGTTAGTATAATATAATAACGTCTGGCCAATGTGGTTATATTACAGTAAGTCATGCTGAGTTTCTAATGGAACGTGATAAAGGTTCACAGATCATACCCTTATCATGTGCCATGTTACATAACTCTTTTATTCTATTTAACCTCTAAACATATCAAGAAAATATTTTTCTTGATGATTCGGTCTTTTCCGTAATTTTCTGGTAATTTAACAAGTCAGATCGTGCTATTACCATTTCTTTCTTAGAACATTAGTTATGTTCATTCGAAACTTCATACCTACGAATTCTGGACCATTACTTGCTTCACACAAAGTCGAGAAGAGAAAAAAATAACACAAAGCTTCGAAATATAGAGATGAGTATAAATCATAGCAAATAGAAGAGATCATTAACCATAGATGTCAATAATTATGGAAACACATATGCAAGGAAGTATTATGAAAACCACTATCCCAAGAGCGAAGTAGAAGTAAACAGATTCCTCCGGTGGGAGTTGGAATAGAAGGATGATTGTGGTGATAATCAGAATGAGATCAAGGATCGGAACTGGATGAAGCATTTTCACAATCTTTTAAAGGTATAAAATGAGGAAGAAGATGTATGAGTGATGAAAATAATGGAACAGAAGAGGTTGATTTATAGCGAAATAACGGACATATCAATCGAGGCAGATTACATATTTAATCAAAGAAAATCATAATTTTCTTAATCACCGAAGAATCAAATCTTATATAGATTACAAAGATCTTCTTTAATTTCCTTGAATTCCGAAATTTAACCGTGACTACGTCAAGAGTTGAAACGAATCTTTTATTTCATCATTTCACTCTTTTGCGATGTCTCCTCTCATACACTTCAAGTAACCGAATCGTTTTATCTATATTACTCAATAATGATAAAACTCTAGTTATCAACTCATATTCGTCATGAAAACTTTCTTATTGTTAACCATGACAACCCCACTCAAATTTCGGGACGAAATTTTCTTTAACGGGGAGGTACTGTGATGTAACGGAAAATTTTGACTTATTTAAACCAATTCTCTATATGATTTAATATTTAAGCAATGCATTTTGACAAGTTTTAAAACTTTTGTAGATGAGTTTTATATAACGGTTGACCACCTTGTTTGTCCGACGATTCACGAACGTCATAACTTGTGATAATTATATAATTGTGTATGTATATATATATATACAGAAACATGCGAATAATATTTATATACGAAATGATAAAAATTTACTAGTGAATGATACAATTTCAAATTAAAATGTTTACGTATATAATCGTTTTATTTTTATGATGAATTTTTTTAAATTTTTAAGAAGACACGAAGTTAAATCAAAGATGTACAAGTTGTAAAGCACAACGTACAACAACGTAACTTAAATTGTTGAATTAAAATTAATTCATTTACTATTCATGTGAATAGTAAATGAAACGAAATTAATTAATTTACTATTCACATGAAAGTGACATGATAGAAATTATTAAATATAAGTTACATAAAATACCCCTGAAGTATTTAATAAATAGACTTTTTAAAATATTAAAATTCGTTAATTCGATTGAATTAAACGAATTCAGTAAATTACGGTAGCACAGAATGATCAGCAGACTAGTACGTACACTCTACATCGAACGTATATAGAAATTTTATAAATAAATGGACCTTTTTACAACAAGTTTTATGAAGCTTAAGACCAAAATAAATATATGTATTCAATTATAAAAAGTGGAATTCTTCTTATTTATACTTTCACCCGTCAATTATTAGCAACAAAGTACGAAATACCGGTCCGCGAAAACTGTCGGCAGATATTATTGAATGTTAATTGTCACGTTTTTATTTTCTATATTATTATATTATTTAAATTATTATTATTATATCTATATATATACTCGTTCATTTTTACCGAATTCATTTGATCTTTCCTATCTCTCGACCTCATTCTCTCTAATATATATATATATATATATATATATATATATATATATATATATATATATATATATATATATATATATATATATATATATATATATATATATATATATATATATATATATATATATATATATATATATATATATTATTAAGATTAATATTATTATTATTATTATTATTATTATTATTAATCTTATTATTATCATTAATAGTATTATTATTATTAGTATATACATAAAATACTACGATGGACTGATGTTCGAGTGATTTCAAAACGGGTTTTCAAACGGGCTAAAGCTAAGGAAATTATGGGTTATAGCTAAGGAGGTTATGGGTATTGCTCGGGGGTTTTGATCGTGAATCAAAGGCCAACCTTGCACTTATCATTTACGTTGCACCTATATACATTTTCCTATAATATTGAACCACAATATTGAACTGTGAGTTTATAGATCCATTTTTAATTGCTTTTGCAATCTATATTTTTGGGCTGAGAATACATGCACTTTATTTTAAACGCAACGGATACAAGTACATACTAAATTCTACACTGAGTTTGAACCGAAAATCCCTTAGCTTTGGTAACTAGTAATTGCCAGTTATAAGAACTGATGGGCGCGAGTAGTTGTATATGGATCCATAGGGCTTGACATCCCCATCTGTTCCAGGTATAGAAACCCTAGCCTGAACTATAAAACAGACGTATGCTATTTGAGGTTAGTACACGTTGGATTGCGTGTATTGTACATGTTGGTTGCATGTATGTTAAAACAGGGGTACTTATAATAACGTTAAAGTTTGGTTACCAGGGTGCTCAATTTCGTAGAATATTTTGATAAACGTTTCCGGATAAAACAACTGAAATCTTGTCATCCATCTTTATATACAGATTATGCGCAACATTTAAAACTATGAACTCACCAACCTTTGTGTGGACACTTTTAAGCATGTTTATTCTCAGGTTCCTAGAAGTCTTCCGCTGTTTACTTATACGTTATACAAGCTATGTGCATGGAGTCATACACATAGCTTGTAATCAAAGTGGAAAGATTTCTCAAATCAAAGTGGACCTCTCAACAAAGACTTGTAATCATAACACAATGTAACTTGATAATTCAATCATTTGATATTATCTTATAATTTCGTCATCAAATACGATCATGTAAAGTATTATACCTAATACTTTGTTAACGTTTTCAAGTTATAATATATATATATATATATATATATATATATATATATATATATATATATATATATATATATATATATATATATATATATATATATATATATATATATATATATATATTCCAATCCAATTATAATGGTTCGTCAGGGTTTGGTCAAGATTAAACGAATGTATGAACATAGTTTAAAATTTTTAAGATTCAACATTACAGACTTTGCTTATCTTGTCCGAAACATATAAAGATAAAAGTTTAAATTTGGTTGAAAATTTCCGGGTTGTCACAGTACCTACCCGTTAAAGAAATTTCGTCCCCAAAATTTGATTGAGCTGGTCATGGCTGACAATAGGTATGTTTTCATGACGCATACGAGCTGAAAATTAGAGTTTTATCATCATTGAGTAATATAGTTAAAACAATTCGATTTTGTTAAGAGTACGAGTGAAGTTATCACAAAAGAGTGAAATGAATAAATGTAGATTCGTCATATCTTTTGACGTAGATATGATTGATTTCCGGAGTTCAAGGGATTTAGAGAAATTCTTCGTAATAAAATTTGATTCTTCGGTAATTAAGGAAATTAGTATCTTCTTTGATTAAATGCGATAACCTGCCTCGATTGTCATGTCTGATATTTCGTTATAAATTGACCTCTTCCGTTTCATTTATTTTCACCATTCCTATAATCTTCTTCCTTATTTCATACATCCCGATAGATTGTAAAATGCTAAATCCAGTCCTGATTCTTGACATTTTCCTAGCTATAGTATCCTTCATTCTTCTTTTTCATCTGCCACCAGAGGAAGTTATTTTCTTCTACTATTACCTTGGGGTTATAATGTTTTTAATTCTCCCATGTCTTTACGTTGCAATACGTATTGATATACACGGTCTGTAATTTATGTGTTGTTGTCAAGTTTTATATTTTCCCTTATATTTAGAGCTCCATGCTTTTGTTTCTTCTTCCCGACTTCAAGTCAAGCGAATAATGGTCCAGAATTCGTAGGTTTAGAGTTTCGAATGATCATAATATTCAAAGTAGAATGGAAAGGTAATAGCACGATTTGATTTGTCAAATTACCAGAATATCCGGAAAAGATCGAATCATCAAGAAAAATATTTTCTTGATAGTTTAGAGGTTATATAGAATGAAAGAGTTATGTAACATGGTTCATGATGAGGGTATGATCTGTGAACCTTTATCACGTTTCATTAGAAACTCATCATGACTTACTGTAATATAATCACGTTGATCAAGTGTCATTATATTATACTAACTCATGCTTCAGTTCCCAACACTTCTTCAAAACATTCTTAATTTAAACTCGAAGGTTTACAGAATATAGAAACTAAACAGTTTCCTTTATGATGTAATACAGATAACATGAAGAGATAAATGATTGCAGATAAGAATAGTTATGAAAATATCTTCAGAAATATCGAGGATATTTATAATGAAATGTACGATGATATCTTAGAATTTCTAATATCGAAAGGTGATGAAGAAGATTTGTCCGCAAAGGTTTAGAGTCAGGAGCAAGGTATTCGTTAATGACTTCAGCAGACACTGAATCATTTGGATTCTTTGAAGGCAGGTTTAGTCTTTGTGATTTGTCCACAGCCTCCTTCATGGTTTGCTCAATCCGTTTTCCAGTTCCAAAACTTCTCTTTTTTTCTGAGCTTTGCCAACACACTATTCTTTATCATCTAACTTTTTACTGTTAAGATCGTTTACAGTTTTTGCTGCTTCATCAGCATTTTTCAAAATTTTGAGAACTAGTTCGCAGTTTAGGGTATTTTTCAGAAACTTCACATTCAAAGTATGTAAGTATGGGAGATAGATGTTATATGTGTGTGTGTGTGTGTGTGTGTGTATATATATATATATATATATATATATATATATATATATATATATAACTGTTGGCGTAGAATTACTGCGAAATTCGAGAATAATGATTCAAGCTTTTTGGTATGACAACTATCATTACAAGATGCAGATGAAATGTCCCATTCTTATTGATTAAAAACGTTCCATATTAATTGATTTCGTTGCGAGGTTTTCGATTTCGATAATTCAACCATAGAATGTAGTTTCACGTACTTGTGTCTATTTTGTAAATCATTTATAAAACCTGCATGTATTCTCATCCCAAAAATATTAGATTTTAAAAGTGGGACTATAACTCACTTTCACAGATTTTTACTTCGTCGGGAAGTAAGACTTGGCCACTGGTTGATTCACGAACCTATAACAATATATACATATATATCAAAGTATGTTCAAAATATATTTACAACACTTTTAATATATTTTGATGTTTTAAGTTTATTAAGTCAGCTGTCCTCGTTAGTAACCTACAACTAGTTGTCCACAGTTAGATGTACAGAAATAAATCGATAAATATTATCTTGAATCAATCCACGACCCAGTGTATACGTATCTCAGTATTGATCACAACTCAAACTATATATATTTTGGAATCAACCTCAACCCTGTATAGCTAACTCCAACATTCACATATAGAGTGTCTATGGTTGTTCCGAAATATATATTGATGTGTCGACATGATAGGTCGAAACATTGTATACGTGTCTATGGTATCTCAAGATTACATAATATACAATACAAGTTGATTAAGTTATGGTTGGAATAGATTTGTTACCAATTTTCACGTAGCTAAAATGAGAAAAATTATCCAATCTTGTTTTACCCATAACTTCTTCATTTTAAATCCGTTTTGAGTGAATCAAATTGCTATGGTTTCATATTGAACTCTATTTTATGAATATAAACAGAAAAAGTATAGGTTTATAGTCAGAAAAATAAGTTACAAGTCGTTTTTGTAAAGGTAGTCATTTCAGTCGAAAGAACGACGTCTAGATGACCATTTTAGAAAACATACTTCCACTTTGAGTTTAACCATAATTTTTGGATATAGTTTCATGTTCATAATAAAAATCATTTTCTCAGAATAACAACTTTTAAATCAAAGTTTATCATAGTTTTTAATTAACTAACCCAAAACAGCCCGCAGTGTTACTACGACGGCGTAAATCCGGTTTTACGGTGTTTTTCGTGTTTCCAGGTTTTAAATCATTAAGTTAGCATATCATATAGATATAGAACATGTGTTTAGTTGATTTTAAAAGTCAAGTTAGAAGGATTAACTTTTGTTTGCGAACAAGTTTAGAATTAACTAAACTATGTTCTAGTGATTACAAGTTTAAACCTTCGAATAAGATAGCTTTATATGTATGAATCGAATGATGTTATGAACATCATTACTACCTTAAGTTCCTTGGATAAACCTACTGGAAAAGAGAAAAATGGATCTAGCTTCAACGGATCCTTGGATGGCTCGAAGTTCTTGAAGCAGAATCATGACACGAAAACAAGTTCAAGTAAGATCATCACTTGAAATAAGATTGTTATAGTTATAGAAATCGAACCAAAGTTTGAATATGATTATTACCTTGTATTAGAATGATAACATACTGTAAGAAACAAAGATTTCTTGAGGTTGGATGATCACCTTACAAGATTGGAAGTGAGCTAGCAAACTTGAAAGTATTCTTGATTTTATGTAACTAGAACTTGTAGAATATATGAAGAACACTTAGAACTTGAAGATAGAACTTGAGAGAGATCAATTAGATGAATAAAATTGAAGAATGAAAGTGTTTGTAGGTGTTTTTGGTCGTTGGTGTATGGATTAGATATAAAGGATATGTAATTTTGTTTTCATGTAAATAAGTCATGAATGATTACTCATATTTTTGTAATTTTATGAGATATTTCATGCTATTTGCCAAATGATGGCTCCCACATGTGTTAGGTGACTCACATGGGCTGCTAAGAGCTGATCATTGGAGTGTATATACCAATAGTACATACATCTAAAAGCTGTGTATTGTACGAGTACGAATACGGGTGCATACGAGTAGAATTGTTGATGAAACTGAACGAGGATGTAATTGTAAGCATTTTTGTTAAGTAGAAGTATTTTGATAAGTGTATTGAAGTCTTTCAAAAGTGTATAAATACATATTAAAACACTACATGTATATACATTTTAACTGAGTCGTTAAGTCATCGTTAGTCGTTACATGTAAGTGTTGTTTTGAACCTTTAGGTTAACGATCTTGTCAAATGTTGTTAACCCAATGTTTATAATATCAAATGAGATTTTAAATTATTATATTATCATGATATTATCATGTATGAATATCTCTTAATATGATATATATACATTAAATGTCTTTACAACGATAATCGTTACATATATGTCTCGTTTAAAAATCATTAAGTTAGTAGTCTTGTTTTTACATATGTAGTTCATTGTTAATATACTTAATGATATGTTTACTTATCATAGTATCATGTTAACTATATATATATATATATCCATATATATGTCATCATATAGTTTTTACAAGTTTTAACGTTCGTGAATCACCGGTCAACTTGGGTGGTCAATTGTCTATATGAAACATATTTCAATTAATCAAGTCTTAACAAGTTTGATTGCTTAACATGTTGGAAACATTTAATCATGTAAATATCAATCTCAATTAATATATATAAACATGGAAAAGTTCGGGTCACTACAGCAGATGAGTACATGATAGGGTTTCAATGAATAAATATAGTGACTTTCGAAAAGTTAAAAATCAATGATGTTGCTAGTAAGTTTACTGCTAATATGGTGAAATATAAACGGTTCCCTGGTAACTATGACGAAGGGCAAACTTATATATCAAGGTTATAATGAGGCTTATTCGAATGAAAAATCGAAGTTGATTTGATGGAGGTGTGACAAAACTGGCTACTTTGAAAAGGAATTGCAAAGTTATTTTCGGTAATAATAATGTCAAAGGATCTAGCACAGTTTTGAATTTGATATCGGCTAAAAAGTCACGTTTTCACCCCGATATTAAGGCCCAAAAACAAGAAATATTCGAACTTTATCAGAAAAATACCCAGTTCGTCAGTTAGAATTGAAGAACAAGTAATTACGAAGGCGGTGCAAAAAGAATCAAGAGAATCGAAGCTAAAACGAAGATTCTAGAGCAAAAACGGTGAAAGACAAGAAATCAAATTATGATCCAGGGAATCAAGGCTGACCAGCATCAAATCTGGCCTGCCATACGGGCTGCCATACTGCCTGCCTGTATGGATACGGCCTGTTAAATACGCCCCAACACACGGCCCACCATACGGTCTGCCAGCAATACGGCCTGCCAAATACGCCCCACCATACGGCCTGCCATGCGGCCTGCCAGGCATATTCTGGCAAATTCCAAGTCTATTTAAAGGGTCTTTGTCATTCATTCCAACACACACACTTCAATTCACTTCTTTCTCTCTCTTGTACAATATTAGTCATACTCTCAAGCCCTTCGACTCTGTACGGGAAACTAGTACCCGGAGAAGAACGCTGAAGATTGTATTAGGAGCGGTATGGAGTCTTGAAGTTGTCACTTTTGTATTCGGAACTCGTTTAATCTACTGGTACTTCTATCCTTTATCTTATATAATGTTTTATGATATTGTTTCCATGATTAGCGAGTAGTTATCTTTAGTGTATGCTATGATGTAAGCAGTTATAATGCCGAAATAATATTATGGTTAGTGTATGCTGTCGAAATACTTTCCGATTATGCTTTAAACTCAATCGCTTTTCCAACTAATAGAACGTAGTTATAGGCTCTGTTCTTGGGAAGTCGCGAACCCCGATTCAGAGTACACTATCTGTGTCACCCCTTGGTAAGAGAAGTCTATCGGATACAACGTAAGATCGACCGAGGCACACCGGTTGTAGTAAGTCTATCGAGCTTTAAATTCCGACTGAGGACTCTTTCGTAGTGAAACATCTGACTAGGCCCTTAGTACATTGTCAGTCCTAGACCATGCTAGTGTAGTCACCAAGCATATAAACTTCGTACGTGCACGCTGAAGCACAGCGGTTGTTGTTAGCAGTACCTCTGCTAAGTAAGGCCATGGAACACGGTTAGTGTTGAACAGTACACTGCACCATAACGCGATGTCAAGCATTACACCCCGCTTGAGGGATTCTTAGTTAATTAAGGAAATGTTTGTTTAGACACATAAAGGATTGGACCGTTAGGATAACCGAACGTGTTCATGGAAGTCAACTTGACTTGGCCATGGTGTTCTTTATGGTTGAACTCTTTTTAAGGGCCTAACTATCTTTTACCAATCATTAACGAAAGCATTGAAATACATCAAGTCTCTCGGATATGGTAAACCAAGTATTCTATTATGCTTAAGAAAGTTTAGACCAGTTTGGAATGTTAATACGTCACCCAACTGAGTCGCTCAATTGGATGAGCCGTCTGAACGTGTATGCCTGTAGTCAGACTGCACGGGCGTCGGGGGTAAGGGACGTTGCTGTCTATTCAGAATCTTCAAGCCTAAAGCAGTACCCAGTGACATGTCTTATGACAGGGTCATTTAGGACTAGTGTAATGAATACAAGGCCTCTGCCTATTCATGAGCCAGCATTCCATAATCTCGGCAACATAACTGACGAAATCATAGTATGCACTTACTTTAACCTTATCTGGATTACAAATTTTATCGCATTTACTTTACTTGTCTTATAAACTAGAAAATCCCAAAATAAACATTCACTACTCCCTAACTATCTTAGGCTAAAATATAGGTTCGATGTTACTGATATCTCAAAAATACGACTCTAGGTCATACTTCCCTTACTTATAAGGAGTAGTAAGATTTAGGCCCCGCTAAATATAAATTTAAAACAGTACCCTCTCCCACGAGTGGCTGATCCTGAAATGTCCCGTTCTTATTGATTAAAAATGTTCCATATTAATTGATTTTGTTGCGAGGTTTTGACCTCTATATGAGACTTTTTTCAAAGACTGCATTCATTTTAAAACAACCCATAACCTTTATTTCATCAATAAAGGTTTAAAAAGATTTACATAGATTATCAAATAATGATAATCTAAAATATCCTGTTTACACACGACCATTACATAATGGTTTACAATACAAATATGTTACAACAAAATAAGTTTCTTGAATGCAGTTTTTACACAATATCATACAAGCATGGACTCCAAATCTTGTCCTTATTTAAGTATGTGACAGCGGAAGCTCTTAATAATCACCTGAGAATAAACATGCTTAAAACGTCAACAAAAATGTTGGTGAGTTATAGGTTTAACCTATATATATCAAATCGTAACAACAGACCACAAGATTTCATATTTCAATATACATCCCATACATAGAGATAAAAATTATTCATATGGTGAACACCTGGTAATCGACATTAACAAGATGCATATATAAGAATATCCCCATCATTCCGGGACACCCTTCGGATATGATATAAATTTCGAAGTACTAAAGCATCCGGTACTTTGGATGGGGTTTGTTAGGCCCAATAGATCTATCTTTAGGATTCGTGTCAATTAGGGTGTCTGTTCCCTAATTCTTAGATTACCAGACTTAATAAAAAGGGGCATATTCGATTTCGATAATTCAACCATAGAATGTAGTTTCACGTACTTGTGTCTATTTTGTAAATCATTTATAAAACCTGCATGTATTCCCATCCCAAAAATATTAGATTTTAAAAGTGGGACTATAACTCACTTTCAAAGATTTTTACTTCGTCGGGAAGTAAGACTTGGCCACTGGTCGATTCACGAACCTATAATAAATATGTACATATATATCAAAGTATGTTCAAAATATATTTACAACACTTTTAATACATTTTGATGTTTTAAGTTTATTAAGTCAGCTGTCCTCGTTAGTGATGTGTGCGAGGTGTACTAGGAAATACTATTAATTTTAGCAGAAAAATACTATTAAATACGATACAATTTTACACAAGATATTTATTTATTTAGAGAATGGATATACTTAAACCTTGCTACAACACTTATAGGCAGTGTACCTAATCATACAGTAGTGTAGTTTTTAGTAAGTCCGGTTCGTTCCACAGGGAAATCTTTAAACAAAGCTTAACGCTATATTAGTTTACTTTTATAAAAATACAAATATATATATAAGTAATATTATTATTATAAAGGGGGGTTTTTACCGTTTAATGACCGGTTTGTCGATTTTAAAACTTTAGTCGCAGTTAAAACCAAATGTAAAATAATAAATAAATACAAGACTTAATTTAAAGCGTAAAGTAAATAACGATAATGAAATTGTGAATAATAAAAGTGCGATAAAATAAACTTACGATAATTAAAAAGTATGATAATTAAAAGTGCAATTAAATACAATAACAATAAAAATGCGATAATTAGAAGTGCAATTAAATATAAAATAAAGGAAATTAAATATGAAATAAAAGAATTATGCTTATTTAAACTTCCGTAATCATGACGTTTGACGTGTTGATTTTAGTTTTATGCCCATGGGTTAATTGTCCTTTGTCCTGGATTATTTAATATGTCCATCTGGTTTTTGTCCATAACAGTCCATCAGTCATAAATATAAAGTGCGAGTGTCCTCGTCAAATTATCCTTATACCCGAAGTTAAATATTCCAACTAATTGGGGACTTAAACTGTAACAAGCTTTTAATACTTTGTTTAATAATTACACCAGGATGTTGACTGAGTGTATCCCAAGGTTTTAATATTTTGTTAACAATTATACCAAGTGTCCTTGTACATAATTTCACCCCTGTTTTAATTATTCTAGTGGCTATTAATCCATTCCCGTGTCCGGTTAAATGAACGATTATTCGTACATATAAATACCCCGCCCATCGTGTCCGATCGAGTGTATATGGTAATTTATAGGGACGCCCAATTGTAAATCTTTATATTAACATTAACAAACTATCATTTAGTTAAACAAATATAAAGCCCATTAATAGCCCATAGTCTAATTTCCACAAGTGTCGTTCTTTTGTCCAAACCCCAATTATGGTACAAAGCCCAATTACTCAATTTTAGTAATTAGCCCAACATCATGATTACTTCGGATTAAATAAGCATAATAATAACTTGGCTACGAGGCATTAAATTAAAAAGGTTGAACATAACTTACAATGATTAAAAATAGCGTAGCGTTACACGGACAGAATTTCGACTTACACCCTTACAACATTCGCTAACATACCCTTATTATTAGGATTAAAATTAAAATTAAAATTAAAATTAAAATATAAATATAAATATTTACGATATAGATAGAGAGATGGATATATGAATGTGAAAAATGATCAGAATTCGGTTGGCTTTATAGGGAGTTTCAAACTTTGGGGCTCCGCGACTCGCGGCATTTTTTGCCTTCAAACTCTGCGAGTCGCGGAGTTTGAAATTACAGCTCACTCCAGTTTGGAGTCTTTCTTGCCGACGGTTTATTTTATTTATATAATATATAAATAATTATAAGAATTATTTAAATATTATATTATATTTATGTGCATAGTTGACTTGTAATTTTTAGTCCGTTGCGTCGAGCGTTGAGAGTTGACTCTGGTCCCGGTTCCAGATTTTCGAACGTCCTTGCGTACAATTTAATATCTTGTACTTTGCGTTTTGAATCTTGTACTCTTGTAATTTCGAGACGTTTCTTATCAATAATTGGAACCTCTTTGATTGTATTTTGTACTTTTGAGCTTTTTGGTCATTTGCGTCTTCAATTCGTCGAATCTGTCTTTTGCCTTCACCTTTTATTATTTAAACGAATATTACTTGTAAATAGAACAATTGCAACTAAAAGCTTGTCTTTCTTGAGGAATAATGCTATGAAATATATGTTCGTTTTTAGCATTATCAAATATTCCCACACTTGAGCGTTGCTTGTCCTCAAGCAATATCGTCTTGAAATACTAGAATCACTTCTTTATTCTTCATACTTTGTACATCAGTGATTTCTATACGGCGGTATAAACAATGGTAGTAACGATATGGTTTACAGTCCCACATGACTATAAAAATTTAGATCCATTGGATCTTTATGAAAACATTTGATCTTTTGAAAATTAAATCTAGTTTTTACCCTAGATAAGTTTTCCGGAATAACCCTTTACCGGTGTTTGCAAAATATTTTTGTGGCTTTGGTGGGTTTCAGATTTGAAAATTTTAGCTCAAAACTTGCGGTTTTGTGTCACCCACTTGCTAACCTTGTATTTGGAAAGCAACACGTCCAGTTTACTTGTCCCGTATATTACCTTTCGGTAAACTACCGTCCGGTTGTAAAGGAAAGCGTTGAACAAGCAACTGTTAAGGCAATGTCCCCTGACATGCTTTTAATTATGGTTTATAACGTGTCGGATGCAATTACTATCCTTGGTAGGAGCAATAGTAAAGCTCACCCTTATGATTTTTCGGTCTGGCACAAGGTCCTGTCTTTGACCACTATGCAACCACCGTTCTTACGGTTTACACCCGATTTAGTTCAGGTGACCTAATGAATTCCAGGTGAATTCCTAGGATTTTACGTTCAATGGTAATGAACGCATTGAAAATAGGGTTTTCAGAAAACAAATCGGTTTGTAATTTTGATCAAAATATTTTCTCGTTCAAGCTCGAGTTTAGATATCATTGAATTCCATGAGTTTGTAATTCTCAATCTTTAAGGTCAATCTCAAGGATTGAGTAATATCAGGCTTAAAAGCTGATTTTTGATCTTTTAAGGAGATTATCCTTTCTGGGGATCTGATTCATTAGTCTTATCCAGCTAATTTGCATGGTGCCCCCCATTGTACGAGATAAATCCTTCTCATGGTTAGGATAAATCTGACCACTTGGCGACCCTGTTTAATGCTGAGGTCCGTGGAATTCCTGCTGATTTTAGTGATGACTTTTCTGGGTTTTTCGTCAACCTACAGCTGGTCTGGATGACAACTTCATGACCTAAATCTAGAAGCGCATTTCTTTTTCGGAAGACTTTACTTCCTTTTAATGATGGAATTGATTCATCGTGTAGATCCATCTCTTCTTTTCTTTCATCGAGTAAAACAGTTTAGTTTAGTCCAAAGCAAAAGTATTTTCAGTTATTTGTACAAAAATATGTGACATATGTTTTGAATAACTTGGTAAATTTTCCCACACTTGGCTTTTATTTTCCTTTTTATCGTCCTCTATTCCATATTAAATGAATTTTAACATTTTGGTTTGTTTCTCAATTTATGTCCTTTCCGAGGTAACAATAATTTCGGTGTTAACACCTAGTTTTATTGTTCATAAATATGTATAAACATGATTTTGAGTTCATTTAATTGAAAATTTTGAAAAATTTTACTAGAATTGGGTAGTCAGTATATAAGACTAGGGCTGTTCTTTATTATCAGAGAGCACTAGATTCTAATACAACTACTACTTTACTAGTATTTTTAATGGTAACCCAGTGTTTAAGATAAAAATTTTAAAATCCGAAAGAATTTAACCCCTTCCCACACTTAAGATCTTGCAATGCCCTCATTTGCAAGAAATCAGTAACAATTTAAATTATTGAGGGTGATTTGTGTGAAAATGATTAAATTTTTACCAAAGTTTCCAAATATATTGGCGTTTGTTTGCTGAATGATAAATGGTGCACATCATTTGTTCATTCCGTCTTGTTGTTATTTCACATATATTTTACATCTTGTCGTCAAAATTAGTTGCTTTTGCTGAACTTAATGCCAGTCTTTGAAAATGCGTTGTTTTACCCTGTTGTGTACATAAGATAAACTGCAAACATATATACATATTTTTGAAGTTTGGTATATTACCCCACATTCAAAAATTATTAAAATCTAAGAATAAAAGTTAGAAAATTATAAAAACTATTACAATATTAACATAAGTATTAAACGTATCAACAATACAAATTACAAAATAAATAAAACTAAGTAGACTAGGGATGATACTGATACCAATAGGGGTTCCAAGCATAACCATAGGTGCTATAGAATGCTTCGGCGGGGTTATACGTAGGATACGGTGGTTGCATCTCTATAGACCAGGGAGGGAATATGGGTTTTGGAGTAGGAATATAGTTTCTACCTATATGTTAGCAATGAGCTATGATTTGGTTTTGATGAACTTGCCAATCTTCAAATGCTCTCTGTCTAGCATTTTCGTACTCCTGTGAAGCTATAAACCTTTGCATTTCTTGCATTTCATTTCCCCCTCCTACATTACCTTGCTGTTGGTTTCTCTCAACCTGTGGATGTCTACCATGGTATTGTACTGCGGCGTTATTTCGCCTCTTCAAAACTTTCTCACCATGGTATACATTTAAACCTATAGTATCGCGGGGTTCTGGTTCTTCGACTAATAATCCCCCCCGACTTATATCCACACCGAGATATTCAGCAATCAAAGTAATAAAAATACCACCTCCTATTATGCTATGCGGTCTCATCCCCCTAACCATAGCTGATAAATAATAACCCACACAATAAGGTATACTTACAGCGCTTTGTGGGTCTCGAATACACATATGGTAAAACAAATCCTGTTCATTTACCTTTTCCTTGTTCTTACCTCTTTGTGTAATCGAATTAGCTAAAAACCTATGAATCACTCTTAATTCAGCTCTATCTATATCCAAATAAGAGTAATTTCCCCCTTTGAATCGGTGATGGCTTGTCATTTGACTCCATACACCATGTGTATCAAAATTTTCATCTATCTTTCTACCATTTAGTATCAACCCTCTACAATCGGCAGATGCTAACTCCTCAGGCGTATATATACGTAAAGCCTGAGCCATGTCTAGTAAAGACATGTGGCGCATCGATCCTCCTAACAAAAATCTAATAAAAGATCGATCGGTTAAACTAGCTACCCGATCATTTAATTCTATACTACACAACAATTCTTCACACCATACTTTATATACAGGTCTACGCATGGTGAATAAACGTACCCAGTCGTTAAAAGTAGAATTACCATACCTCTGTACAAGTAATTCCCTAATTGGCCCGGCCAATTCTACAACTTCTAATGGTCCCCATTCTATGATCCTCGGTACCTCAACAACTTTAGAATGAAGAGTATGCAAACCCCTTTGGTATTTTGGATAATCTATCCAAAGTCTGTCAAATCTCAGGTTCGGGTGCAAATCTTCCAAGTGCATATCAGAAAATGTCATGACTGGATGAGGTATATCTTGCTTGTAGTAGTTATCCACCTCCTGTTGTTCCGCATTCTCAGTAGGAGCATTGCGAGCTTGGGATGAAGATTCACCCCTTTCAGTCTGCAAAACACATCAAACACAATTTTTGTGCATCCAAATATGCATTAGTGTCAGCAAAATCATCAATCAAAATAATTACAATGACATGATCAATTTATATCAAACTTAAGCTCATTTTCATATTTTTATCAAATCTACACTTTTTCAAATAAGCATATACGAAAATGTTCGCCAAGTTCATAAGCATTTAACTCAAATAACATGTCAAAATAATCATCACTAGCAATTAAACAAGTTTCAAATGGCATTATCTCTCAAAAATCAAGTTCATGAATTTTTAAACTTGAAAAAGTACACTTTAATTCTCAAAATCATGTTTAGGCTCAAAGTTTGGATCATTTAACTACCTAAACATGTTACATTACTTAATTTAGCAACAATTCATGACAAAAATTGGCCATAACCTGTTTATATCAAAAAGCCCCAAATTTGCTCAAGAACACAAACCCTAGATTACTCAAAATTTGAAGTTTAAGGCTTCTAATCATGTTAAATAGCATCAATCTAGGTTATACAAGCATAATACATAAACAATTTAAGCATAATTACACTAAAAAGCATCAAAATCAAATTGGGGAAAAAATTGCTCAAGAACACTAATTTTCGGATTAAATGGTGTTTAGGTGTAGAAATTTACCATTTTTCTTGAGTAATTCCTTGATAGCATCCTTCTCAACATGATTTTAGTAAAAGATTTGATGATTAACGGTTAAAAATTGTGATTTTGGGGGTTTTTTTTCGTGTATTTTCGGGTTTTTTCGGCTGTTCTTCGCTGTGTTTTCCTTTGGTGTGTGGACTGAGCTGTTTAGCTCGATTTTAATTTTTCTGTATTTTGGTCCTCCCGCGAGTCGCGGGGTTTAAAGCTTCAAACTCCGCGAGTCGCGGAGTTTGGTATTTTTTATTTTTTTTTATTTTTTATATATCTTATACTAATTAAAACAATTAAGTAATTAATTTTAAAATTTTGTTTCCCTTGTTATTTAGGACGAGGTCGTTTCGGATCGATGTCCTAGTCCGTTCCTCGACAAAATTTTAAAATTTGTCTTTTTGTAGCGATTGTTTTAAAAGCTAAGATTTTTGGGTTTTTTTTAATGTTTTTGGCATACTTTAATTCAATAAGATTAAAAATAATGATAATAAAAGTTCTCGTCCCTCCCTCGGGTAAAGTAATTTCGGTTCAAAGACCTAGTCTTCAACTTACGACGAATTTTAAAAATCATATTTTTAACTTAATGAGATAAAGTAAATTTTTGTTTTTAAATTCACACAATTTAAATATAAAATTCAAAATTAATATTAAAAATTCACACCAAACTTAAAATTTGAAATGCATAAAATTAAAAATTCATATTTTTTTAAAAATTAAAGATTCACACCAAACTTAATTTAAAAATTCATATTATAAATTCACACCAAACTTATATAAATTTTTCAAATATTTACAATTTTAAAAATATTGTTTTTACAAAGTTTACAATATTAATTTAAGATTTATATATTAATTTTAAAAACATGGTAAAAATAAAATTAAAAATCTTTTTGGATTTTTATCCCACTTTAATCAATCAAATATTATCAAAAATATGCGCCCCTCTTTTCGGTAAAGTAATTTCGGTTCCAAGACCTAATTTAACTCATGACGAATTTTTGAAATATTTTGGGTTGATTGATTAAAGATATTTATACCTTAAGAATAAACGTTAAATTTCGCAGTGATGTAATAAATTTTTGAATGATATCAATAATTTCGGTCGCCAAACCTAATTTTATTCAATACCAATTTAATACTTTTTAGCGAACAAATTAGCGTTTATTATCAAAAGGTTAAAAATAAAAAAAAATAAAAACTGTACAAACATACCTGTGAAATAGATTTCTTAGTTATACGATCTATCCCATTCATAAGATAGTCGGTTTAATTAGTTTTCCATGGCTACATAGGCGTAACCTCGAGCATTCAGTGTCTTTTCTTCTAAACATATGAACGGTCCGTCTCTGCATAAAGTAACAAATTCGGTGTTTGAATAGGTTTGATTATTTGAACATTTACCTCCATGTGACCATTTTCCGCATTTGTGACATCTTTCTAGGTGTCGTGCTCTTCTTTTCGCTGCAGATTTTGATTTTCCTTTACCAAATTGTAACTTATTATCTTCGCATCTGGATTCTTTTCTTACTCCGTCCATTCTTTCTCTGATTACTGATACTATTTCACTCGGTAGTGTGTCATTATTACGTTTAGTGATCAAAGTGTCTAGCATTAGACCATGGTTTAGTTCACAGGCAGTCTTCATTTTGTAAAAACCTAAAAAAATAAAAATTCAGAATGGGGGAAGAAGACTAGTTCTTTAGGGTCTGCTAGGGAAAGACCATTCGGGTTCCATTTTCGAGAACTACACGAAAACAGACAATCTAACTCTAACAGAAATACATATTATCCTTTAAAGACTTGATTCTCCCCACACTTAGTTAGCTGTGGTGTTGAAATTGTGATTAACTTCGTTGTCGACTTCCATCGGACTATCTATGTAGTGTTTAACTCTGTGCCCATTAACTTTAAATTCAATCCCATTTGAATTTATTAATTCTATCGTTCCGTATGGGAAAACTCTTTTGACTATGAATGGTCCAGACCATCTTGATTTCAATTTTCCAGGAAATAGCTTGAATCGTGAATTGAAAAGAAGAACTCTGTCTCCTTCCTTAAATTCTTTTGAACTTCTGATTCTTTTATCATGCCATTTCTTCGTTCTTTCCTTATAGATTAACGAATTTTCGTATGCTTCATGTCTTAATTCTTCTAATTCATTTAGTTGACTTAATCGTAGATGTCCGGCTTCATGTAAATCAAGATTACATGTCTTCAAAGCCCAAAATGCTTTGTGTTCAATTTCTACTGGAAGATAACATGCTTTTTCATAAACAAGTCTAAAAGGTGTGGTTCCAATTAGAGTTTTGTAGGCTGTTCTAAAAGCCCAAAGTGCATCCTCCAATTTAATGGACCATTCCTTCGGATTTGATCCTACGGTTTTCTCTAGAATACGTTTTAAAGCTCGGTTGGTATTTTCAACTTGTCCACTTGTTTGTGGATGATATGCGGTGGAGATTTTATGAGTTACTCCATATCTTTTAAGAACTTTCTCAAGTTGATTATTACAGAAATGAGTTCCCCGATCACTTATTAAAGCTTTCGGTGTTCCAAACCTTGCAAAAAGACGTTTTAAAAAGTTGACTACAACTCGTGCATCGTTAGTCGGGAGAGCTTGTGCTTCCGCCCATTTAGATACATAATCAATGGCTACGAGTATATATAGATTATTATGAGATTTTGGAAATGGACCCATAAAGTCAATACCCCAAATGTCAAATACTTCACATACTTGGATGACATTTTGTGGCATTTCATCACGTTGACTTATTTTTCCGGCCCTTTGACAAGCATCACAGGATTTGCAAAGAAGGTGTGCGTCTTTGTAAATTGTAGGCCAATAGAATCCAGCATCATAAACTTTTCTTGCTGTTAGTTGAGGCCCATAATGCCCTCCTGTTGGTCCTGTGTGACAATGGTTTAAAATTTTACTAGCTTCATCTCCAAATACACATCAGTGTATTATTCTATCGGGACAACTTTTAAACAGATGTGGATCTTCCCAAAAATAGTGTTTTATATCACTGAAGAATTTCTTTCGTTTTTGGTACGATAATCCTTTTTCAAGGAATCCACAAACTAAGTAGTTTGTATTGTCTGCAAACCATGGGATTTCATTATAATCTATCTTCAATAGATATTCATCAGGAAAGTTGTCTTGTATGGCCGATTCATTTAGAACTTCTAATTCGGGATTTTCAAGACGAGAAAGATGATCAGCGGCGAGATTTTCTGCTCCTCTTTTATCTCGGATTTCAATATCAAACTCTTGTAAGAGTAAGATCCAACGAATTAATCTTGGTTTAGCATCTTGTTTTGAAAATAGGTATCTAAGAGCAGAATGGTCGGTATAGACCACCGTTTTTGCTAGAACGAGATATGATCAAAATTTGTCAAAAGCAAAGACAATAGCAAGGAGTTCTTTTTCAGTAGTTGTATAGTTCGTTTGTGCTCCTTGTAACGTCTTACTAGCATAATATATAGGTTGAAATCGTTTTTCAATCCTTTGTCCTAAAACGGCTCCCATTGAAAAATCACTTGCATCGCACATTAGTTCAAATGGTAGATTCCAATTTGGTGTTATCATGATCGGCGCATTAGTGATTTTCTCTTTAAGAATATTAAAAGATTTGATACATTCATTTAAAAAGATGAATGGAGCATCCTTTTCTAGGAGTTTATTCATAGGAGTGGCAATTTTAGAAAAATCTTTTATGAAACGTCGGTAAAAACCGGCATGCCCTAGAAAACTCCTAACTCCTCTAACATTGGTGGGATGTGGAAGTTTAGCAATTACATCTACTTTAGCTCTATCCACTTCAATTCCTTCTTTTGAAATTTTATGTCCAAGAACGATGCCTTCTTTAACCATGAAATGGCATTTCTCCCAATTAAGTACTAGATTTTATTGTTCGCATCTAATGAGCATTCGTTCCAGATTAGCTAGACATGTTTCAAATGTATCACCGAAGACTGAAAAGTCATCCATGAAAACTTCCATGCATTCTTCTATCATGTCGTGAAAAATCGCCATCATACACCTTTGAAAGGTTGCAGGGGCGTTGCAAAGTCCAAATAGCATGCGTTTGTAAGCAAAAGTACCATAAGGGCACGTGAATGTGGTTTTCTCTTGGTCTTCGGGTGCTATTGGAATTTGAAAATATCCGGAAAATCCATCTAGAAAACAATAGTAACTATTTCCGGCTAATCTTTCCAACATTTGATCTATGAAAGGTAAGGGAAAGTGATCTTTTCTGGTGGCGTCATTTAATTTTCTATAATCAATACATACACGCCATCCTGTTACAGTCCTAGTAGGAATAAGCTCATTTTTCTCATTTGTAATGACAGTCATGCCACCCTTCTTAGGCACACATTGAACTGGGCTTACCCATGGACTATCAGAAATTGGATATATCAAACCTGCATCTAGCAGTTTAATAATCTCTTTCTTAACTACATCTTGCATATTAGGATTTAGTCTTCGTTGGCGTTGCACATACGTTTTATGACCTTCTTCCATAAGGATTTTATGTATGCAATACGAAGGACTTATTCCTTTAATATCATGAATCTTCCATGCAATGGCTGGTTTATGAGCTTTCAACACAGAAATGAGTTGTGATTTCTCATTTTCAGTAAGAGAAGACGATATTATTACAGGTAATTCAGATTCACCATGTAAATAAGCGTATTCCAAATGGTTTGGAAGTGGCTTTAATTCTAATTTCGGAGGTTCTTCTATCGATGATTTATATCGATATCTGTCTTCTTCTTTTAGCATTTGAATTTCTTCTGTTGTTGGTTCATATCCATTAGCTATAAGTGTAGCTAACATTTCAGCTTCATCAATTGGTTCATTACCTTCTCCTAAAGAACATTCTCCTGTTCCTTGTAATTCTGGAAATTCTTCTAATAATTCTGCATGTGCATCTATAGTTTGAATATAATAACATGTATCATCTGTAGATTGTGGTTGTTGCATTGCTCTATCAACTGAAAAGGTAACACTCTCATCCTCTATACTTAGGGTCAATTTCTTACCGAACACGTCTATCATTGCTTTAGCCGTGTTTAAGAATGGTCTTCCTAATATGAGAGGAACTTGAGAATCTTCTTCCATGTCCAAAACAATTTAATCTACTGGAAATACTAAAGTACCAACTTTAACTAGCATGTTCTCCATTATCCCTCTAGGATATTTTATTGATCTATCGGCTAGTTGTATGCTTATTCTGGTTGGTTTCTATTCTCCAAGGTCTAGTTTAGCGTATAGTGAATACGGCATTAGATTTATACTAGCACCTAAGTCTGCCAATGCTTCTATTGAACTAAGACTACCCAGAAAACATGGAATTGTGAAACTTCCTGGATCAGATAATTTTTCTGGCATCTTATTCAACAGCACTACTGAACAATTAGCATTTATAGTAACAGCCGAGAGTTCTTCCATTTTCTTTCTATTTGAGATTAGATCTTTCAAGAATTTAGCATATCTAGGCATTCCTGAAATCACATCAATGAAAGGAAGATTTACATTTATCTGTTTAAACATATCCAAGAATTTAGATTGCTCGGCTTCAAGTTTCTCTTTCTTCATTTTACTCGGGTAAGGAAGTGGTGGTTGGTATGGTTTAACATAAGGTTTAGCCTTAGCTGTGTTATCTTCATTAACCTTTTCAACTACCGGTTCTTTTTCCTTATCTTGATTAGGTTGTGGTTCTTGTGGAGTAGGAATAGCTTCATCAGAAGTTACAGGTATTTCAGGTGGTTTAAGTTGAAATGTCCCGTTCTTATTGATTAAAAACGTTCCATATTAATTGATTTCGTTGCGAGGTTTTGACCTCTATATGAGACGTTTTTCAAAGACTGCATTCATTTTTAAACAAACCATAACCTTTATTTCATCAATAAAGGTTTAAAAAGCTTTACGTAGATTATCAAATAATGATAATCTAAAATATCCTGTTTACACACGACCATTACATAATGGTTTACAATACAAATATGTTACAACAAAATAAGTTTCTTGAATGCAGTTTTTACACAATATCATACAAGCATGGACTCCAAATCTTGTCCTTATTTAAGTATGCGACAGCGGAAGCTCTTAATAATCACCTGAGAATAAACATGCTTAAAACGTCAACAAAGTTGTTGGTGAGTTATAGGTTTAACCTATATATATCAAATCGTAACAATAGACCACAAGATTTCATATTTCAATACACATCCCATACATAGAGATAAAATTCATTCATATGGTGAACACCTGGTAACCGACAATAACAAGATGCATATATAAGAATATCCCCATCATTCCGGGACACCCTTCGGATATGATATAAATTTCGAAGTACTAAAGCATCCGGTACTTTGGATGGGGTTTGTTAGGCCCAATAGATCTATCTTTAGGATTCGCGTCAATTAGGGTGTCTGTTCCCTAATTCTTAGATTACCAGACTTAATAAAAAGGGGCATATTCGATTTCGATAATTCAACCATAGAATGTAGTTTCACGTACTTGTGTCTATTTTGTAAATCATTTATAAAACCTGCATGTATTCTCATCCCAAAAATATTAGATTTTAAAAGTGGGACTATAACTCACTTTCACAGATTTTTACTTCGTCGGGAAGTAAGACTTGGCCACTGGTTGATTCACGAACCTATAACAATATATACATATATATCAAAGTATGTTCAAAATATATTTACAACACTTTTAATATATTTTGATGTTTTAAGTTTATTAAGTCAGCTGTCCTCGTTAGTAACCTACAACTAGTTGTCCACAGTTAGATGTACAGAAATAAATCGATAAATATTATCTTGAATCAATCCACGACCCAGTGTATACGTATCTCAGTATTGATCACAACTCAAACTATATATATTTTGGAATCAACCTCAACCCTGTATAGCTAACTCCAACATTCACATATAGAGTGTCTATGGTTGTTCCGAAATATATATAGATGTGTCGACATGATAGGTCGAAACATTGTATACGTGTCTATGGTATCTCAAGATTACATAATATATAATACAAGTTGATTAAGTTATGGTTGGAATAGATTTGTTACCAATTTTCACGTAGCTAAAATGAGAAAAATTATCCAATCTTGTTTTACCCATAACTTCTTCATTTTAAATCCGTTTTGAGTGAATCAAATTGCTATGGTTTCATATTGAACTCTATTTTATGAATCTAAACCAAAAAAGTATAGGTTTCTAGTCGGAAAAATAAGTTACAAGTCGTTTTTGTAAAGGTAGTCATTTCAGTCGAAAGAACGACGTCTAGATGACCATTTTAGAAAACATACTTCCACTTTGAGTTTAACCATAATTTTTGGATATAGTTTCATGTTCATAATAAAAATCATTTTCTCAGAATAACAAATTTTAAATCAAATTTTATCATAGTTTTTAATTAACTAACCCAAAACAGCCCGCGGTGTTACTACGACGGCGTAAATCCGGTTTTACGGTGTTTTTCGTGTTTCCAGGTTTTAAATCATTAAGTTAGCATATCATATAGATATAGAACATGTGTTTAGTTGATTTTAAAAGTCAAGTTAGAAGGATTAACTTTTGTTTGCGAACAAGTTTAGAATTAACTAAACTATGTTCTAGTGATTACAAGTTTAAACCTTCGAATAAGATAGCTTTATATGTATGAATCGAATGATGTTATGAACATCATTACTACCTTAAGTTACTTGGATGAACCTACTGGAAAATAGAAAAATGGATCTAGCTTCAATGGATCCTTGGATGGCTCAAAGTTCTTGAAGCAAAATCATGACACGAAAACAAGTTCAAGTAAGATCATCACTTGAAATAAGATTGTTATAGTTATAGAAATTGAACCAAAGTTTGAATATGATTATTACCTTGTATTAGAATGATAACCTACTGTAAGAAACAAAGATTTCTTGAGGTTGGATGATCACCTTACAAGATTGGAAGTGAGCTAGCAAACTTGAAAGTATTCTTGATTTTATGGGCCGGTGTGATTCTCATCTGTTGAGGTAATCACCCTTTTAAATGCAAGTTTTAACCCCCAACAGTGTATCCAAGTGCGAACAGACCTTGTTTGCCGAGGCATTTTTTCATGCGAGACATTCACATCGTCACAAATGCTCTTGTCCTATCTTGGAAGGAATTTACGAAGTTGTCCTTGGTGGATGCCTGGTATGTTTCTGAGCTATAAGCTTTTGGGGATATTGCGCAGTCCTTGATCTCAAATAAGCCAATGGTCTCGCATAACGCACATAAGTTTATTTTTGTTATTGGGCTCTAGTTATTGAGTCGACAGCAAGCGTCGATTTATTGACGACTTGACTGACCCTTAGAGCCTAAAGTAAATTTCAGGCAGGATTTAAAACCCATGAAAATTTGATTTTACCATTTTCATGGCGTCTGAATTTTATTTATTTTTAAATTTTTTTTTTCCCTAATTATTGGCCGGAGGTCCACTCGGAAGCAATCTCTCTATCCGTCGAATAGGGAGAGGGATGACTTTCTCTACTTTTGAGTGTGTTTCCACTTTGGGTGGAGAAATGACTTGTCTTTATTCTCGGATAGGGGAAGGATTGTCTACATCTCACCTCCCCCATACACCATCTATGTGGTATTGGGTTTTGTTGTTGTTGTTGTTGTGTACTTAGAACTTGAAGATAGAACTTGAGAGAGTTCAATTAGATGAAGAAAATTGAAGAATGAAAGTGTTTGTAGGTGTTTTTGGTCGTTGGTGTATGGATTAGATATAAAGGATATGTAATTTTGTTTTCATGTAAATAAGTCATGAATGATTACTCATATTTTTGTAATCGTATGAGATATTTCATGCTAGTTGCCAAATGATGGTTCCCACATGTGTTAGGTGACTCACATGGGCTGCTAAGAGCTGATCATTGGAGTGTATATACCAATAGTACATACATCTAAAAGCTGTGTATTGTACGAGTACGAATACGGGTGCATACGAGTAGAATTGTTGATGAAACTGAACGAGAATGTAATTGTAAGCATTTTTGTTAAGTAGAAGTATTTTGATAAGTGTATTGAAGTCTTTCAAAAGTGTATAAATACATATTAAAACACTACATGTATATACATTTTAACTGAGTCGTTAAGTCATCGTTAGTCGTTACATGTAAGTGTTGTTTTGAAACCTTTAGGTTAACGATCTTGTTAAATGTTGTTAACCCAATGTTTATAATATCAAAAGAGATTTTAAATTATTATATTATCATGATATTATGATGTACGAATATCTCTTAATATGATATATATACATTAAATGTCGTTACAACGATAAACGTTACATATATGTCTCGTTTCAAAATCATTAAGTTAGTAGTCTTGTTTTTACATATGTAGTTCATTGTTAATATAATTAATGATATGTTTACTTATCATAATATCATGTTAACTATATATATAACCATATATATGTCATCATATAGTTTTTTTTTTTTTACAAGTTTTAACGTTCGTGAATCACCGGTCAACTTGGGTGGTCAATTGTCTATATGAAACCTATTTCAATTAATCAAGTCTTAACAAGTTTGATTGCTTAACATGTTGGAAACATTTAATCATGTAAACATCAATCTCAATTAATATATATAAACATGGAAAAGTTCGGGTCACTACAGTACCTACCCGTTAAATAAATTTCGTCCCGAAATTTTAAGCTGTTGAAGGTGTTGACGAATCTTCTGGAAATAGATGCGGGTATTTCTTCTTCATCTGATCTTCACGCTCCCAGGTGAACTCGGGTCCTCTACAAGCATTCCATCGAACCTTAACAATTGGTATCTTGTTTTGCTTAAGTCTTTTAACCTCACGATCCATTATTTCGACGGGTTCTTCGATGAATTGGAGTTTTTCGTTGATTTGGATTTCATCTAACGGAATAGTGAGATCTTCTTTAGCAAAACATTTCTTCAAATTCGAGACGTGGAAAGTGTTATGTACAGCCGCGAGTTGTTGAGGTAACTCAAGTCGGTAAGCTACTGGTCCGACACGATCAATAATCTTGAATGGTCCAATATACCTTGGATTTAATTTCCCTCGTTTACCAAATCGAACAACGCCTTTCCAAGGTGAAACTTTAAGCATGACCATCTCTCCAATTTCAAATTCTATATCTTTTCTTTTAATGTCAGCGTAGCTCTTTTGTCGACTTTGGGCGGTTTTCAACCGTTGTTGAATTTGGATGATCTTCTCGGTAGTTTCTTGTATAATCTCCGGACCCGTAATCTGTCTATCCCCCACCTCACTCCAACAAATCGGAGACCTGCACTTTCTACCATAAAGTGCTTCAAACGGCGCCATCTCAATGCTTGAATGGTAGCTGTTGTTGTAGGAAAATTCTGCTAACGGTAGATGTCGATCCCAACTGTTTCCGAAATCAATAACACATGCTCGTAGCATGTCTTCAAGCGTTTGTATCGTCCTTTCGCTCTGCCCATCAGTTTGTGGATGATAGGCAGTACTCATGTTTAGACGAGTTCCTAATGCTTGCTGTAATGTCTGCCAGAATCTTGAAATAAATCTGCCATCCCTATCAGAGATAATAGAGATTGGTATTCCATGTCTGGAGACGACTTCCTTCAAATACAGTCGTGCTAACTTCTCCATCTTGTCATCTTCTCTTATTGGTAGGAAGTGTGCTGATTTGGTGAGACGATCAACTATTACCCAAATAGTATCAAAACCACTTGCAGTCCTTGGCAATTTAGTGATGAAATCCATGGTAATGTTTTCCCATTTCCATTCCGGGATTTCGGGTTGTTGAAGTAGACCTGATGGTTTCTGATGCTCAGCTTTGACCTTAGAACACGTTAAACATTCTCCTACGTATTTAGCAACATCGGCTTTCATACCCGGCCACCAAAAATGTTTCTTGAGATCCTTGTACATCTTCCCCGTTCCAGGATGTATTGAGTATCTGGTTTTATGAGCTTCTCTAAGTACCATTTCTCTCATATCTCCAAATTTTGGTACCCAAATCCTTTCAGCCCTATACCGGGTTCCGTCTTCCCGAATATTAAGATGCTTCTCCGATCCTTTGGGTATTTCATCCTTTAAATTTCCCTCTTTTAAAACTCCTTGTTGCGCCTCCTTTATTTGAGTAGTAATGTTATTATGAATCATTATATTCATAGATTTTACTCGAATGGGTTCTCTATCCTTCCTGCTCAAGGCATCGGCTACCACATTTGCCTTCCCCGGGTGGTAACGAATCTCAAAATCGTAATCATTCAATAATTCAATCCACCTACGCTGCCTCATATTCAGTTGTTTCTGATTAAATATGTGTTGAAGACTTTTGTGGTCGGTATATATAATACTTTTGATCCCATATAAGTAGTGCCTCCAAGTCTTTAATGCAAAAACAGCCGCGCCTAATTCCAAATCATGCATCGTATAATTTTGTTCGTGAATCTTCAATTGTCTAGACGCATAAGCAATCACCTTCGTTCGTTGCATTAATACACAACCGAGACCTTGCTTTGATGCGTCACAATAAATCACAAAATCATCATTCCCTTCAGGCAATGACAATATAGGTGCCGTAGTTAGCTTTTTCTTCAATAACTGAAACGCTTTCTCTTGTTCATCATTCCATTCAAATTTCTTCCCTTTATGCGTTAATGCAGTCAAGGGTTTTGCTATTCTGGAAAAGTCTTGGATGAACCTTCTGTAGTAACCAGCTAGTCCTAAAAACTGGCGTATGTGTTTCGGAGTTTTCGGGGTTTCCCACTTTTCAACAGTTTCTATCTTTGCCGGATCCACCTTAATACCTTCTTTGTTCACTATGTGACCGAGGAATTGAACTTCTTCCAACCAAAATGCACACTTTGAAAACTTAGCGTACAATTCTTCCTTCCTCAATACTTCTAACACCTTTCTCAAATGTTCACCGTGTTCTTGGTCATTCTTTGAGTAAATAAGTATGTCATCAATGAAAACAATGACAAACTTGTCAAGGTATGGTCCACACACTCGGTTCATAAGGTCCATGAACACAGCTGGTGCATTAGTTAAACCAAACGGCATGACCATAAACTCGTAATGACCGTAACGTGTTCTGAAAGCAGTCTTTGGAATATCATCTTCTTTCACCCGCATTTGATGATACCCGGAACGTAAGTCAATCTTTGAATAAACAGACGAGCCTTGTAGTTGATCAAATAAGTCATCGATTCTCGGTAGTGGGTAGCGGTTCTTGATGGTAAGTTTGTTCAACTCTCGGTAGTCGATACACAACCTGAATGTACCATCTTTCTTCTTGACAAACAAAACAGGAGCTCCCCACGGTGATGTGCTTGGTCGAATGAAACCACGCTCTAAAAGTTCTTGTAATTGGCTTTGCAGTTCTTTCATCTCGCTGGGTGCGAGTCTGTAAGGAGCACGAGCTATTGGTGCAGCTCCTGGTACAAGATCTATTTGAAATTCAACGGATCGATGTGGGGGTAATCCCGGTAATTCTTTCGGAAATACATCGGGAAATTCTTTTGCAATGGGAACATCATTGATGCTCTTTTCTTCAGTTTGTACTTTCTCGACGTGTGCTAGAACAGCATAGCAACCTTTTCTTATTAGTTTTTGTGCCTTCAAATTACTAATAAGATGTAGCTTCGTGTTGCCCTTTTCTCCGTACACCATTAAGGGTTTTCCTTTTTCTCGTATAATGCGAATTGCATTTTTGTAACAAACGATCTCCGCTTTCACTTCTTTCAACCAGTCCATACCGATTATCACATCAAAACTCCCTAACTCTACTGGTATCAAATCAATCTTAAATGTTTCGCTAACCAGTTTAATTTCTCGATTCCGACATATATTATCTGCTGAAATTAATTTACCATTTGCTAATTCGAGTAAAAATTTACTATCCAAAGGCGTCAATGGACAACTTAATTTAGCACAAAAATCTCTACTCATATAGCTTCTATCCGCACCCGAATCAAATAAAACGTAAGCAGATTTATTGTCAATAAGAAACGTACCCGTAACAAGCTCCGGGTCTTCCTGTGCCTCTACCGCATTAATATTGAAAACTCTTCCACGGCCTTGTCCATTCGTGTTCTCCTGGTTCGGGCAATTTCTAATAATGTGGCCTGGTTTTCCACATTTATAACAAACTACATTGGCATAACTTGCTCCGACACTACTTGCTCCGCCATTACTCGTTCCGACACCATTTGTTCCTTTCGTTCTATTAACCCCTGGTCCGTAGACCTCACACTTCGCCGCGCTATGACCATTTCTTTTACACTTGTTGCAAAATTTGGTGCAGAACCCCGAGTGATTCTTTTCACACCTTTGGCATAGTTGCTTCTGATTGTTGTTGTTGTTGCGGTTATTATTGTTGTTGGGATGATTGTTGTAGTTGCTGTTGTTGTTGTTGTTGTTGTTGTTGGGCCGTTTGTTGTAGTTGCGATTGATGTTGCGATTGTTGGGATAATTGTTGCGATTATTGTTGTAATTGCTGTTGTTGTTGTATTGGTGATTCTTATCACCGTTTTCCTCCCACTTTCTTTTGACTTGCTTCACATTGGCCTCTTCAGCAGTCTGTTCTTTAATTCTTTCTTCAATCTGGTTCACTAGTTTGTGAGCCATTCTACATGCCTGTTGTATGGAGGCGGGCTCGTGTGAACTTATATCTTCTTGGATTCTTTCCGGTAATCCTTTCACGAACGCGTCGATCTTCTCTTCCTCATCTTCGAATGCTCCCGGACACAATAGGCACAATTCTGTGAATCGTCTTTCGTACGTGGTAATATCAAATCCTTGGGTTCGTAACCCTCTAAGTTCTGTCTTGAGCTTATTGACCTCGGTTCTGGGACGGTACTTCTCGTTCATCAAGTGCTTGAATGCTGACCACGGTAGTGCGTACGCATCATCTTGTCCCACTTGCTCTAGATAGGTATTCCACCATGTTAACGCAGAACCTGTGAAGGTATGCGTAGCGTACTTCACTTTGTCCTCTTCAGTACACTTACTTATGGCAAACACCGATTCAACCTTCTCGGTCCACCGTTTCAATCCGATCGGTCCTTCGGTTCCATCAAATTCCAAAGGTTTGCAGGCAGTGAATTCTTTGTAGGTGCATCCTACACGATTTCCTGTACTGCTAGATCCAAGGTTATTGTTGGTATGTAGCGCAGCCTGTACTGCGGCTATGTTTGAAGCTAGAAAAGTACGGAATTCCTCTTCATTCATATTCACGGTGTGTCGAGTAGTCGGTGCCATTTCCTTCAAAATAGTTAAATGGAACAAGTTAATCATACAGAATATTAAGAGTAGTTAATAGTATTTCGTAGCATAATATGAACTCATTTATAAAAGCTTTTTCTTCATATTAGCGTTTTATAAGTTTAAATTCGGGTAGTACCTACCCGTTAAGTTCATACTTAGTAGCTAATATACAATTCAACTACTACAATTCTATATGAAAAACTGATTATAATAATATTTCGCGTTCAAACTTTTATACAATTTTTTACAAACTTACAATACCTCTTATTTTACATAAAGCATGAAATATAGCACACAATAACTTTGATACAAGATAGTTGTGAAGACAATAATAGCTAGTACACAAGTCGTTCAGCAAAGGCAATAAAGACACGTAATTCATACGTCCAGAAACAAGTCATGCATTCTGGTTTTACTATGACTACTTCCCATCCTTGGTCTTGTGCAACATAACCGTTATGGCCATTGATAAGACAGCGTGTTGTAACGTCATCAAAGGGACGAGGGTTACGTAATGTCCAACAGTCCCGTAATAATCTAAAAACCTCATTTCTTACCCCAATTACCGACTCCGTCACTTGTGGAAACGTTTTGTTTAATAGTTGTAGCCCGATGTTCTTGTTCTCACTTTGGTGAGAAGCGAACATTACTAATCCGTAAGCATAACATGCTTCTTTATGTTGCATGTTAGCCGCTTTTTCTAAATCACGAAGTCCAATATTCGGATATATTGAGTCAAAATAATTTCTTAACCCGTTACGTAAAATAGCATTTGGGTTCCCCGCAATATATGCGTCAAAGTAAACACATCGTAACTTATGGGTTTCCCAATGTGATATCCCCCATCTTTCAAACGAAAGTCTCTTATAAACCAAGACATTCTTGGAACGTTCTTCGAATGTCTTACAAACTGATCTCGCCTTAAATAGTTGTGCCGAAGAATTCTGGCCGACTCTAGACAAGATTTCATCAATCATGTCTCCGGGTAGGTCTCTTAAAATATTGGGTTGTCTATCCATTTTGTGTTTTTAAACTATAAAATAGACAAGAGTTAGATTCATAAAAAAAATACTTATTAATACAAGCAATTTTTACATACATCATAAAGCATAAGCACACTATATTACATATATTACACCACACGAATATAACTATCTTATTCCGACTCGCTCGTTTCTTCTTGTTCGGTTTTGGTTTGTTTTGCCAAGTTTCTAGGGATATATGATGTTCCCCTAATACGAGCCGTCGTTGTCCACATTGGTTTAGAAAAACCTGGTGGTTTAGAGGTTCCCGGGTCATTGTTACAACTTAAGGACTTCGGGGGTTGACGATACATATAAAGTTCATCGGGGTTGGAATTAGATTTCTCTATTTTTATGCCCTTTCCCTTATTATTTTCTTTTGCCTTTTTAAATTCAGTTGGGGTAATTTCTATAACATCATCGGAATTCTCGTCGGAATCCGATTCATCGGAGAATTGGTAATCCTCCCAATATTTTGCTTCCTTGGCGGAAACACCATTGACCATAATTAACCTTGGTCGGTTGGTTGAGGATTTTCTTTTACTTAACCGTTTTATTATTTCCCCCACCGGTTCTATTTCTTCATCCGGTTCCGATTCTTCTTCCGGTTCCGATTCTTCTTCCGGTTCCGACTCTTCTTCCGGTTCCTCTTCGGGAACTTGTGAATCACTCCACAAATCATTCCAATTTACATTTGACTCTTCATTATTATTAGGTGAGTCAATGGGACTTGTTCTAGAGGTAGACATCTATCACATAATATCAAACACGTTAAGAGATTAATATATCACATAATATTCATATGTTAAAAATATATAGTTTCCAACAAAAATGTTAAGCAATCATTTTTAAAGAAAACACGGTCGAAGTCCAGACTCACTAATGCATCCTAACAAACTCGATAAGACACACTAATGCAAATTTTCTGGTTCTCTAAGACCAACGCTCTGATACCAACTGAAATGTCCCGTTCTTATTGATTAAAAACGTTCCATATTAATTGATTTCGTTGCGAGGTTTTGACCTCTATATGAGACGTTTTTCAAAGACTGCATTCATTTTTAAACAAACCATAACCTTTATTTCATCAATAAAGGTTTAAAAAGCTTTACATAGATTATCAAATAATGATAATCTAAAATATCCTGTTTACACACGACCATTACATAATGGTTTACAATACAAATATGTTACAACAAAATAAGTTTCTTGAATGCAGTTTTTACACAATATCATACAAGCATGGACTCCAAATCTTGTCCTTATTTAAGTATGCGACAGCGGAAGCTCTTAATAATCACCTGAGAATAAACATGCTTAAAACGTCAACAAAAATGTTGGTGAGTTATAGGTTTAACCTATATATATCAAATCGTAACAATAGACCACAAGATTTCATATTTCAATACACATCCCATACATAGAGATAAAATTCATTCATATGGTGAACACCTGGTAACCGACAATAACAAGATGCATATATAAGAATATCCCCATCATTCCGGGACACCCTTCGGATATGATATAAATTTCGAAGTACTAAAGCATCCGGTACTTTGGATGGGGTTTGTTAGGCCCAATAGATCTATCTTTAGGATTCGCGTCAATTAGGGTGTCTGTTCCCTAATTCTTAGATTACCAGACTTAATAAAAAGGGGCATATTCGATTTCGATAATTCAACCATAGAATGTAGTTTCACGTACTTGTGTCTATTTTGTAAATCATTTATAAAACCTGCATGTATTCTCATCCCAAAAATATTAGATTTTAAAAGTGGGACTATAACTCACTTTCACAGATTTTTACTTCGTCGGGAAGTAAGACTTGGCCACTGGTTGATTCACGAACCTATAACAATATATACATATATATCAAAGTATGTTCAAAATATATTTACAACACTTTTAATATATTTTGATGTTTTAAGTTTATTAAGTCAGCTGTCCTCGTTAGTAACCTACAACTAGTTGTCCACAGTTAGATGTACAGAAATAAATCGATAAATATTATCTTGAATCAATCCACGACCCAGTGTATACGTATCTCAGTATTGATCACAACTCAAACTATATATATTTTGGAATCAACCTCAACCCTGTATAGCTAACTCCAACATTCACATATAGAGTGTCTATGGTTGTTCCGAAATATATATAGATGTGTCGACATGATAGGTCGAAACATTGTATACGTGTCTATGGTATCTCAAGATTACATAATATATAATACAAGTTGATTAAGTTATGGTTGGAATAGATTTGTTACCAATTTTCACGTAGCTAAAATGAGAAAAATTATCCAATCTTGTTTTACCCATAACTTCTTCATTTTAAATCCGTTTTGAGTGAATCAAATTGCTATGGTTTCATATTGAACTCTATTTTATGAATCTAAACCAAAAAAGTATAGGTTTCTAGTCGGAAAAATAAGTTACAAGTCGTTTTTGTAAAGGTAGTCATTTCAGTCGAAAGAACGACGTCTAGATGACCATTTTAGAAAACATACTTCCACTTTGAGTTTAACCATAATTTTTGGATATAGTTTCATGTTCATAATAAAAATCATTTTCTCAGAATAACAAATTTTAAATCAAATTTTATCATAGTTTTTAATTAACTAACCCAAAACAGCCCGCGGTGTTACTACGACGGCGTAAATCCGGTTTTACGGTGTTTTTCGTGTTTTCAGGTTTTAAATCATTAAGTTAGCATATCATATAGATATAGAACATGTGTTTAGTTGATTTTAAAAGTCAAGTTAGAAGGATTAACTTTTGTTTGCGAACAAGTTTAGAATTAACTAAACTATGGTCTAGTGATTACAAGTTTAAACCTTCGAATAAGATAGCTTTATATGTATGAATCGAATGATGTTATGAACATCATTACTACCTTAAGTTCCTTGGATGAACCTACTGGAAAATAGAAAAATGGATCTAGCTTCAATGGATCCTTGGATGGCTCAAAGTTCTTGAAGCAAAATCATGACACGAAAACAAGTTCAAGTAAGATCATCACTTGAAATAAGATTGTTATAGTTATAGAAATTGAACCAAAGTTTGAATATGATTATTACCTTGTATTAGAATGATAACCTACTGTAAGAAACAAAGATTTCTTGAGGTTGGATGATCACCTTACAAGATTGGAAGTGAGCTAGCAAACTTGAAAGTATTCTTGATTTTATGAAACTAGAACTTTTGGAATTTATGAAGAACACTTAGAACTTGAAGATAGAACTTGAGAGAGTTCAATTAGATGAAGAAAATTGAAGAATGAAAGTGTTTGTAGGTGTTTTTGGTCGTTGGTGTATGGATTAGATATAAAGGATATGTAATTTTGTTTTCATGTAAATAAGTCATGAATGATTACTCATATTTTTGTAATCTTATGAGATATTTCATGCTAGTTGCCAAATGATGGTTCCCACATGTGTTAGGTGACTCACATGGGCTGCTAAGAGCTGATCATTGGAGTGTATATACCAATAGTACATACATCTAAAAGCTGTGTATTGTACGAGTACGAATACGGGTGCATACGAGTAGAATTGTTGATGAAACTGAACGAGAATGTAATTGTAAGCATTTTTGTTAAGTAGAAGTATTTTGATAAGTGTATTGAAGTCTTTCAAAAGTGTATAAATACATATTAAAACACTACATGTATATACATTTTAACTGAGTCGTTAAGTCATCGTTAGTCGTTACATGTAAGTGTTGTTTTGAAACCTTTAGGTTAACGATCTTGTTAAATGTTGTTAACCCAATGTTTATAATATCAAAAGAGATTTTAAATTATTATATTATCATGATATTATGATGTACGAATATCTCTTAATATGATATATATACATTAAATGTCGTTACAACGATAAACGTTACATATATGTCTCGTTTCAAAATCATTAAGTTAGTAGTCTTGTTTTTACATATGTAGTTCATTGTTAATATAATTAATGATATGTTTACTTATCATAATATCATGTTAACTATATATATAACCATATATATGTCATCATATAGTTTTTTTTTTTTTTTACAAGTTTTAACGTTCGTGAATCACCGGTCAACTTGGGTGGTCAATTGTCTATATGAAACCTATTTCAATTAATCAAGTCTTAACAAGTTTGATTGCTTAACATGTTGGAAACATTTAATCATGTAAACATCAATCTCAATTAATATATATAAACATGGAAAAGTTCGGGTCACTACATAAGTGTTGTACCACTTCTTGTGGTAATGGCTTTAGCTGTTTCATTCCGGGGGTTAGCGTTTGTATCACTAGGTAAACTTTCCGGTTTTCTTTCACCTATTAACCTTGCTAGGTTACTTACTTCTTGTTCCAGATTTTGAATAGAAGCTTGTTGATTTCTAAATGCTTGAGCATTTTGTTCATTAGTTTGTTTCTGAGATGTGAAAAACTGCGTTTGAGTTTCAACTAGCTTCGTCATCATATCTTCTAAATTCGGCTTTTTATCATCGGTTTGTTGTGGTGGTTTGTTTTGAAAATTAGGTCTTTGCTGATTGTAAGTATTATTGGATACTTGTTGATTGCTAGGACCTTGTTAGTTGTTGTATGGAATATTTCTGTTATAATTCTGGTTTTGATTGTAAATCGGTCTTGGCGGTTGATAATTATTCTGATAATTATTTCCAGGCCTTTGGTTTATGTATGAAATATTCTCTCTTTGTTCCATTGTTAATTCAATACTGAGATAATCTTATGTCAAATGTGGTCCTCCACACTGCTCACAACTAATTCGTATTGAGTGAATATCTTTAGTCATCTTTTCCATTCGTCTCTCTATAGCATCTATCTTTGCGGAAATGGAATCTAAGTCATGGCTAGAATCTGCTCTAGCTGCTTTAGATGATCTAACGATATCTTTTTCTTGGTGCCACTCATGTGAGTGGGAAGCAGTGTTATCAATAATTTTGTAAACATCAGTTTCGGTTTTCTTCATTATAGAACCACCAGCTGCTATATCTATGTCTTTCCTTGTAGTGATGTCGCAACCTTGGTAGAATATTTGTACTATTTGACAGGTGTCTAAACCATGTTGCGGACATCCTCTTAATAACTTTCCAAATCTAGTCCACGCCTCATATAGAGTTTCATTTGGCTTCTGTGTAAACGTAACAATTTCTCCTTGAAGTCTTACGGCTTTAGATGCAGGAAAGAATTGTTTAAGAAATTTTTCAACTAAAACGTCCCATGTATCAATCGCCCCTTCAGGTAACGACTCCAACCAATCTTTGGCTTCTCCCTTTAAAGTCCAGGGAAATAACATGAGATATATCTGTTCATCCTCAACTTCTCGAATTTTAAATAGTGTGCAGATCCTATTAAAGGTACGTAGATGTTCATTTGGATCTTCCTTCGGCGCACCACTAAATTGGCATTGATTAGTCACCATGTGTAGAATTTGTCCTTTGATTTCATAATCTGGCGCATTAATGTCTGGATGAGTAATTGCGTGACCTTGGCCAGTGCGTTTAGCTCTCATTCGGTCTTCCATACTTAAAGGTTCCAGATTCTCCATAATTGAATTTGTTGAATCGGAATCACTAGAGGATTCTGATTTAATGGTTCGTTCCTCAACAGTCTCTGTTTGAATGATTGGTGGTTCCGGAGGAAAGTTTAGTGGTTCAGGATCTACGAATCGTTCCTGAATATTCTCCGGATTCTCAATTGTGAGGTCCGGTTCAAAAAATGGATTATCGGAAATTTGAACTGGAGTACTTGGTCGACTGGATGACGATTCTAAAGAAAAATCGACGGCAGTAATATTTGCTAAATGTCTTGATCTAGTTACAGGTGGTGAACGTACAAAAGGTGGTGAACGTCTTGCTCGGTGCACTCACTGAATATCCTATTAGTTTTTAAAAGGAAAGAAAAATTATAATAAGTTATCCAATCAATAGACTTTTCTGATTTTGCCCACGTTTCGAATAGCCAAAAGATGCAGCAGAGGGGCAGGATTCGTTTGGTCTCAATATAATTGAGGACTGTTTGGCTCCAATAACCCGGTCCACGTACAAATCTAACTATTACTACGAACCAGAAAATTTTGATGTCTATCAATTTAACCACTTAAAATAAATTTTCGTAATTTTAAGAAATTTAGATAAGAAGTAGAATAAAAATCTATGTCCTAAAACTAGAATATCGAGAAATAAGAAAGAAAAAGAGTTCGTCGAAAAAGGTCGAAAAAGAAAAATGGTTGAAAAATAAAAGGTGACGAAAAAATAAAAGAAACTTATAAAACTTAAAAATACTTGACTAACCTAACCTTATTACTACAACTAACTTAAAATTATAATCGCAAATTGAGATTACTAATTGGAATGATAATTGATACATAGGTAAAAGTCGTCTAAAAATATTAAAGCTTACAGGAAAAATTAAATCCCAAATGGAAATAACTTAAAAATAAACTAAAACTTAAAAAGGCGTCGCAAAATTCTAAAGCACCTAAATCTTAGTCTAAAGAAAAAGCACTTAAGGGATTCTACGGCAAAGCCTAAAAATCTAGAAGTAAAAATAACTATGGCAAAAACTAAGTTTAAAACTAAATATGAGCTAAAAAAATACAAATATTATGCTAAAACTATTAAAACGGGACAAAATATAAAAATATACAAAAAGTTGTAAAAAGTACAAATTTTATAAAAATATTATTTTTATATTATTTATTTATTAAAACTATTAATTTTACAATTTAATTAAACTAATTTAACTAAATAAAACAAATTAAATAAAAAGAAACTTTAAAATAAAACTAATTATAATAATAATAGGTAATTAGGGTTTATAATAATAATAATTAATAAATACCCCGTAATTAATGATGTTTAGGGTTTCTGTCAGTGGTGTCAGAGAAACTCCGCGAGTTGCGGTATTTAAAGCAGCAAACCCCGCGAGTCGCGGGGTTTCAAAATTCAACTTTGGTACAGTTTTTTAATTGACGCGTTTTTTTTTTCTGTTTTTATCAAAATATTTATATAATAAAAACTTATATTTAAAAACTTAAATAAAAATAGAACCACTTTATAAATTTAAAAATATCTTAAAAATAGATTTATATATACTAAAATTTTTTTTTTTTTTATATTAGCGTTGCGCTTCCGGCGTTTAAGAGTTCCCCGGCAGCGGCGCCAAAAATAACTTGATGTGTGCGAGGTGTACTAGGAAATACTATTAATTTTAGCAGAAAAATACTATTAAATACGATACAATTTTACACAAGATATTTATTTATTTAGAGAATGGATATACTTAAACCTTGCTACAACACTTATAGGCAGTGTACCTAATCATACAGTAGTGTAGTTTTTAGTAAGTCCGGTTCGTTCCACAGGGAAATCTTTAAACAAAGCTTAACGCTATATTAGTTTACTTTTATAAAAATACAAATATATATATATAAGTAATATTATTATTATAAAGGGGGGGGGGGGGTTTACCGTTTAATGACCGGTTTGTCGATTTTAAAACTTTAGTCGCAGTTAAAACCAAATGTAAAATAATAAATAAATACAAGACTTAATTTAAAGCGTAAAGTAAATAACGATAATGAAATTGTGAATAATAAAAGTGCTATAAAATAAACTTACGATAATTAAAAAGTACGATAATTAAAAGTGCAATTAAATACAATAACAATAAAAATGCGATAATTAGAAGTGCAATTAAATATAAAATAAAGGAAATTAAATATGAAATAAAAGAATTATGCTTATTTAAACTTCCGTAATCATGATGTTTGACGTGTTGATTTTAGTTTTATGCCCATGGGTTAATTGTCCTTTGTCCTGGATTATTTAATATGTCCGTCTGATTTTTGTCCATAACAGTCCATCAGTCATAAATATAAAGTGCGAGTGTCCTCGTCAAATTATCCTTATACCCGAAGTTAAATATTCCAACTAATTGGGGACTTAAACTGTAACAAGATTTTAATACTTTGTTTAATAATTACACCAGGATGTCGACTGAGTGTAACCCAAGGTTTTAATATTTTGTTATCGATTATACCAAGTGTCCTTGTACATAATTTCACCCCTGTTTTAATTATTCTAGTGGCTATTAATCCATTCCCGTGTCCGGTTAAATGAACGATTATTCGTACATATAAATACCCCGCCCATCGTGTCCGATCGAGTGTACATGGTAATTTATAGGGACGCCCAATTGTAAATCTTTATATTAACATTAACAAACTATCATTTAGTTAAACAAATATAAAGCCCATTAATAGCCCATAGTCTAATTTCCACAAGTGTCGTTCTTTTGTCCAAACCCCAATTATCGTACAAAGCCCAATTACTCAATTTTAGTAATTAGCCCAACATCATGATTACTTCGGATTAAATAAGCATAATAATAACTTAGCTACGAGGCATTAAATTAAAAAGGTTGAACATAACTTACAATGATTAAAAATAGCGTAGCGTTACACGGACAGAATTTTGACTTACACCCTTACAACATTCGCTAACATACCCTTATTATTAGGATTAAAATTAAAATTAAAATATAAATATATATATTTACGATATAGATAGAGAGATGGATATATGAATGTGAAAAATGATCAGAATTCGGTTGGCTTTATAGGGAGTTTCAAACTTTGGGGCTCCGCGACTCGCGGCATTTTTTGCCTTCAAACTCCGCGAGTCGCGGAGTTTGAAATTACAGCTCACTCCAGTTTGGAGTCTTTCTTGCCGACGGTTTATTTTATTTATATAATATATAAATAATTATAAGAATTATTTAAATATTATATTATATTTATGTGCATAGTTGACTTGTAATTTTTAGTCCGTTGCGTCGAGCGTTGAGAGTTGACTCTGGTCCCGGTTCCGAATTTTCGAACGTCCTTGCGTACAATTTAATATCTTGTACTTTGCGTTTTGAATCTTGTACTCTTGTAATTTCGAGACGTTTCTTATCAATAATTGGAACCTCTTTGATTGTATTTTGTAATTTTGAGCTTTTTGGTCGTTTGCGTCTTCAATTCGTCGAATCTGTCTTTTGTCTTCACCTTTTATTATTTAAACGAATATTACTTGTAAATAGAACAATTGCAACTAAAAGCTTGTCTTTCTTGAGGAATAATGCTATGAAATATATGTTCGTTTTTAGCATTATCAGTTAGTAACCTACAACTAGTTGTCCACAGTTAGATGTACAGAAATAAATCGATATATATTATCTTGAATCAATCCACGACCCAGTGTATACATATCTCAGTATTGATCACAACTCAAACTATATATATTTTGGAATCAACCTCAACCCTGTATAGCTAACTCCAACATTCACATATAGAGTGTCTATGGTTGTTCCGAAATATATATAGATGTGTCGACATGATAGGTCGAAACATTGTATATGTGTCTATGGTATCTCAAGATTACATAATATACAATACAAGTTGATTAAGTTATGGTTGGAATAGATTTGTTATCAATTTTCACTTAGCTAAAATGAGAAAAATTATCCAATCTTGTTTTACCCATAACTTCTTCATTTTAAATCCATTTTGAGTGAATCAAATTGCTATGGTTTCATATTGAACTCTATTTTATGAATCTAAATAGAAAAAGTATAGGTTTATAGTCGGAAATATAAGTTACAAGTCATTTTTGTAAAGGTAGTCATTTCAGTCGAAAGAACGACGTCTAGATGACCATTTTAGAAAACATATTTACACTTTGAGTTTAACCATGATTTTTGGATATAGTTTCATGTTCATAAGAAAAATCATTTTCCCAGAAGAACAACTTTTAAATCAAAGTTTATCATAGTTTTTAATTAACTAACCCAAAACAGCCCGCGGTGTTACTACGACGGCGTAAATTCGGTTTTACAGTGTTTTTCGTGTTTCCAGGTTTTAAATCATTAAGTTAGCATATCATATAGATATAGAACATGTGTTTAGTTGATTTTAAAAGTCAAGTTAGAAGGATTAACTTTTGTTTGCGAACAAGTTTAGAATTAACTAAACTATGTTCTAGTGATTACAAGTTTAAACCTTCGAATAAGATAGCTTTATATGTATGAATCGAATGATGTTATGAACATCATTACTACCTTAAGTTCCTTGGATAAACCTACTAGAAAATAGAAAAATGGATCTAGCTTCAACAGATCCTTGGATGGCTCGAAGTTCTTGAAGCAGAATCATGACACGAAAACAAGTTCAAGTAAGATCATCACTTGAAATAAGATTGTTATAGTTATAGAAATTGAACCAAAGTTTGAATATGATTATTACCTTGTATTAGAATGATAACCTACTGTAAGAAACAAAGATTTCTTGAGGTTGGATGATCACCTTACAAGATTGGAAGTGAGCTAGCAAACTTGAAAGTATTCTTGATTTTATGTAACTAGAACTTGTAGAATTTATGAAGAACACTTAGAACTTGAAGATAGAACTTGAGAGAGATCAATTAGATGAAGAAAATTGAAGAATGAAAGTGTTTGTAGGTGTTTTTGGTCATTGGTGTATGGATTAGATATAAAGGATATGTAATTTTGTTTTCATGTAAATAAGTCATGAATGATTACTCATATTTTTGTAATTTTATGAGATATTTCATGCTAGTTGCTAAATTATGGTTTCCACATGTGTTAGGTGACTCACATGGGCTGCTAAGAGCTGATCATTGGAGTGTATATACCAATAGTACATACATCTAAAAGCTGTGTATTGTACGAGTACGAATACGGGTGCATACGAGTAGAATTGTTGATGAAACTGAACGAGGATGTAATTGTAAGAATTTTTGTTAAGTAGAAGTATTTTGATAAGTGTATTGAAGTCTTTCAAAAGTGTATAAATACATATTAAAACACTACATGTATATACATTTTAACTGAGTCGTTAAGTCATCGTTAGTCGTTACATGTAAGTGTTGTTTTGAAACCTTTAGGTTAACGATCTTGTTAAATGTTGTTAACCCAATGTTTATAATATCAAATGAGATTTTAAATTATTATATTATCATGATATTATCATGTATGAATATCTCTTAATATGATATATATACATTAAATGTCTTTACAACGATAATCGTTACATATATGTCTCGTTTAAAAATCATTAAGTTAGTAGTCTTGTTTTTACATATGTAGTTCATTATTAATATACTTAATGATATGTTTACTTATCATAATATCATGTTAACTATATATATATCCATATATATGTCATCATATAGTTTTTACAAGTTTTAAAGTTCGTGAATCACCGGTCAACTTGGGTGGTCAATTGTCTATATGAAACATATTTCAATTAATCAAGTCTTAACAAGTTTGATTGCATAACATGTTGGAAACATTTAATCATGTAAATATCAATCTCAATTAATATATATATAAACATGTAAAAGTTCGGGTCACTACAGTACCTACCCGTTAAATAAATTTCGTCCCGAAATTTTAAGCTGTTGAAGGTGTTGACGAATCTTCTGGAAATAGATGCGGGTATTTCTTCTTAATCTGATCTTCACACTCCCAGGTGAACTCGGGTCCTCTACGATCATTCCATCGAACCTTAACAATTGGTATCTTGTTTTGCTTAAGTCTTTTAACCTCACGATCCATTATTTCGACGGGTTCTTCGATGAATTGAAATTTTTCGTTGATTTGGATTTCATCTAACGGAATAGTGAGATCTTCTTTAGCAAAACATTTCTTCAAATTCGAGACGTGGAAAGTGTTATGTACAGCCGCGAGTTGTTGAGGTAACTCAAGTCGGTAAGCTACTGGTCCGACACGATCAATAATCTTGAATGGTCCAATATACCTTGGATTTAATTTCCCTCGTTTACCAAATCAAACAACGCCTTTCCAAGGTGCAACTTTAATCATGACCAACTCTCCAATTTCAAATTCTATATCTTTTCTTTTAATGTCAGCGTAGCTCTTTTGTCGACTTTGGGCGGTTTTCAACCGTTGTTGAATTTGGATGATCTTCTCGGTAGTTTCTTGTATTATCTCTGGACCCGTAATCTGTCTATCCCCCACTTCACTCCAATAAATCGGAGACCTGCACTTTCTACCATAAAGTGCTTCAAAAGGCGCCATCTCAATGCTTGAATGGTAGCTGTTGTTGTAGGAAAATTCTGCTAACGGTAGATGTCGATCCCAACTGTTTCCGAAATCAATAACACATGCTCGTAGCATGTCTTCAAGCGTTTGTATTGTTCTTTCGCTATGCCCATCAGTTTGTGGATGATAGGCAGTACTCATGTCTAAACGAGTTCCTAATGCTTGTTGTAATGTCTTCCAGAATCTAGAAATAAATCTGCCATCCCTATCAGAGATAATAGAGATTGGTATTCCATGTCTGGAGATGACTTCCTTCAAATACAGTCGTGCTAACTTCTCCATCTTGTCATCTTCTCTTATTGGCAGGAAGTGTGCTGATTTGGTGAGACGATCAACTATTACCCAAATAGTATCAAAACCACTTGCAGTCCTTGGCAATTTAGTGATGAAATCCATGGTAATGTTTTCCCATTTCCATTCCGGGATTTCGGGTTGTTGAAGTAGACCTGATGGTTTCTGATGCTCAGCTTTGACCTTAGAACACGTCAAACATTCTCCTACGTATTTAGCAACATCGGCTTTCATACCCGGCCACCAAAAATGTTTCTTGAGATCCTTGTACATCTTCCCCGTTCCAGGATGTATTGAGTATCTGGTTTTATGAGCTTCTCTAAGTACCATTTCTCTCATATCTCCAAATTTTGGTACCCAAATCCTTTCAGCCCTATACCGGGTTCCGTCTTCCCGAATATTAAGATGCTTCTTCGATCCTTTGGGTATTTCATCCTTTAAATTTCCCTCTTTTAAAACTCCTTGTTGCGCCTCCTTTATTTGAGTAGTAAGGTTATTATGAATCATTATATTCATAGATTTTACTCGAATGGGTTCTCTGTCCTTCCTGCTCAAGGCATCGGCTACCACATTTGTCTTCCCCGGGTGGTAACGAATCTCAAAGTCGTAATCATTCAACAATTCAATCCACCTACGCTGCCTCATATTCAGTTGTTTCTGATTAAATATGTGTTGAAGACTTTTGTGGTCGGTATATATCATACTTTTGACCCCATATAAGTAGTGCCTCCAAGTCTTTAATGCAAAAACAACCGCGCCTAATTCCAAATCATGCGTCGTATAATTTTGTTCGTGAATCTTCAATTGTCTAGACGCATAAGCAATCACCTTCGTTCGTTGCATTAATACACAACCGAGACCTTGCTTTGAGGCGTCACAATATATCACAAAATCATCATTCCCTTCAGGTAATGACAATATAGGTGCCGTAGTTAACTTTTTCTTCAATAACTGAAACACTTTCTCTTGTTCATCCTTCCATTCAAATTTCTTCCCTTTATGCGTTAATGCAGTCAAGGATTTTGCTATTCTAGAAAAGTCTTGGATGAACCTTCTATAGTAACAGCTAGTCCTAAAAACTGGCGTATGTGTTTCGGAGTTTTCGGGGTTTCCCACTTTTCAACAGTTTCTATCTTTGCCGGATCCACCTTAATACCTTCTTTGTTCACTATGTGACCGAGGAATTGAACTTCTTCCAACCAAAATGCACACTTTGAAAACATAGCGTACAATTCTTCCTTCCTCAATACTTCTAACACCTTTCTCAAATGTTCACCGTGTTCTTGGTCATTCTTTGAGTAAATAAGTATGTCATCAATGAAAACAATGACAAACTTGTCAAGGTATGGTCCACACACTCGGTTCATAAGGTCCATGAACATAGCTGGTGCATTAGTTAAACCAAACGGCATGACCATAAACTCGTAATAACCGTAACGTGTTCTGAAAGCAGTCTTTGGTATATCATCTTCTTTCACCCGCATTTGATGATACCCGGAACGTAAGTCAATCTTTGAATAAACAGACGAGCCTTGTAGTTGATCAAATAAGTCGTCGATTCTAGGTAGTGGGTAGCGGTTCTTGATGGTAAGTTTGTTCAACTCTCGGTAGTCGATACACAACCTGAATGTACCATCTTTCTTCTTGACAAACAAAACAGGAGCTCCCCATGGTGATGTGCTTGGTCGAATGAAACCATGCTCTAAAAGTTCTTGTAATTGGCTTTGCATTTCTTTCATCCCGCTGGGTGCGAGTCTGTAAGGAGCACGAGCTATTGGTGCAGCTCCTGGTACAAGATCTATTTGAAATTCAACGGATCGATGTGGGGGTAATCCCGGTAATTCTTTCGGAAATACATCGGGAAATTCTTTTGCAATGGGAACATCATTGATGCTCTTTTCTTCAGTTTGTACTTTCTCGACGTGTGCTAGAACAGCATAGCAACCTTTTCTTATTAGTTTTTGTGCCTTCAAATTACTAATAAGATGTAGCTTCGTGTTGCCCTTTTCTCCGTACACCATTAAGGGTTTTCCTTTTTCTCGTATAATACGGATTGCATTTTTGTAACAAACGATTTCTGCTTTCACTTCTTTCAACCAGTCCATACCGATTATCACATCAAAACTCCCTAACACTACTGGTATCAAATCAATCTTAAATGTTTCGCTAACCAGTTTAATTTCTCGATTCCGACATATATTATCTGCTGAAATTAATTTACCATTTGCTAATTCTAGTAAAAATTTACTATCCAAAGGCATCAATGGACAACTTAATTTAGTAAAAAAATCTCTACTCATATAGCTTCTATTCGCACCCGAATCAAATAAAACGTAAACAGATTTATTGTCAATAAGAAACGTACCCGTAACAAGCTCCGGGTCTTCCTGTGCCTCTGCCGCATTAATATTGAAAACTCTTCCGCGGCCTTGTCCATTCGTGTTCTCCTGGTTCGGGCAATTTCTAATAATGTGGCCCGGTTTTCCACATTTATAACAAACTACATTGGCATAACTTGCTCCGACACTACTTGCTCCGCCATTACTCGTTCCGACACCATTTGTTCCTTTCGTTCTATTAAACCCTGGTCCATAGACCTCACACTTCACTGCGCTATGACCATTTCTTTTACACTTGTTGCAAAATTTGGTGCAGAACCCCGAGTGATACTTTTCACACCTTTGGCATAGCTGCTTCTGATTGTTGTTGTTGTTGCGGTTATTATTGTTGTTGGGATGATTGTTGTAGTTGCTGTTGTTGTTGTTGTTGTTGTTGGGCCGTTTGTTGTAGTTGCGATTGATGTTGCGATTGTTAGGATAATTGTTGCGATTATTGTTGTAATTGTTGTTGTTGTTGTATTGGTGATTCTTATCACCGTTTTCCTCCCACTTTCTTTTGACTTGCTTCACATTGGCCTCTTCAGCAGTCTGTTCTTTAATTCTTTCTTCAATCTGGTTCACTAGTTTGTGAGCCATTTTACATGCCTGTTGTATGGAGGCGGGCTCGTGTGAACTTATATCTTCTTGGATTCTTTCCGGTAATCCTTTCACAAACGCGTCGATCTTCTCTTCCTCACCTTCGAACGCTCCTGGACACAATAGGCACAATTCTGTGAATCGTCTTTCGTACGTGGTAATATCAAATCCTTGGGTTCGTAACCCTCTAAGTTCTGTCTTGAGCTTATTAACCTCAGTTCTGGGACGGTACTTCTCGTTCATCAAGTGCTTGAATGCTGACCACGGTAGTGTGTACGCATCGTCTTGTCCCACTTGCTCTAGATAGGTATTCCACCATGTTAACGCAGAACCTGTGAAGGTATGCGTAGCGTACTTCACTTTGTCCTCTTCAGTACACTTACTTATGGCAAACACCGATTCGACCTTCTCGGTCCACCGTTTCAATCCGATCGGTCCTTCGGTTCCATCAAATTCCAAAGGTTTGCAGGCAATGAATTCTTTGTAGGTGCATCCTACACGATTTCCTGTACTGCTAGATCCAAGGTTATTGTTGGTATGTAGCGCAGCCTGTACTGCGGCTATGTTTGAAGCTAGAAAAGTACGGAATTCCTCTTCATTCATATTCACGGTGTGTCGAGTAGTCGGTGCCATTTCCTTCAAAATAGTCAAATGGAACAAGTTAATCATACAGAATATTAAGAGTAGTTAATAGTATTTCGTAGCATAATATGAACTCATTTATAAAAGCTTTTTCTTCATATTAGCGTTTTATAAGTTTAAATTCGGGTAGTACCTACCCGTTAAGTTCATACTTAGTAGCTAATATACAATTCAACTACTACAATTCTATATGAAAAATTTATTATAATAATATTTCGCGTTCAAACTTTTACACAATATTTTACAAACTTACAATACCGCTTATTTTACATATAGCATGAAATATAGCACACAATAAATTTGATACAAGATGGTTGTGAAGATAATTCTAGCTAGTACACAAGTCGTTCAGCAAAGACAATAAAGACACGTAATTCATACGTCCAGAAACAAGTCATGCATTCTGGTTTTACTAGGATTACTTCCCATCCTTGGTCTTGTGGAACATAACCGTTATGGCCGTTGATAAGACAGCGTATTGTAACGTCGTCAAAGGGATGAGGGTTACGTAATGTCCAACAGTCCCGTAACAATCTAAAAACCTCATTTCTTACCCCAATTACCGACTCCGTCACTTGTGGGAACGTTTTGTTTAATAGTTGTAGCCTGATGTTCTTGTTCTCACTTTGGTGAGAAGCGAACATTACTAATCCATAAGCATAACATGCTTCTTTATGTTGCATGTTAGCCGCTTTTTCTAAATCACGAAGTCCAATATTCGGATATATTGAGTCAAAATAATTTCTTAACCCATTGCGTAAAATAGCATTTGGGTTCCCCGCAATATATGCGTCAAAGTAAACACATCGTAACTTATGGATTTCCCAATGTGATATCCCTCATCTTTCGAACGAAAGCCTTTTATAAACCAAGGCATTCTTGGAATGTTCTTCGAATGTTTTACAAACTGATCTCGCCTTAAATAGTTGTGCCGAAGAATTCTGACCGACTCTAGACAAGATTTCATCAATCATGTCTCCGGGTAGGTCTCTTAAAATATTGGGTTGTCTATCCATTTTGTGTTTTTATACTGTAAAATAGACAAGAGTTAGATTCATAAAAAAAATACTTATTAATACAAGCAATTTTTACATATATCATAAAGCATAAGCACACTATATTACATATATTACACCACACGAATACAACTATCTTATTCCGACTCGCTTATTTCTTCTTCTTCGGTTTTGGTTCGTTTTGCCAAGTTTCTAGGGATATATGATGTTCCCTAATACGAGCCGTCGTTTTCCACATTGGTTTAGAAAAACCTGGTGGTTTAGAGGTTCCCGGGTCATTGTTACAACTTAAGGACTTCGGGGGTTGACGATACATATAAAGTTCATCGGGGTTGGAATTAGATTTCTCTATTTTTATGCCCTTTCCCTTATTATTTTCTTTTTCCTTTTTAAATTCAGTTGGGGTAATTTCTATAACATCATCAGAATTCTCGTCGGAATCCGATTCATCGGAGAATTGGTAATCCTCCCAATATTTTGCTTCCTTGGCGGAAACACCATTGACCATAATTAACCTTGGTCGGTTGGTTGAGGATTTTCTTTTACTTAACCGTTTTATTATTTCCCCCACCGGTTCTATTTCTTCATCCGGTTTCGATTCTTCTTCCGGTTCCGATTCTTCTTCCGGTTCCGACTCTTCTTCCGGTTCCTCTTCGGGAACTTGTGAATCAGTCCATGAATCATTCCAATTTACATTTGACTCTTCATTATTATTAGGTGAGTCAATGGGACTTGTTCTAGAGGTAGACATCTATCACATAATATCAAACGCCTTAAGAGATTAATATATCACATAATATTCACATGTTAAAAATATATAGTTTCCAACAAAATTTGTTAAATATATAGTTTCCAACAAAATTTGTTAAGCAATCATTTTTCAAGTAAACACGGTCGAAGTCCAGACTCACTAATGCATCCTAACAAACTCGATAAGATACACTAATGCAAAATTCTGGTTCTCTAAGACCAACGCTCGGATACCAACTGAAATGTCCCGTTCTTATTGATTAAAAACGTTCCATATTAATTGATTTCGTTGCGAGGTTTTGACCTCTATATGAGACATTTTTCAAAGACTGCATTCATTTTAAAACAACCCATAACCTTTATTTCATCAATAAAGGTTTAAAAAGCTTTACGTAGATTATCAAATAATGATAATCTAAAATATCCTGTTTACACACGACCATTACATAATGGTTTACAATACAAATATGTTACAACAAAATAAGTTTCTTGAATGCAGTTTTTACACAATATCATACAAGCATGGACTCCAAATCTCGTCCTTATTTAAGTATGGGACAGCGGAAGCTCTTAATAATCACCTGAGAATAAACATGCTTAAAACGTCAACAAAAATGTTGGTGAGTTATAGGTTTAACCTATATATATCAAATCGTAACAACAGACCACAAGATTTCATATTTCAATATACATCCCATACATAGAGATAAAAATTATTCATATGGTGAACACCTGGTAATCGACATTAACAAGATGCATATATAAGAATATCCCCATCATTCCGGGACACCCTTCGGATATGATATAAATTTCGAAGTACTAAAGCATCCGGTACTTTGGATGGGGTTTGTTAGGCCTAATAGATTTATCTTTAGGATTCGCGTCAATTAGGGTGTCTGTTCCCTAATTCTTAGATTACCAGACTTAATAAAAAGGGGCATATTCGATTTCGATAATTCAACCATAGAATGTAGTTTCACGTACTTGTGTCTATTTTGTAAATCATTTATAAAACCTGCATGTATTCCCATCCCAAAAATATTAGATTTTAAAAGTGGGACTATAACTCACTTTCACAGATTTTTACTTCGTCGGGAAGTAAGACTTGGCCACTGGTCGATTCACGAACCTATAACAAATATGTACATATATATCAAAGTATGTTCAAAATATATTTACAACACTTTTAATACATTTTGATGTTTTAAGTTAATTAAGTCAGCTGTCCTCGTTAGTAACCTACAACTAGTTATCCACAGTTAGATGTACAGAAATAAATCGATATATATTATCTTGAATCAATCCACGATCCAGTGTATACATATCTCAGTATTGATCACAACTCAAACTATATATATTTTGGAATCAACCTCAACCCTGTATAGCTAACTTCAACATTCACATATAGAGTGTCTATGGTTGTTCCGAAATATATATAGATGTGTCGACATGATAGGTTGAAACATTGTATACGTGTCTATGGTATCTCAAGATTACATAATATACAATACAAGTTGATTAAGTTATGGTTGGAATAGATTTGTTACCAATTTTCACGTAGCTAAAATGAGAAAAATTATCCAATCTTGTTTTACCCATAACTTCTTCATTTTAAATCCGTTTTGAGTGAATCAAATTGCTATGGTTTCATATTGAACTCTATTTTATGAATCTAAACAGAAAAAGTATAGGTTTATTGTCGGAAATATAAGTTACAAGTCGTTTTTGTAAAGGTAGTCATTTCAGTCGAAAGAACGACGTCTAGATGACCATTTTAGAAAACATACTTACACTTTGAGTTTAACCATGATTTTTGGATATAGTTTCATGTTCATAAGAAAAATCATTTTCCCAGAAGAACAACTTTTAAATCAAAGTTTATCATAGTTTTTAATTAACTAACCCAAAACAGCCCGCGGTGTTACTACGACGGCGTAAATTCGGTTTTACAGTGTTTTTCGTGTTTCCAGGTTTTAAATCATTAAGTTAGCATATCATATAGATATAGAACATGTGTTTAGTTGATTTTAAAATTCAAGTTAGAAAGATTAATTTTTATTTGCGAACAAGTTTAGAATTAACTAAACTATGTTCTAGTGATTACAAGTTTAAACCTTCGAATAAGATAGCTTTATATGTATGAATCGAATGATGTTATGAATATCATTACTACCTTAAGTTCCTTGGATAAACCTACTTGAAAAGAGAAAAATGGATCTAGCTTCAACGGATCCTTGGATGGCTCGAAGTTCTTGAAGCAGAATCATGACACGAAAACAAGTTCAAGTAAGATACATCACTTGAAATAAGATTGTTATAGTTATAGAAATTGAACCAAAGTTTGAATATGATTATTACCTTGTATTATAATGATAACCTACTATAAGAAATAAAGATTTCTTGAGGTTGGATGATCACCTTACAAGATTGGAAGTGAGCTAGCAAACTTGAAAGTATTCTTAATTTTATGTAACTAGAACTTGTAGAATTTATGAAGAACACTTAGAACTTGAAGATAGAACTTGAGAGAGATCAATTAGATGAAGAAAATTGAAGAATTAAAGTATTTGTAGGTATTTTTGGTCGTTGGTGTATGGATTAGATATAAAGGATATGTAATTTTGTTTTCATGTAAATAAGTCATGAATGATTACTCATATTTTTGTAATTTTATGAGATATTTCATGCTAGTTGCTAAATGATGGTTCCCACGTGTGTTAGGTGACTCACATGGGCTGCTAAGAGCTGATCATTGGAGTGTATATACCAATAGTACATACATCTAAAAGTTGTGTATTGTACGAGTACGAATACGGGTGCATACGAGTAGAATTGTTGATGAAACTGAACGAGGATGTAATTGTAAGCATTTTTGTTAAGTAGAAGTATTTTGATAAGTGTATTGAAGTCTTTAAAAAGTGTATAAATACATATTAAAACACTACATGTATATACATTTTAACTGAGTCGTTAAGTCATCGTTAGTCGTTACATGTAAGTGTTGTTTTGAAACCTTTAGGTTAACGATCTTGTTAAATGTTGTTAACCCAATGTTTATAATATCAAATGAGATTTTAAATTATTATATTATCATGATATTATCATGTATTAATATCTCTTAATATGATATATATATATATATACATTAAATGTCTTTACAACGATAATCGTTACATATATGTCTCGTTTAAAAATCATTAAGTTAGTAGTCTTGTTTTTACATATGTAGTTCATTGTTAATATACTTAATGATATGTTTACTTATCATAATATCATGTTAACTATATATATATATATATATATCCATATATATGTCATCATATAGTTTTTACAAGTTTTAACGTTCGTGAATCACCGGTCAAATTGGGTGGTCAATTGTCTATATGAAACATATTTCAATTAATCAAGTCTTAACAAGTTTGATTGCTTAACATATTGGAAATATTTAATCATGTAAATATCAATCTCAATTAATATATATAAACATGTAAAAGTTCGGGTCACTACAGATCCTGGCGAACCGCGGCCTGACGACACCGCGCAATTAAAAACCGTCCGTTTCGGCCATATCAGGAGAGTTACTAGTTTTTGATGCCGTTGCCGGGGAACTGGTATCAGGCAATACTGCTCTCTATCAAACTTATTCACAAGCATTTAGTGGTGTCTAAGAAAGACAATTATACACGGACTTGGTTATTGTATTTTCTGAACAGTCGCCAATTATATTGGGACCAAAAGGATCCTGCCTCTCCGTAGTCATCCTGGCCACTTGGTTTGTTGAATAGTTCGTGCGGAGCTCTGTTACCGAAATACCAGGGAATCAGAAGCCAGAACCAAAAACATATTCCACCGTAGGATAGTTAGTTAATTAGTTAAAGAACTTTAGATTACTCTAGATTACCTTAGATTAGATTACCTTAGATTACCTTAGATTAGATTACCTTAGATTAACTTAGGTTACAATTAGATCAAATTAGATTACCGTAGAATTAAATTAGTTTAGTTTAGCTTATTATAATTTAGCTTATCTGCGAAAATTTAAAAACAAAAAGGCATACCCAGTGTATGACCCAAACCCGATCTAGACCAGGGCCGTTGTTATTCGTACCTGATCCAGACGCAATAATCTCTAAAGCACGCAAGGAAGCACGAATCAGAAACCAAATGGTGTTACGCGTTACTTTAGCAGAAAATACCAAACCCTCGATTGAAGGTCGAGGAGGACCAATTAGATTTCCAGAGATTCAAGGACACTCGTTCGAGTTAAAACATCACATCATCCAGCTCATTCAGAATAGCTGTCATTTTCATGGATTACCGAATGACGATCCTAATTCTCACCTTGATAAATTCATATCTCCTTCAAACTCCTACAAACAGCCAGGGATAGGACAAGATATAGTTCGGCTATACCTGTTCCTCTATTCTCTCACTCATCATGCTAAAACTTGCTTTGAAGTACTGGAAAAAGATTCCATCACGTCATAGACGAAGATGGCTACTAAATTCCTAACCAAATATTTCCCCCTTCTAAACAAACCAAGCTGAAGAATGACATCATTAACTTCAAACAAAGTTATGATGAATCTCTTTACACTGCATGGGAGCGTTTCAAAACCCTGCTGAAGAAATGCCCTAATCACCAGCTAGAACGGTCAGCCCAAATCTGCACCTTCTACAATGGTCTTACGGTAAATCATAGGACGACGATCGATGCAGCAGCTCAAGGGAATCTGATGAACCAAACCACAGACGAAGCATGGGAATTGCTCGAAAACATGACGATGCATCATCATGACTGGAACAGTGGTGAAACAACTTCATCATCTGCCCCACTCTCTGCACTTAACAATCAAACGGAGGCCATCAAATCCCTCACAGACAAGATGGAATCTCTTGCTAAACAACTCGAAGAATTGAAGACACAGCCGCAGCAGGTTAACCAAGCTCAAGCTTGTGTTAATTGTACCAACCCACAACCTACTGAAGATTATCAAGTTGAGTACGAAAACCCCGACGGTTCAGTCTGTTATGTCCAATACCCAGCTCGTCCACCAAATCCCGGATTCAATCAACCACCCAGGGTTAATCAATTTTAGCGAAGCAATCAACCTTTTCGCTATCACTATCCACCTTACCCAGCCCAACAATCTCAATTGACCTACGATCAACCACTTCCACTCACTGGTCCCCCAACTGAGGAAAATTCCCCTACCACCCAGATTACAAAAGCAGATAACCCCACTCTCGAAGTTGATGATTAGTTAACTCAGTTCATCCAAGGACAACAATAGCTAAATCATAGAACTACAGCTAGGCAAGATCAGACGGAGATACTAATGAGAAATCAATTGGCTCTGCTCAAAAGTTTAGAAACGCAGCTCGGACAGTTATCACAACGCCTTGAAACCGGACCGCAGGGAAGATTGCCAAGTAATACTATCCAAGATCCCCACATAGAAGAGGCAAAGCAAATGGTTTCCGTAATCCCAGAGGAAGAACCACGGAGAAGTTCAACTAGGCTCAAGAACAAATCGACATATACTCAGAAGCTGACCCCTGAAACTCCAGTTCGCGTACCTTATCCTGCTAGGCTACAAGGAGTACCATCCAAGCTTGATTCCTTTAAATTGGATGGCAGATTCCTAGACACCATGTCCAAAGTTCCCAACCAGAAGAGATACATCCGAAGGCTTCTTTCTACAAAGGAGAGGATACCATACTCTAACAAAATTCCACTGAGTGAAGAATGCTCTGCATTACTCAGAAACTCTCTACCACCTAAGCTAGGAGATACGGGCCGATTCGTTTTCCCGTGTTTAATCTACCAATCTGGAACCATTCATGTGCTAGCAGATTTAGGAGCAAGTATCAACCTAATCCCCTACTCTCTCTATAAGAGATTATACCCTACTTGTCGATCATACAATTCGGTATCCTAAGGGCATATTTGAGAACTTCTTGGTGAAAGTTGACAAATTCTTGTACCCTACGGATTTCGTAGTAATGGATATCAAGGAAGACCTACACACCCCAGTAGTGTTAGGAAGGCCTTTTATGAATACGGCTAGGACTGTCATTGATGTGTACAATCAAACCTTGATCTTACGATCACATGGGGAGAGCGTTACCTTCAAAATTGACCAACCAACCGATCTTTCTGGACAGGCAGAGATGTTTGCTATTTCCACCAGACGGATCACTTCTGATGACGAGTCTTTACCACCAGCCGATGATGTCGAGATGGGTGTCGAATCACAGTCTGTAAACGACCCAGAAAAGGAAGAAGAGGATCCCAGCGAAGAAATAGAGGAAGGGGAGGAATCTGAGGAGGAAGAGGAAATGGAAGACGTAAAAGAAACTGCGACAATACCCGTTCCAAGCACTGAGCATCATGAAGAAATAATGAGGCTTGAGACAGAAGATCACAGTTTAATCATTCGCTTCAAGAAGAAGACCGACAAGGCTGAGGTTAACGATATAGAAATTGATCCTGTAAGTATCAAAGTGGAGAATCAGAATACTGAAGAAACCCGTTCATCAGACGCATCCTCAGAGGAACCAGATACTGATGATGACGAGGAAGAGCAACATGAGGACATTCTGAATAACTCACACTCTCCAACCAAACCAGATCAAGGGGAGCCGGACTCTTCTTCAGATTGAATTCCGGTTATATCCACACATGCAGACATGATCACCTTCATCAATGATACCGATGATTTTGAAGACATTCTCGAAGCCATCCGAAAGTCAACCATTGATTTTTCGCTATGCTTAACAGAACGAATTATGGCTATCAGAGAAGAACACCACCTCTATCTCCGAAGAGAAGACAATGATGTTGAAATCCTAGAAGGATGCATTCAAGACTTTATCAATTCTCTTCACGATCATATCTATCACGAAGAAAGGCAACGAGAGCATAATTCAGTGGTTTGTACTATTCTCGAAACAAGATTCTGTCGAGATCAGAAGATCATTTACTCTAGGGTTTATAACGCCTTAGCCGAATCTGTACTTTCGTTCTCACGAAACCAAAAAGCACTACTGACTCTCATCCGGAAGCATATGGATCTTTCCATCGGATGCCCGACTTATCACTCTGATTTGAAAATGGTCGAGGATATTCACAGTCTTTTTGCTCTTCTGGATAGAGATAATTTCGAAAGCACACCAGACAGACTAGTGATTTACGTAACAATTGATCACCACGCTGATCTGATTATCAAAGAGTTACAAGACGCTGTTATGGAGGAAGCAAGGCGAAACAATATGTTCTCTCATATTGAACCAGATCGAGTCAACATTACCACCTATGTTACGAAGCAGCTATCACGTATCTTCCATGAGTCCACAGATCCTAGTTTCACATTTAAAGCTGGATGTCGGGAGATATACTCAAAGACGGTGAAATTAATACTCGGATCAGGATTGCTGTTCACTTCTTTCCAGCTTCGTCTCTTAACTAATCTGTGCAAAGCAACCGACTCCTACTGTGGAGATCACCGTTCTGAAGACTTCGAAATTCTAAAGATACAGTTTCTGACATTATTTGAAGACCTCCGAAATGAGCATCCCATCAGAGAAATCATTAACACCAGCACTGCTTCTATGATTGACATTTATGGGTCAACCAGCAGGGCTGTGGATCATATTCTCACCGGACTTCAAGACTTAGCAAGAGCCGAAACTGCGCACTACTTATCTTTCAGAAGATCTTCAAGAGAAGTACCGGACCTGTTACCACTATTGGTCCGACACTTTCTCAGGATTTATCCACCAAGACTCACATTCCCTCGAGAAGACCAAGATCACAACCATCGGCGAGGAATGTTTGCTTTTTGAAGCATCACTACGATCGAGCCAATGACCTTAAACAAAAGCGCTTCTCGGGAGGCAACCCGTGCAATAAAGTAGAGTAGAAGAATAAAGGGTGATAAATGAGCCGATAAAGAAGCAAGGAAACCAGCCGCATCTGCTAGGGGTATTTCTTTCTTTTCGCTACTAGCTCAAGATTCAAACTATGCCACATCCTAGCTTTTCACTAAGTGTGGGATAACACCCAACTAAAACACTAAACAAATACTCCTAAATCTTCAACTTAAACTCCTAAGTGTGGGATACACTAGGAACATTGAGGACAATGTTCATCTAAGTATGGGATGTTGGTTTCTTTTTATGCTGTATTATAATAAACCATTACGAAGATTCCAAGTCCTTAAGCCAAATTTCAAAATTTTTTGCAAAAAGAAACCCTTTTCGAAAGAGTATTTTTGAAAACCTAAAACGTTTGTCAATAAAAATAAGGCTTAAGTAGGGTAGAAATCTTGTTAGATTGAAATCTGATGCGTTGAAAGAGTACCTTTATTTATGAACGGATTTGAGTTGTTTTGTTACACGAATTGGTTTATTGTATATATGGTATTTTAATGAATTTAGGTTGATTTCACACATATATAGGCAACTAGTCCTATTCGCGTAGTTCAGTTTGTTGGTAAATCTGGTTCGTTCCACAGGGAGATAGTGTTTAATGGTTTTTAATAGTCTTTGAAGTTAAACTTATTTAAAGGGGGTTTTGGATTAGAAATTTATATTTAGCATAACATAATAATAAAATATAACTTATTCTTATATTTAATTGAACTACTTATTAATTAAAATTACAAGATTTCATGATTTATAATTATTAACTTAAAAGTGAATTAATTGAAACTATACTAATTGTGATAAAACAAGTTTATTACTAAATGATAATTAATAAAAATAAAAACTTGTAATAAAATTATATGATTACAATTTTGTTTTGAGCGATAAAATATAATACAAATTTATTTAAATTAACTTAATAATAAATTTTAGTAAGATTAAAACAATTATTAAGGGAACATATAATAATTAATACTAATTATAAATTAATTAATATAATAATAAAATATTTAATTTAAACTTTAGAAAATAAATAAAATTCGGAACAGTGCTGAAATTATACATACGCGTTTCGCCTACGTATATACGCGTTCCGCGTTTAGTTTTGACTGTACGCATTTTGTGTGATGTATACACGATACGCGTAAGTAATATTCGATCTGACAAACAGTACTGGTACAAATTCGAGTATTTTGGTGTATATTTTTATTTTTAGTGAATAATAGTAATACGTAAATAATAATAATAATAATAATAATAATAATAATAAGTATTTTATAATATATAAATAAATGGGAGTGTTCACTTAAATGTGTCACCTATAGATCCATGGATTGTTTTGAGTTTAAGCCCTATTAAAATGTTTTAGTATAAAACTTTATATTTTTCTTTCGAATAAATATAAAGTTATGACTAACTAAATTAAATCTAATTTTCATCGAATTCTATATAGATAGTTACTAGTCCTTAAGTATTTAAATTAAGACCCAACCCAATTTTGACCTTCGCCAAAACCCAAATCATAACGGTTTCTCTTTTTACAATTTCACTATTATATGACTAGTGATATTACCCAAACCACCGAACTTTATTTCTAATTTAGTGTTAGTAAATTATTCATAAATTCGTCTAAATCACTTTTAATGTTGAAGCTTAATTTATATAAATAAAAAATAACTTTCGTTATTTTAATCTAACAAATTAAGTGATAGGGGTTAAATATCCAAGTATATAATAATGGTTCTTTTAATTAGGCTCAATGTTAAAAATACTAAAGTTACATTTTAATTTTATTTTCAAATGATAACAATCCATTTCACTAGGGGCTCTACATCTAAGCAAACACTAGGGAAATTAGCTACTCATTATGCTAGGACAAACATTAAAATATAAATATATAAACATAATAATAATGCTAAAAATTGATAACGATAATTTTAATGGAATATACTTACGAAAATCTTCACTTTCATTAACTTCAAACAGTAGAAAATTACAATAATAACACCCTTTAGCGCGTACAATAATACCCTTAATTGCGAACAATACACCCTTAAAACTATCCTAAATATTGAACCTTAGACTGAACAATAATAGTGGTACTTGAAAATAAAATACAGTAGCTAAAATAGTTGATTGATGTAAATGTTGTTGTATATGGATTTGTGTACTGTGTAAATTGTGTTCCTTTATGCACCCCCTCCCCTTTGATGCACTCCGTATTATATCATTTAGATTGAAGTAGTAGGTGTACATTCTATCTGTATAACAATCCCTTTTTTGCGGTAAAAGACTGAAAATTGTTGTAAAGAAATAATATTAAATCAAAAAGCAACCGTCCCATGTGAAATTGAATTTGAATCTGGACTCGATATTACGCGTTTCGTGTAGAATATCACACGATCCGCGTAGGGCTAAAATACTACGCGTTTCGCGTAGAAAACCACACGATCCGCGTAGGAGTAATCGACAGTTTTCTTAGTTTTATTTTTTCGTTTGTTCTTTGTTGATCCCGTGTTGACGTATATTTACTTGGAACTTTTCATTTGAACTCTTTCTCTTCGATCATCTTGGACTTGCATTCAAGTAACGTTATCACGATATATATTTGGTTTAAATTCGTCGTTTATTATCATTTCTTCAAACTTTAAGCTCGCATTTACTTTTGCCTTTTTTCTCGTGAATTATGCATTTGAGTGTCTTCGTTTTGGTAAAATCCGATGAAATATAAATGATATTGCGTCGAAATATATGTATGTTTAAAGCAATATCAAAATACCCCACACTTGAACGTTGATTGTCCTCAAGCAATTACATCTTCTAAATAGAATCGGAACATTAAATATTTTTCCATATCGAACATTAAATCACACAACACACGCTACACGAAATGAAACACACGCTATATGGAATAAGATGGAAACACTACACAATATTTTGTTTTTATTGGATCACACGCACACCACACGAAATGAAATTCTGACAACAGAAACAAAGTAGAAACTCGTGATTAAGGTTTAAAAATTTGGATCCTTAGGGAAAATTGGACCTTGTGAAAACGTTTTATGATTTTTTAAAAGTCATGCTAGTTTTTACACTAGACACGTTTTCCGGTTTTAACCTCAAATTCCAGTTGAGGGTAACTGAAAACCGTAGTCTCAGTCGGCGATTAGCAAGCTATCCGCCCCCATAATTGAAGTATCATGGAACTTGAAACCGAATGTCCTAAAAATGATTTTACACAATATAATTTATAAAATAGCATAAGTTTTAGAATAAAATTATATCGTGTCCAAATATCATCGGTAAACCATGAGTTTGCATACCTCAATTTGTTATGGCATATGTATGTTGACCGCGGTCAAACATAGATGCGGTTGATCTTTACGGAGATCATCCATCTGGGGATTAGATTCATTAGTCTTAAAATCTAATTTGCAATGTGCCCCCCCCCCCCCCCATTGTACGAGACAGATCCATCTCATGGTTAGGATAAGTCTGACCACCAAAAACCCTATTTGATGCTGAGGTGAGGTGGATTTCCAGCCGATGATAGAGATGACTTTTCAAGATTTTTCGTCAACCTACAGCTGTTCTGGACTACATCTTCTAACATAAGTTAGAAAGTGTGTCATTTTGGAAGACTTTACTTCCTTAAAGGATGGACTTGATTCATCCTTTATTACTCGTATCAATGGGATATTCAGGTTTATACATTCCAAAGCAATGATATCTGCAATAAACTTCATAGAAACACGTGATAAATAGTTTTAAACATATGGGTTTATAAATTCTGATATACTTGGTTTTCTTTTATATATTTTAATCAAATAAACTTATGTATTTTTAATGTATGGAGACAATAATTTCGATTTTTGACACCTAATCTTTAATTGCTCGTAATTACCTTAAAATTGATTAGTTATATTTGTTTAAAAATTGTAAAAATTTTCATAAAAACCACTAAATTATAAGTTCTCAAAAATTTATATACTCCCACCCCACACTTAAGATTATGTAATGCCCTTATTACATAAAATCAGATTAAAATGTATAAATTTGAGAGGACAAAAAGTGTAAAGTGTTTAGAACTTCCTTTGTTAAGCAATTTGAGATTGTAAAATGCTTATTGTATGAACATAGCCAATCCTTTTTATCACAATAATACTTTCGTGTTTCGCTATGTCGAATCTCATCATCGTAAGTACCTGTCAATAAATATGTCAATCACAAACGAGATGGGGTTGTACTTTAGTAGTATAAAAATTTTACCCCACACTAAAAGTTTTTGTATATATAAAATATATAAAAGTAAAAGTAAATTAACACACCATAAAAATTATTTTACACAAACAAATACAAAATAAATTATTCTAAAATTAAAAAGAAAACTAGAAAAATGACCACGCAGGGCCTCCCTGATCTTCCTGTTCCTGTTGCTATTGCTGTCGATGTTCATTTAGGCGTTGTTCCTCGTAAAAACGCCTATAGGCTTCCTGACTTGCGGCTAGGGCAGCGTTGGGGTCATAAGGTGGAGGTAGAGGGTCACCGTGTGCTTGCCATTGGGGGTATGAAGGAAAGGCTGAGGGTGTGTAAGCCTGTGGGTTAGCTGCGTATAAATATGCCTGATGATGCGCCCACTCTAACTGTGCTCCCTTGCCCCTCTGATCGTAGCTGATGTTTTTCTAGAATATTACCTTGATCTAATTGGGTTGCCCTTACATCCCCTAACTGTCGAGATAAACTAGTGTATTGGTTTTCTGATCTCTGTCCTCATGTTTCATATGAGTTTCTTACGTCTAAACTCAATGAATCAAATGAATTTTGTAGCATATCGAAATCAGAAATACCTGCACTTGATGAACTAGCCTGATCTGGCTGTCTTCATCTCCTCCTAGTTTCCCTCGCGGGTTCTCATCCTCCTCCATAGGAGCGGAAGCAACAACTTCTTGTCGTCTTAAACTAATTACCCCGCCCCTCACGTGTATAGCCTTTGCCGTCCTATACACCTCCAATCCTAAAGTTTTAACAGCTTGATCTACCCGTTGGATTGGAGGTTCTAATTCACTCGGGTCGAGTTCGAACTAGTTTCCTAGACACGTGATGTAGTGACCCCCTGACATGTCACTTGTCCCTCTACCACCTTTACCAACATAGGCCAAAAAGTAAGCAACTCCATAGGGTATACTAACAAATGTATCCCTATCTCTGATCGCATCTAAATACCAAAGGTCGATATAATTAATTTTATCTGTATTACTAAATGACCTTTGGTTTATTGCGTTCGCTATAAATTTATGAATTATTCTAAAGCGAACATCAGTGATCTTTAGGTATGATTCCTGGCCTGGCTCATATGTATTCCTTCGAGTAAAAGATTGCCAGACTCTCGAAGAATCATAATTTCCTGTATATCTTGCCCCTGTAAAAATATACTCCCTAAAATCGGGAGCCAACATCTCCTCAACGGTGTAAATCCCTAATGCGTCAGTCACGTTGCTTAGGGACATACTTCTATCTACCCCACCCAGTCGAAATTGTAGAAAATTAGGGTCATTGATAGTTTCTGGGTGTAAACTCATTCTAACGGTAGAATAGAACTCTAAACACCATTCTCTATATACAGGGCTATTTAAATTAAACAACCTCTCAAAATCATTAAAAACCAAAGTCATTCCAAATTCGTTTGTGAAACTTTGGTTTAAAATTCTTTGTTCATCTAAGTTGAATGGGTGTCCTAAGGGAGCCCAATCCACAACGTATACTGGAGAGATGTTTCTGTTGACTAGAGAAAGTAAGTCCTTAACCTTTTGTAATTGGTTAGGTAAATCATAAGGAAATCTTAGGTTCGAGTGCATGTTCTGAAGTTGTTGTTACATTTTCGGTGTTACTTGTTCTTCCCCTTGTTGTTGGTTTACAGATCTCATTCTAAATAATCCATGCATAACATTTTAAAACAAGAGAAATCGTCCCAATTAGGTATGTTAATGTTAGCAAAGAATTCATACTCAACATACAAGCTTGTTTCAACACCACATGAATCAATATTTCAACAACAGTTTACTTCTAAAAATTAAAACAAACAAAAATAAATCAAAAATTCATAATCATAAATCAAGTTTCTAAAACAAAGTTTAATTCACAAGTGGAACACGCAATTAGCTAAGCATATATAATCCAATTCAATCACATTGCGTATATTCCAGCTCCTAATCATCATTACAATCCATACTTGTTTCATGACAATTGCAAAAATTATGAAATTTACACGAAAATTAAAATCACAAAATCAAACAATCAAACTTATATTCAAAGGTTCTACTACTATCAAAACATTTAAAACATCTAATTAGACCCAAAATAACACAATTCAATAGCAATTCCTCAATTTCCCCAATTTCTACAAACCCTAACTTTTCAATAATCAATTAAACATCAAATTTTCATGCTAATCGGGTTTAATAACATACTACCAACATAGCCATAGCAATAATCAAGCAAAATTTAACAATAACAAGCTCTAAATTCGGATTAAAGCTAAACAAATAAATAATGAAAAATTTGAAGAACAAGTGGTAAAATGGGTTTAGGACCCTTACCAATCTCGGCATGTTGAAAGGTGGAAGAATTGGGGAAGATTGAGAGTGTTAATTTAGTTTTTGGGTGTGATTTTGCTGATTTTCGTGTTCCTCCTTCGTCCACAGGAAAATGAAAATAAGAATGAAGTGTGGAGGAGAAGCTGCTGGTCGATCTGATTAGTATCTGATTTTGACCTTACGCGTTTCGCGTAGACTTCAATTATACGCGTTACGCGTGGATAGCCACACGGTCCGCGTAAGTGTTTGGCCCCCCTTTTTTTTTTAACTTTATAAGTAATTAAATTTTTAAGATTTCTTTTATAAATTTATATTTGTTGTTACGGAAATTTTGGTTTATTATACCTAGTCTTTATCCGTTTATAAATTTTTAAATTCAATTATAAAATTTAATTCTTTAAAAGTTAAAGTTTTTAATATTTTACGAAAACAACTTAGAAAAAAAAACACTATATATTTTTTTCTATATGTATATACTTTCAAACCAACTAATTTTCAAACTTAAAACTTTGTTTCCTATCAACTAGGTAGAGATAATCTCGGTTGTTACACCTATCATTACCCACGACAAAGTTTACAAGTTATATATTTTTACGGTTATTGATAAAAAAGTATATTTTTAGTAGTTTTAATTTTTCTTTTGTTTTGTGGTTTACTATTTAAAAGATATATTATGAATCCAACAATTAATTTCATGCAATTTGAAGAACGACAATTTAGTTGTTACACTTAACATTATCGTTTTCAATGAAAATAGGTTAAGCTCAAGGTTTATCAATTTTAAATGGTAGACCTTTTTTTAATAAAAACACAACAAACAAATACAAACTAAAACACACCAAAACATAAACACACAAAAATGCACAAAAATATAAAAAATACACAAAAACACAAAAATGCACAAACACACAATTGGCGAGAAAAAGAATTAGATAGTGAAACCACGTTGACTCGCCTCGTAGTAGAGTTGCACCATTTCGCCCCCCATGGCTTCGTTGGAGTAACCTCGTTGGTTTAAGAGGTTTTCCTTTGAACATTTAAAAGGCCCTTCTCGGCACAAGGTTACGTACTCGTAATTAGAGTCCGTCTGGTTCTTTAGGCAATTTCCGTAATGAGCTGGTTTTCCACATTTTACACACTTGCCCAAATAACGCGCTCGACGTTTCTTAGCTGATTTTGATTTTCCTTTGGCATAATTTTTCTCGTTAAGTTTTTGCCTTATTTCTTTACTCGCCTTATCGCATCTTCTCTTTATATCTAAAACCACATCTCTTGGTAAAATTTTATCGCACATCAAAAAGAAATGGTTGTAGACATATTGATTGCGCATCTTGAAAATAAACAATAAATAAAAACGAGAAAAAAAATAAAAAGGTAAAATGGAGGGAGAAGACTAGTTCTTTAGTGTCTGCTAGGGAAAGACCGAACAAACCTCACTCTTAAAGATGAAAATAAAGTTCGAGAATGGAGATGAAAAACCTTAAAGTTACCCTGAATTTACTTGTCCTTAGGGTAGAAGGTGATCTCGTCTCTTTCCGTAGTATTGATTCCTTCAAAGTATAATTTGAGTCGATGACCGTTCACTTTGAAAGTTCCACCGTCTTTTCTATATAATTCTGCATATCCAGATGGAAAAACTTGTTTTATTATATATGGCCCAGTCCACCGGGATCTAAGTTTCCCATGTGAAAACTTAAAACGTGATTGGAATACTAATACTTTATCCCCTTGTTCAAATTCTTTCTTTTCTTTTAACCGTGCATCGTGCCATCTTTTAGTTTTTTCCTTGTATGTTTTAGAGTTTTCATACGCTTGTAGTCTTAATTCATCTAATTCATTCAGTTGCAAGAATCGGTTTTCTCCGACTTTCACAAGGTTGGTATTACATTCTCTCAGAGCCCAGTATGCCTTGTGTTCCACTTCGACAGGTAGATGACACGCCGTACCATAAATTAATCGGAAAGGTGTAGTACTAATGGGTGTTTTAAATGCGGTTCTAAATGCACAAAGCGCATCATCTAGCTTTCGATGCCAGATTTTTGGATTATTTTTAACCGTTCTTTCTAAAATTCGTTTAAGACCTGTGTTTGTGTTTTCAACTTGGCCACTCGTTTGAGGTGGTAAGAAGTTGAAAAACGATGATTAACTCCGTAATTTTTAAGCACTTTCTCGAGTAGTTGATTTGTAAAATGAGTTTCACGATCACTCATTAATGCTTTTGGAATCCCAAAACGCGAGAAAAGATATTTAAGAAAGCTGACAACAACTCGAGCATCGTTAGTGGGTAGGGCTTTTGCTTCAGCCCATTTAGAAACGTAATCGACTGTCACGAGAATGTATTTGCATTTGTTAGAAGCGGGGAATGGACCCATGAAGTCAATACCCCAAATGTCGAATACTTCGCATACTAGGATGCTTTGTTGTGGCATTTCGTCTCTCTTAGATATATTTCCAGATCTTTGACAAGCATCACAAGTTTTTACCATATTGTGTGCATCTTTAAAAATTCTAGGCCAGTAAAAACCTGAGTCAAAAACCTTTTTGGCTGTATAGCTTGGTCCAAAATGTCCACCAGCCGGTCCTTCCTGACAGTGCTCTAGAATTTTTTGCGCTTCTTTGCCTTATACACAACGACGAATAACTTGGTCAGCCCTTATACGAAAGAGGTTAGGGCTTTCCCAGAAGTAAAACTTCAGATCAGCAAAAAATTTCTTCTTTTGCTAATAAGTTTGATTTTTAACAAGAATTCATGCGGCTAGATAATTAGCATAGCCCGCAAACCATGGAATTTCTTCTTCTGTTTCAATTCTCATAAGGAACTCGCCCGGAAAAGTATCGTGAATAACAGATTCGTCGAGTGTTTCTAAGTTAGAATTTTCAAGACGGGATAAGTGATCTGCAGCGAGATTTTCAGCTCCTTTTTTATCCTTAATTTCAATGTCGAATTCTTGTAGGAGAAGAATCCAACGAATTAGTCTAGGTTTAGCATCTTGCTTTTTGAATAAGTACTTTAGGGCTGAATGATCGATATAAACAATTGTTTTAGATAACACTAAGTAAGATCTAAACTTATTGAAAGCAAAAACTACTGCAAGAAGCTCCTTCTCAGTAGTTGTGTAATTCAACTGAGCTCCTGTAAGTGTTTTACTTGCGTAGTAGATTGGTTGAAATTTGTTATCTTGACGTTGACCTAAAACAGCTCCCATCACGAAATCACTAGCATCACACATTAGCTCGAAAGGTTTGGACCAGTCGGGTGATACCATAATGGGTGCATTCGTAAGTTTATCTTTTAGAATGGAGAAAGCTTGTAAGCATTCGTTATTGAAATCGAATGTACTATCTTTCTCGAGAAGTTTAGTCATGGGTCTAGCGATTTTGGAAAAATCCTTTATGAATCGTCGATAGAATCCCGCATGACCTAAGAAACTACGAATTCCTTTAACGTTAGTTGGAGGAGGAAGCTTTGAGATTACATCGATCTTAGCTTTGTCTACTTCGATTCCATCTCAAGAAATCTTATGTCCTAAAACAATGCCTTCCTTCACCATGAAGTGGCATTTTTCCCAATTTAAAAAAAGATTTGATTCCTCACAACGAATTAACATTCGCTCGAGGTTTGAAAGGCATGAATCGAAGGAGTCTCTAAAAATGGAGAAATCGTCCATAAAGACTTCCATACTTCCTTCTATCATGTCGTGAAATATTGCCATCATACACCATACCTCCTTTTTGACAACTTCTTTCATGTTAGGGTTAAACCTTCGTTGTCTTTGTACCACAGGTTTAAAATCTTCTTCCATTAGAATCTTATGAGTACAATAAGCGGGGTTAATCCCTGAAATATCTGTTGTTTTCCAAGCAATTGCTTTCTTATGAGTTTTTAGAACGGACATTAACCTACTCTTTTCGTCATTGGAAAGTTTTGATGAGATTATAACAGGTAATTGTGATGTACCTTGGAGATAAGCATACTCCAAATGTTTCGGGAGTTCTTTAAGTTCCAAGGTTGGTGGTTCTTCCACGGAAGGTTTTATTCGGAACCTGTTACCATCGGTAATTTCTTCAAAGGGTTCATCTTCCTTGGAAATTTCTTCCTCACAGCAATCTTCATCGATGACTAATTTCAACAATTCGTCAAGCTCAAGTTCTACATCGAATTCATCACTTTCACTCATTGGGGTGAAGTTTGGGGTGTCTATATTTAGTAATTCTTGCAATTCTTTTTCAACACAAAAATCAACAATGTCTAACTTATAACATTCGTCATCAGAGGAGATAGGTTGTTTCATAGCTTTATCTATGTTTAAGGTAACTCTATCTTCCCTTACACCTAGACTAAACTTTTTATCTTTAACACGCACAATTGTGTCGGTGGTATTTAGAAAAGGTCGCCCTAGAATTAGGGGAACCTTACTATCTTCTTCCATTTCAAGGACAACAAAATCGGCAGGAAAGATTAAATGATTAACTTTAACCGGTAGGTTTTCGGCAATACCAATAGGATAGTTAAAAGTTCTATCGGCTAGGCATATACACATCCTAGTTGGTTTTAGATCTCCTAGGTTTAGTTTTAAGTACAAGGAGTGTGGCATAAGATTGATACTTGCGCCTAAGTCAGCTAATGCATCGTACATTACTGAATCTCCCATCAGACACGGAATAATGAAATTACCAGGATCTCTAAGTTTCGGTGGCATCGTTTTCTTTTGCAAAATTGCTGAGCATTCCTCATTGAGGAATGTGGTTGAAACTTCTTCATATTTACCTTTATCGGCTATGAGATCCTTGATAAACCTTCCATAATTTGGCATACCCCTAAGAACTTCCGCGAGTGGCATGTTAATGCTAATTTGCTTAATCATATCTGCAAATCTCTGATATTGGCTCGTGAGTTTGTCTTTCTTTAATGCCTTTGGGTATGGAATAGGTGCCTTGTGCACCTTCACTGGTGGTTTTTCACCATTCTTTGATATGATCTCAGGTGGATCATTTTTCTCTTGTTCTTTCTCAACATGCTCATCTATATTAACAGGTTCTTGTAAACTAGAAGAAGATAAAGGAACTTCTGAGGTCTTACTAGTTTCTGGGTTAACAATTAAACCACTTCTAATAGTTATAGCATTTACATTTTCATTCCTTGTTTGATTGTTGTTGGGATTCACTTGAGTATTTGAGGGGAGAGCGCCTGGTGGCCTCTCTGATAGTAACTGTGAGATCCTTCCAACATCTCTTTCTAAATTCTGAATCGTAGCTTGTTGATTTCGAATTTGTTGAGTTTGAATTTCCGCAGTTTGCTCGTGTTTAACCAAAAAATCTCTTAAGAGATCTTCTAAACCGGATTTCTTTTCGGGTTGTGGTTGCATAAGTGCTTGTGGTTGTGGTTGATTGTGTTGGAAATTATTTTGATAAATTCATTGAGGTTGATTTCGGTTGTTTAGGTTATTGTAACTTGGTGGTGCATTTCTTTGATTTTGATTTTGATTTTGGAAATTTCGGTTATTTTGGTAAACCGGATTTCCTCCTTGATAGTTATTATTATTATTTAAACCTGAAGGTCCTCCTACTTGGTAGTTGTTAATTGGAGGATATTTTCGGTTATTTGCTTTTATCGCTGGAAAATTGTTGAAATTCATTTCACCTTTTCGCAAGTAACCTAGGAAATTTGCTTGCTCTTCCATCGTTGCTTGATCACAATCTCTGGTAAGATGGGGACCTTGGCATAGTTCACATCCTACCCTGATAGCATGCATTTCCTTAGTTACTTTCTCAATTTGCCTTGCTTGATTTGCCATTTGAGCTTTTAAAGAAGCAATTTCATCATTGCTTTCGATATTAGCAACAGTTGATGATCTAGAGAATTCTATCTCTTGATGCCAATTATGAGAATGTGCTGCTATATCGGCAATGATAGTGTGAGCATCTTCCGGTGTTTTCTTCATGATCGAACCTCCAGCTGCAACATCTATATCTTTTCTAGTAGCCACATTGACTCCTTTATAGAATATTTGGACTTTTTGGAATGTATTCAACCCGTGTTGAGGACATACCCTAAGCATTTTGTTGAATCGGGTCCAAGCTTCATAAAGAGTCTCATTAAGCTTTTGTTTGAAGTGGTTTATATCACTTTGCAATTTGGCTGCTTTTGAAGCAGGGAAGAATTCTAACAAAAACTTGTCCATCATATCATTCCAATCTTCGATATAACCTTCTGGTAATGAGTCTAACCAATCTCTTGCATAATCCTTTAGGGACCATGGAAAGATTTTCAAACATGCGACTTCATCGGAGACATCCTTGATTTTGAATAGCTTGCAAATGCTTACAAACTTACGAAGATGTTCGTTAGCATCCTCATTTGGAGCTCCACCGAATTGGAATGTACTAGTCACCATGTGAAGGAATTGACCTTTTATTTCAAAGCCGTCAGTCATCGTAGGTTGAATAATTGCGTGGCCTTGACCTGTTCTTGTTGCCTTCATTAATGCTTCCATCGTTTGATTTGTAACAGCCATCTCTTCTTCTTCCTTAATAACTGGCTTTATGATTGGTTGAATATCTGGTTCAGAGTTAGAATCTAATGAAAGTGATTCTAAATCCTCGGCGAGAGACTCTACTTCTTGAGCTCTTAAACGTTCGTGAAATTCTCTTTAGGGTGCAGGATATGGAGGAGTTAATTCAGTGTTGGAGGAACGTAAATTCATGCATTAATTTCTATTATGAATTCATAACACCAAAAGCTTTTCTAGTTTTGAATTCCTATAAAAGGATCGAATAACCTAAAGTCTATTAAAAAATTTTAAACAAAACCGCTCCCCGGCAGCGGTGCCAAAAAGTTGATGCATTGAAACAGTACCTTTATTTATGAACGGAGTTGAGTTGTTTTGTTACACGAATTGATTTATTGTATATATGGTATTTTAATGAATTTAGGTTGATTTCACACATATATAGGCAACTAGTCCTATTCGCATAGTTCATTTTGTTGGTAAATCCGGTTCGTTCCACAGGGAGACAGTGTTTAATGGTTTTTAATAGTCTTTGAAGTTAAACTTATTTAAAGGGGGTTTTGGATTAAGAATTTATATTTAGCATAACATAATAATAAAATATAACTTATTCTTATATTTAATTGAACTACTTATTAATTAAAATTACAAGATTTCATGATTTATAATTATTAACTTAAAAGTAAATTAATTGAAACTATACTAATTGTGATAAAACAAGTTTATTACTAAATGATAATTAATAAAAATAAAAACTTGTAATAAAATTATATGATTACAATTTTGTTTTGAGCAATAAAATATAATACAAATTTATTTAAATTAACTGAATAATAAATTTTAGTAAGATTAAAACAATTATTAAGGGAACTTATAATAATTAATACTAATTATAAATTAATTAATATAATAATAAAATATTTAATGTAAACTTTAGAAAATAAATAAAATTCGGAACAGTGTTGAAATTATACATACGCGTTTCGCGTACGTATATACGCATTCCGCGTATAGTTTTGAATGTACGCATTTCGTGTGATGTATACACGATACGCGTAAGTTATATTCGATGTGACAAACAGTACTGGTACAAATTCGAGTATTTTGATGTATATTTTTATTTTTAGTGAATAATAGTAATACGTAAATAATAATAATAATAATAATAATAAGTATTTTATAATATATAAATAAATGAGAGTGTTCACTTAAATGTGTCACCTATAGATCCATGGATTGTTTTGAGTTTAAGCCCTATTAAAATATTTTAGTATAAAACTTTATATTTTTCTTTCGAATAAATATAAAGTTATAACTAACTAAATTAAATCTAATTTTCATCGGATTCTATTTAGATAGTTACTAGTCCTTTAGTATTTAAATTAAGACCCAACCCAATTTTGACCTTCGCCAAAACCCAAATCATAACGGTTTCCCTTTTTACAATTTCACTATTATATGACTAGTGATATTACCCAAACCACCGAACTTTATTTCTAATTTAGTGTTAGTAAATTATTCATAAATTCATCTAAATCACTTTTAATGTTGAAGCTTAATTTATATAAATAAAAAATAACTTTCGTTATTTTAATCTAACAAATTAAGTGATAGGGGTTAAATATCCAAGTACATAATAATGGTTCTTTTAATTAGGCTCAATGTTAAAAATACTAAAGTTACATTTTAATTTTATTTTCAAATGATAACAATCCATTTCACTAGGGGCTCTACATCTAAGCAAACACTAGGAAAATTAGCTACTCATTATGCTAGGACAAACATAAAAATATAAATATATAAACATAATAATAATGCTAAAAATTGATAACGATAATTTTAATGGAATATATTTACGAAAATCTTCACTTTCATTAAATTCAAACGGTAGAAAATTACAATAATAACACCCTTTAGCGCGTACAATAATACCCTTAATTGCGAACAATACACCCTTAAAACTATCCTAAATATTGAACCTTGGACTGAAAAATAATACAGGTACTTGAAAATAAAATACAGTAGCTAAAATAATTGATTGATGTAAATGTTGTTGTATATGGATTTGTGTACTGTGTAAATTGTGTTCCCTTATGCACCCCCTCCCCTTTGCTGCACTCTGTATTATATCATTTAGATTGAAGTAGTAGGTGTACATTCTATCTGTATAACAATCCCTTTTTTGCTGTAAAAGACTAAAAATTGTTGTAAAGAAATAATATTAAATCAAAAAGCAACCGTCCCATGTGAAATTGAATCGGGACTTGATATTACGCGTTTCGCGTAGAATATCACACGATCCGCGTAGGGCTAAAATACTATGCGTTTCGCGTAGAAAATCACACGATCCGCGTAGGAGTAATCGACAGTTTTTTTAGTTTTATTTTTTCGTTTGTTCTTTGTTGATCCCGTGTTGACGTATATTGACTTGGAACTTTTCATTTGAACTCTTTCTCTTCGATCATCTTGGACTTGCATTCAAGTAACGTTATCTCGATATATATTTGGTTTAAATTCGTCGTTTATTATCATTTCTTCAAACTTTAAGCTCGCATTTACTTTTGCCGTTTTTCTCGTGAATTATGCATTTGAGTGTGTTCGTTTTGGTAAAAGCCGATGAAATATAAATGATATTGTGTCGAAATATATGTATGTTTAAAGCAATATCAAAATCTCTAATAGAGCATTGCATGACTAAGGCATTATCGACCTAAATTTATTGTGGTGAGGCACCCCAAATAAGACCAGCATTTATCTTTAATGCTTCACTATTTTTCGTTAAGAGTGCCGATGTATGTGCTCAGGATTAGAACTTGCTTTAAATCTACATCTCCAAGCAGCAAAACGCGATTCGGTTGTACTCAAAATAGATAGCCATTTGTCAAACATAAACCTTCCGCACCTCCACTACTTCTACTCCACCACCACATCCATATCACCTTTACCATCTCTCGAAAAATTCAGAAAATGAGGTTCCTTCCAAAAACTCGATGTTATAAACCTCTCAAGTATCATGGCAAAGGTCTTGAAAAAGTTTACCGACAAAAAGTTTCTCAAGATGAAGTCTCCAAAAAAAATGATAATATTTTCAAGTTCTGAAAAAAGGAGCAGAACTAAGTAAGAGAAATGCCGAAGAGAACTCGACCGAAAATGATTATCAAATGAAGAAAAAATTCAAAAGTGCTTCTCAAAATACTTCAGCACTCCTATCTATCCGAATAAAAGTCTGTGTAAAGACTATATTACCCTTTTATCTCACCCTTCAAAAACAACTTCACTATCACTCCAAAATTCCTTTCCCATCATTAACAAATGACCTATTAAGCTGAGATTACTACCATTCTCGCATTAGCAGCAAGGATTTGAGTCTTTATCAAGCCTATGACGACGGGTGTAGTAGGACTGGCTATGAGTGTACTTCATTTCTTAGATCTATAGGGAATCCTAAACACTTGAGTGATTTGAGTGACCCGTGAAAGCTAGCCTATGTCATGTAACCTCCTCGCATGCTTGCAGAGATAATTTTAATCCTAACATAGATGACTCACCATATCTTTTTACTCTTATAATAAAAGCAAACCGCTTAGGCTATTAGAAAAGAAACACCGAAAAGATTCTTAAAAAAATGAGAGTTTGCTTGAGGACAAGCAAAGTCTAAGTGTGTGATATTTGATATCGGCTAAAAAGTCACGTTTTCACCCCGGTATTAAAGCCCAAAAACAAGAAAGATTCGAACTTTGTTGAAAAAATACCCACTTCGTCGGTTAGAATTGAAGAACAAGAGAATCAGAGCTAAAACGAAGATTCTAGAGCAAAAACGGTGAAAGACAAGAAATCTAGTTACGATCCAGGGAATCAAGGCTGACCAGCATCAAATCCGGCCTGCCATACGGGCTGCCATACGGCCTGCCTGTATGGATATGGCCTGCCAAATACGCCCCAACACACGGCCCACCATGCGGTCTGCCAGCAATACGGCCTGCCAAATACGCCCCACCATACGGCCTACCATGCGGCCTGCCAGGCGTATTCTGGCAAATTCCAAGTCTATTTAAAGGGTCTTTGTCATTCATTCCAACACAAACTTCAATTCACTTCTTTCTCTCTCTTGTACAATATTAGTCATACTCTCAAGGCCTTCGACTCCATGCGGGAAACCTAGTACCCGGAGAAGAATGCTGAAGATTGTATTAGGAGCGTTCTGGAGTCTTAAAGTTGTCACTTTTGTATTCGAAACTCATTTAATCTACTGGTACTTCTATCCTTTATCTTACATAATGTTTTATGATATTGTTGCCATGATTAGCGAGTAGTTATCTTTAGTGTATGCTATGATGTAAGCAGTTATAATGCCGAAATAATATTATGGTTTGTCTATGCTGTCGAAATGCTTTTCGATTATGCTTTAAACTCAATCGATTTTCCAACTAATAGTACGTAGTTATAGGCTCTGTTCTTGGGAAGTCGCGAACCCCGATTCAGAGTACATTATCTATGTCACCCCTTGGTAAGAGAAGTCTATCGGATACAACGTAAGATCAACCGAGGCACACCGGTTATAGTAAGTCTACCGAGCTTTGGATTCCGACTGAGGACTCTTTCGTAGTGAAACATCTGACTAGGCCCTTAGTACATTGTCGGTCCTAGACCATGCTAGTGTAGTCACCAAGCATATAAACTTCATACATGCACGCTGAAGCACAGCGGTTGTTGTAAGCTGTACCTCTGCTAAGTATGGCCATGGAACACGGTTAGTGTTGACCAGTACAATGCACCATAAAGCGGTCTCAAGCATTGCACCCCGTTTGAGGGATTCTTAGTTAATTAAAGAAATGTTTGTTTAGACACATAAAGGATTAGACCGTTAGGATAACCGAACGTGTTCATGGAAGTCAACTTGACTTGGCCATGGTGTTCTTTATGGTTGAACTCTTTTTAAGGGCCTAACTATCTTTTACCAATCATTAAAGAAAACATTGAAACACATCACGTCTCTCGGATATGGTAAACCATGTATTCTATTATGCTTAAGAAAGTTTAGACCATTTTGGAATGTTAATACATCACCCAACCGAGTCGCTCAATTGGATGAGCCATCTGAACGTGTATGCCTGTAGTCAGATTTCACGGGCGTCGGGGGTAAGGGACGTTGCTGTCTATTCAGAATCTTCAAGCCTAACGCAGTACCCAGTGACATGTCTTATGACAGGGGCGTTTAGGACTAGTGTAATGAATACAAGGCCTCTGTCTATTCATGAGCCAGCATTCCATAATCTCGGCAACATAACTGACGAAATCATAGTATGCACTTACTTTAACCTTATCTGGATTACAAATTTTATCGTATTTACTTTACTTGTCTTATAAACTAGAAAATCCCAAAATAAACATTCACTACTCCCTAACTATCTTAGGCTAAAATATAGGTTCGATGTTACTGATATCTCAAAAATACGACTCTAGGTTATACTTCCCTTACTTATAAGGAGTAGTAAGATTTAGACCCCGCTAAATATAAATTTAAAATAGTACTCTCTCCCACGAGTGGCTGATCCTGGCGAGCCGTGGCCTGACGACACCGCGCAATTAAAAACCGTCCGTTTCGGCCATATCAGAATTCAAAGTATGGTTTTGTAAGATGTGAAAATTTAATAGTGATATCTTCTGTTAAATCTTGACTCGGATTCTGATCTGTCAAAAATCAGAATGTATAATCGAATTTGTATGAAAATGGTTGTTATGATTCTTTTGGAAGAATGTATATCACTGTGAATGTAGTGAGTATAGTTAATGATTCTTGAATCAAAATTGAAGAATGTATAGTGTAATATATTAATTGTGAACTTATATATTTCCCGGGTATTACCTACCCGTTAAAAATTTCACAAGTAATATTTGGTACAGAAGAATTTTACTACAGTATTTATGAAAATATATATGTATATTTTCTTCGGATGTAATACGGATGTAATGAGTTAATATCATATTAAGCTCATTTGTTTTTCGGCTGGATTAGAAATGAATAATCTTTAAAACATTAAAGATTTCATAATCTTCGCGGAGTATTTCACTAATATAATCAATACTTCATTATTCAGTTTTATTGATATTTCCTCAGTGAATCATGTTGGTGTTCATGGAACTCTTGCTAACTTCGCAAGGTACGAATGATGTTTTCTAGAAAGTTTCGAGTACATCAAAAATGAAGTTTAAAATCAAACGTGTAATTGAATAATACACTTAGTTTATTATGAAAAGTAATTCATTGAATTTGAAACAGAGACTGTAGTTAACGATGGTTATGTCGTTAATGTAGGATGTACATCATTGCATATTAGTAATATGAACTAACCGAGTAGTACCTACCAGTTAAGATTCACACGTAATAGCTTAGTATGAAAAGATTTATTTTGATTTCAAAATTCATATATATTAAATATACATATAATTTCTTCAGGAGAAATGAGTTAATACTTCATCGGTTATTGTTGCTGGTATTTCTTGGTAACTACGGTGCGTATGACATTGATGCTCGTGGAACAGATTGTGAAGTTGAGGTTTGCGATGCGGTTGTTGTTGGTGGTGGTAATGGTATTGTTGGTGTTGATGCCGGTGATGCTGCTGGTGCTTGTAACCTTTGCACCATATTCTCCAAAGCCACTACCCGATCGCGAAGCTCGTTGACTTCTTCTATTACACCAGGATGATTGTTGGTTCGGAAGAGCGAATGAATAAGATTCAGAATTTGAGATAGTATATTATCGTGACGAGATACTCTGGAAATGAGAGAGAAAATGGTGTCTCGAACAGGTTCATCGGTAAGTGCTTCAGGTTCTTTGCCAAGAGGGAAATGTGGTGGATGGAAGGGATCACCTTCTTCTTGTCTCCAATAACTAAGCAGGCTACGAACCCATTCCTAATTCATCCAGAATAGGTGATGGCTGATTGTTTGATCCATTCCGGTTACACTGTCTTCGGAGTTCAGGTGAATATCCATATCGGAATAGCTTCAAAGTTTAAGGAATTTGAACTAGATACGGGATCCATCTTGTATAATTAAGGAGATGATTTTTGATATGAAATAGATTATAGAATTTAGATTGGTACTCTTCAATACATAATTTACATATGTATATATAATACCAAAATTCCATAAATCACGGAGGAATTTTCGGAAGATGTCAGGAAAAGTTTACAGTAACAGATACGCTAAGATATGAATTAGCAGATACGCTAAGATATGAATTTTGTCTATACATTATTCATGCAATAACTGCAGGCAAACGTGTCTAGACTTAAGAATGATAAGCATGTAATTTCTGACAAGAAATGATAAGAAAAACTCAGTAAAAACAGATACAGTCATAGTCCAGACTCACTAATAGATCCTAACAATTACCAGTTAAACACACTAATGCAAATTCTGGTTCCCTATGACCTCAAGCTCTGATACCAACTGTGACGATCCGTTCAAATCCCTTTGGACGAACACATCATTCATCGATTTCACAGTGAGGTACTGACCCCTACATGATACGTTTTGTAAACATTGCATTCTTTTGAAAAAGGCACACCATAATTGAATATCAAATTCCAAGGTTTTTGATGTTTAATGATTTCTACATATAGACAATTACCGTAATTAATAGTTTACAATACTACATCCGTTGATAATGCAGTCAAAATAAGATACATGGTGATGATTTTGTGAATGCAACGTTTTCTTGAATAAAGCATGTATGTGTGATGACCCGGAAATTTTTGACCAAATTTAAACTTTATCTTTAAATGATTTAATGTTTTCGACACGATAAGCAAAGTCTGTAATGTTGAGTCTCAAAGTTTTGGAACTATATTCATGTAATCAATTATTCTTTGACTGTTCTCGAAGATTCACGAACAATATATATATAACTTAATGTGCATATATATATATATATATATATATATACATATATATATATATATACATATATATATATATATATATATATATATATGATTTCAAGTTATTTAGTAAACGATAGTAACATTCGATTATTAATTCGATTGATATTTAGATAAGTTAACTAAAATGTTTAAGATGAACCAGTAAAACACTAATTTGCTACGGTATTTTCGAATTACTACAGTACCCGAAAAGCTACAGTGTTTTCGAAAATCACTATTTGCTACAGTAAAAAAAATTTGCTACAGTAAAACATTATTTCAAAATGAAAATGTATATGTATAAACTACGAGACGATGATTTATAGAAATAAATGACCAAAACACTCGAAAGTTTAAGATACACTTTGAGTGATATAGTTTATTGATAATTTAAGACTATATTTTAACAAAGGTACGAGTCACGAAACGTAAGGAGCCAGTTTTCTCAGCGTACGAATGGACATTCGAAAAACCGAAACCAGGACATAAGTCGCGTGATGACGTACGACTTATCGGAACAAAAATTACAAGTCACCTATACACGAGAATATAATATAATATATAATTAATTAATTTAAATTATATATATTATATATATTATTAATAAACATGCCGACAAACAAAAATACAAAAGATTGTGAGCTGGAAATGGGAGCCATGAGATCGCATGGCATCCCCTCACATAATCCATGCGATCGCATGAATAAGGATTTCAGGCCACATCTATAAATCGAGCTGGTTCCTACACTTATAACACACACACATATCCGAATACATATTACTCCCTCTGTTAGTTATAATTATTTATATTATCATTATTATTATTATTATTATTATTATTATTATTATTATTATTATTATTATTATTATTATTATTATTATTATAAATCTTATTATTATTAATAGTATTATACAAAAAATACTACGACGAGGTCATGAGCGTGTCACTTTCAAAATGAGTTTTCGAGCGGGATAGAGCTAAGGAAATTATGGGTTATAATTATGGAGGTTATGGGTAATATTCGCAAGTCAAACCTAGTGTTTATCATCTCTGTTACGTCTACATACTTTCCTACAATATTGAATCTCAATATTGATACGTAAGCACTCATATTTTATCTTTTATATATTAATTGTGTATCCAGGTCTAGTGCTCGAGTATATATATTTATACATGCTTGTATGCTAAATTTCGTCGTTAAACAGTTATGATGAATCACGAAGTAAATACATATATTACTGATAAAAGGTATATGATATGCATGTTTTTGGAAAGCTGTCGAAAAATCAATAACTTTTCATTTAGATATCGAATAGTTTCGATGAATGGATTAAAAGATATGATCAACTGAATTATGATTGACGTTAAGTGAAATTGCTTTTGAATCTGCAATTAAGATTTAAACAACTTGTTTACAAGATTGATAAAATGGATTTTTAAATATTACCAGCCGAGTAAATGAAATCTTATATAAGGCACGTCTCGTTTTGTTAAACTATTGTCAAAATTGACTTTTTGAAACAACTTTGGATAACTTTTGTATGTCGATCTCGAGCATTAGGATTGTGATACACTATGACCTGACCTAGCTTAATAGACATTTATTGACCAACATATGTTCTCTAGGTTGAGATCTACGATTATTTGGTAATCCGAATTTCAGTCACATTTTGGTGAACGACTTTATATGCTGCTAAGGTGAGTTTATAGATCCCTTTTTAATTGCTTTTGCAATCTATATTTTTGGGCTGAGAATACATGCACTTTATTTTAAACGCAATGGATACAAGTACATACTTAATTCTACACTGAGTTTGAACCGAAAATACCTTAGCTTTGGCAACTAGTAGCTGCCGGTTATAAGAACTGGTGGGCGCGAATAGTTGTATATGGATTCATAGGGCTTGACATCCCCGTCCGTTCCAGGTATAGAGACCCTAGCCTGAACTATAAAAGGGACATATGCTATTTGAGTTTAGTACACGTTGGTTTGCGTGTATTGTACATGTTGGTTACATGTATGTTAAAACAGAGGTACTTATTATATATACGTTAAGTTTGGTTACCAGGGTGCTCAATCTTGTAGAATATTTTGATAAACGTTTCTGGATGAAACAACTGAAATCTTGTGATCCAACTTTATATACAGATTATGCGAAACACTAAAACTATGAACTCACCAACCTTTGTGGTAACACTTGTTAGCATGTTTATTCTCAGGTTCCCTAGAAGTCTTCCGCTGTCTGCTTATATGTTAGACAAGCTATGTGCATGGAGTCTTACATGGCATATTTATCATGGAAACGTTGCATTCACCAAATCATCACCATGTATCTTATTTTGACTGCATTGTCAACGGAATTACTATTGTAAACTATTATTTACGGTGATTGTCTATATGTAGAAATCATCAGATGTCGAAAACCTTTGATTTAAATATTTATTTATGGTGTGCCTTTTCAAAAGAATGCAATGTTTACAAAACGTATCATATAGAGGTCAAATACCTCGCCATGAAATCGATGAATGACGTGTTCGTCCAGATGGATTTGGACGGGTCGTCACAGTATGACTCCATGCACCTAGCTTGTATCACATATAAGCAAACAGCGAAAGACTTCTAGGAACATGAGAATAAACATGCTTACACGTGTCAACATAAAGGTTGGTAAGTTCATAGTTTTAATGTTTCGCATAATCTGTATATAAAGGTGGATCACAAGATTTCAGTTGTTTCATCCGAAACATTTATCAAATTATTCTACAAGATTGAGCACCCTGGTAACTAAACTTTAACGTTATAATAAGTACCCCTGTTTTAACATACATGCAACCAACATGTACAATACACGCAATCCAACGTGTACGAAACTCAAATAGTATACGTCTATTTTATAGTTCAAGCTAGGGTTTCTAAACCTGGAACAGATGGGGATGTTAAGCCCTATGGATCCATATATAACTACTCGCGCCCACCAGTTCTTATAACCGGCAGTTACCAGTTACCAAAACTAAGGGATTTTCGGTTCAAACTCGGTGTAGAATTTAGTATGTACTTGTATCCATTGCGTTTAAAATAAAGTGCATGTATTCTCAGCCCAAAAATATAGATTGCAAAAGCAATTAAAAAGGGAGCATATAAAACTCACCTTAGCAGCACATAAATTCATTCATCGAAATGTGACCGAAACTCGGAATGCGAAATAACCGTAGATCTCAACCTAGACAACATACGTTGGTCAATACATGGCTAACAAGCTAGGTTGGGTCATAGTATATCACAATCCTAATGCTCGAGACCGACATGCAGAAGTTAACAAAAGTCATCTCAAAAGTCAACCTGACCCAATATGATCTTTAAATCTATACATGTTTATTAACATAGTATAAGTCTTGATAATTGAACGAATTTATAGTTTATCAAACTCAAAATATTATTTATTTCAGGAGCTATATTATACTTGAATTATCATGGCAATCGAACATGATTTTCATATAGTTTTTCAATACTTGAAAATCAGATTATAATGTTTATAAAGCTTTAAAACATGATAAGACAGTCAACTTTAACAATTGTTCAATAAGACGAGATGTGCCTTATATAGAAATTCATTTACTCGATTAGTAATATTTGAAAATCCAATTTATCAATCTTATAAACAAGTTGTTTAAATATCAATTGCAGATTCAAAAGCAATTTCAATTAATGTTAATTATAATTCAGTTGTCCATAACTTTTAATCCGTTTCTCGAAAACACACGATTTCTAAATGAAAAGTTATTAATTTTTCGACAGCTTTCCTACGACATGCATATCATATACCTTACATCAATAACATATGTATCAAATTCGTGATTTATCATAAACTATCTAACGATAAAATTAAAGTATACAAGTATGCATAAACATATATACTCGAGCACTAGACAGGGATACACTATTAATATATAAAAGATAAGATATGAGTGCTCACGTATCAATATCGAGATTCAATATTGCAGGAAAGTACGTAGACGCGACGGAGATGATAAACACTAGATTGACCTCACGAGCTATACTCTGAACCATACCCATAACCTCCATTGCTATAACTCATAATTTCCTTAGCTCTAACTCGTTTGAAAACTCGTTTGAAAACTCGTTTTGAAAGCACTCGAGCAAAACCCCGTCTTAGTATTTTATGTAATAATAATAATACTAATACTAATAATAATAAGATGAATAATAATATTAATCTTAATAATAATATAAATAATAATATAATTAATAATAATATAAATAATAGAGGGAGTAATATATCGGTGGATGTGTATGTGTGTGTTACAAACCGAAATCGATTGAATTTATAGGACCTGACATGCCCCAGCCTTCCATGCGATCGCATGGTTTTTGGGCATCATGGCCATGCGATCGCATGGCCCTTTATTCCAGCTATCATCCACTCAATTAGGGGCTGCCGACATCCATTTATTATTATATATAAATAATTAATTAATTTATATAATTATATATATATATATATATTATATTCTCGTGTCTAGTTAATTTGAATTCTTAGTTTCGATGACTCGTACATTTACGTTCGACTTATGTCCTGTTTCCGGTTTCTCGAACGCATTTTCGTACTCTTAGAAAACTAACACGTTACGTTATGCGACGTGTACCTTTATTAATAATTCGACCCAATCATCGATTGACTATATTACTCAAAGTATAAACTTTACATTTAAGTGTTGTGGTCATTTGCTTCTATAAATCAAGATCTCGATATTCATTAACGTGATAATATTAATTAAAATCCAAAACGTTTTTGTATCCAATTAAAATCATATATATATATATATATATATATATATATATATATATATATATATATATATATATATATTTTAAAAATAAAAATTGTACATTTATATATAGTTGAAATATTTATAATATTTAGTTTTTCAAAAACAATTATATTTCGAAATATAAATTAGATCGTTTACGTAATAGAAAATATTATATCATATAACGTTTTCAATTTAATAGATATAGTTTATCTATGTACTAGCCTTTTAAATATCAATTGCATCACTAAGCGAGTGTTACTATCGTGTACATAACTAATTTGAAAACATATAAATTTAATGAACACGTTTTAAATACACGTTGCAAGTTCTTTATATATTTAGTTCTAACAATTATCATTTCGACTTATCGTATGTTCAAATTCATTCTTTAAAAGATTTCATCTATGTCATAAAACGTTTTCAATATTATCTTATCAAAAGACACGAGACAATCATTGTGTTGAAAGTTAATCTCTACAAACCTTTGTCCAGTTATCGTTAATTGAAAATCATTTCATTAATCACGTGTGGGAGAAGTGTAGTATGAAACGCTGCAATCGTCGGGAAAACTTTCGTTGGCAGGATAGACTATTCATTAACAACATGATGGAAAATGCGTATGAGGATGATGATGAAGATGGGTGCTGCTCGTGTTGTTCGTCCTGCGAGTCCTCGGAGTCGGAATCTTAAACTCTGTCTAGTCGTAGTGTACGGGTTTTTGTGATTGCGTAATACTGTTTCCATTGTAGTTTTCGTGTCTCTATTATCGCGTGTGTTTTTTTTTTTCGTTGGTGTTGTAATTGATTGGTAGTCTCGTGTTTTTTGTTCTAGCTCCTGGCTAGTTCCGGTGCGTGTAATTTTTGCTATATTAATAAATTTGCTTGCCTTTCAAAAAAAAAAAAAAAAAAAAAAAAAAATGAATATGGAACATACAGTTATATGTGCTTAAATAAAAATCTAAATTTTGGAAGGATAATAAAAAAATGAAATTCCCGACAAAGGCTATGCAAGTGAAATCAAGAAAAGGTTGGAATAAAAGGAAGAGAACAAATAGAAGAAGGGCACATGAGGGGTTAGGATTCTTGCAAGGCTGGCTGCCAATATGCAAGCTTTGGTTCATTCTTAGCCTATATGGCTATATAGCTACTCTGATTCAGTCCTATGAGAACCACCCACCGCTGGTTAAGACCCCTTCGTTTGTGGGGTTCACAACCAGGGTTTGGATCGTCATGATCAGATAGTACCTTCTTGTCTATCCATCTTTGTATATTCCCTTAAAAAACATATATTCTATTTATATATGTTGAAAATTACTTTAGAATGTCTACAAATTAATACGGAGTATTCTTTATCAAATATGCTAACTTCTTTTTTTTAACAGCATTACGAGATCACATAGAGAACTTAACTACTCATGTATTCATCTACCACAATTGCATAACTTGCCCCCAACTGTTGTTCAGAAAGAAACCCGACCCAATCTGAGAGAATTGACGGTAAAACCCCCTCCCCACTACCCCCACAATGCGATGTACAGAAGGCACTCTTGGGTGGAATTCAAGGAGTAAAGGGGCAACCGTGTGTGCAATGCTGCACCCCACGGGAGTCGAACTACTGACCTCTCGCTAAAAGAGGCAGACCACTACTACATGTGCTCAAACCCGAGCTTGACCTTATATTCAAGCTCGTTTAGGAAATAAGTCCGAGCTCAAATAGGGTGTAAATGAGTCGAGCTACTTGACCTCGACTCATTAAAAACTTGATTCGAGCCGAGACTAAACGAACTCACGCTCGAGCTTGACCTTATTTTCAAGCTCGTTTAGGAAACAAGTCCGAGCTCGAGCTTCATATCTCGAGCTCGAACAAACTCGCGAGTCTAAACTAGCTTTTCATTTATATACACTAAAATATTATTTATTTTTTTTGGGTAAGCGAGGAAGTCCTCCTATGATCGAGCACATTGACTCCCCCACAGAAAGTAAAACCCCGGGTAATCAAGCCCCTCAAGCGCGAGACCTGTTACCGGGTGAATAGCACATTATGTGCACCCTATAGTCAAACTCACTTTTTGAACAATTTGGCATAGCCATGAATTGAAACCGGGTGGTGTGCTTCATTGGGCAACTCGGTGGCCACTCAAACCAGCCTGCGTGGTTACTAAAATATTATTTTTAATAATATAATATATATAGGTATATAATAATTACTACGGACTTACGGAGTATTATATAAATAATAGCATTAAATTAAATATGATTATTATAAGTGACTAAAAATAACATAAACAAAAAAAAATTAAATAATATAAAGAAAATAACATCATGTAGTTAACGAGTCGAGCTCGAAATTGTAAAATATCAAACGAGCTGAGCTCGAGCTTAAGTTATTAGGCTCGAATTGAGCCGAGCTCTAGCCCGGGATCTTTAAAATTTAAACTAGCCGAGATCGAGCTTAGGCGAGCTCGAGCTCGGCTCATTTACACCTCTACGGTGTCAAACTTTTCTGTCGTTTGAACCCACAAAACGACATCACATTTTTTGTAATTTGTTTGTCTATTTTATTATTTATTTGTGATAAAGTGTATCAAAGACATGACACTTGTAGCAATTATTTATTAAATAATTAATTTATATTTGATATTAAATTTTGGTATGCTATTTTTGTCTGTGCGCGATTTTCCCAGCGAATCAAAACTCAATTTGGCTATTGATAAACAAAAGTGCACAAATAATTTGAGTTCGATAACGTTTTCAATTGAATTGATTTAATAATTAATAATTTATCTATATACGAAGTACTAACAACGAAACCGTGTTTATTATTCTTTTATTCTTTACTTGCTAACTTAGGTTGAGTTATGTAGTAGTTGGGGTTGAAACTATAGTAAACTAAGGCCACATGCAGCCGTCTGTTAGTGAGTACTGCCACCACCGCCACCGGATAACCACCGTCACCAGCAATCCGTGAGAGGAGTCGCCAGTGACCCCTGCAACGGGGATAACAGCTCGATTGCGGGACCCACCAAATTTTTTTTCTTTTTTTTTTCTTCTCCAACGGAACTATTTTGAATATTTATATTTTATTTTTTTCCTTTTTCTTATTACTATTACATATTTCACTATATATACACTATCATATACTTCACAAACTCACTACTCTCAATCTCAATCTTTATTCAAACACAAACATAATCACACTCACATACACCCTTAATCTTTCAATTCACACAAAAAATGTCTCAACCACATAACGATTTCTTCAACCATATGTTAAACAACCCAATCCCGTCACCGAATCATTCATCATCTAACCAAGCTAGTAATTCATCGTCAAGCCAAACTAGTTTTTCTCAATCACAACAACTACCACCGTATCAACATTTACAAATTGTTCAACCACCACCGCTACCATTTCAACAACAATTACAATATCAAAACATGAATACGTATTATTCACCACAACAATTTTCTATTAACCAACAACAATTCTTTTCACAAACACAACAACAACTCCCATTCATACAACAAAACGTAACACCACCGCCTCTTGAAGTCGTACCCGAAACACAACCCGAAACCGTACAACAAAAAAGTAAAAGAAAGGGAAAAGGTAAAGTAGCCGAAGGAAGTGATAAACCGAAACGTCTAATCATGCATTGGACTCCGGAAGAAGAAGAAGTTTTGGCCGAACATTGGCTCGATGCCACGGAAAATCCGAAAATTGGAACTTCACAATCGTCCGAATCGTTTTGGAATACGGTTGTGAACAACTATAATCAAGTCGCCGATCGACATAGGAACAACGATCAAATTACCGGGAAATGGGCGAAAATGTCAAGAGATATCAAAGTTTTTATTGCTATTTACAACCAATTAAAAAAATGGCAAAGTGGAACTAATGACATGGATGTCATTGAAGCGGCGCGGGAAGAATATCGGAGGCGTCAAAGTGCTCCGTTTACGCATTACAAAGCATGGCAAGTACTTAAAACTTGTCCAAAGTTTTGTGCCCCGGAAGGTGTTATTACAACACGTAGGCGTCAAGTACCGGAGTCACCGATCACTTTGGGGGAGGATCAACCTTTAAGGGTTGATCCAAACCCCGATCACAGCACTTTATTCGGGGAAGACGCAATACGACGTCCACCTGGTCGCCAAACTGGTAGAAAAAGCCGAAAGAGTTCGGCTTTGTCCGACGCCGCCTCGTCTTGTTCATCCGAAGAAGTTCGTTCTCAAATGTTGGTCGCCCAACAAGAAATTGATGCTACTCAAAAACAAAAACGTCAATCGGTTGTAATGAAAATAATAAATCGCGCCTTTCAAATTTTCAACACAACCGTTAACCCGAACTTTCCAAAGCAAGACCAAGAAATGTAAGACCCGTTCGCGATTTTAATATTTTAAAAGGGGCATTTTAGGTATTTCGTGTTGGGACCAGTTTTGTGGCTATAAATATGGCCAAAACCTTATCTTATCCTCATTTTCACATCCACACAATCCTCTCATCTTTCTAGAGTGAGAAAGCTCCATTTTTTTAGAGAGATAAAGCTTGGATTGGAGAAGAAGGAGTTGGAATCTCTTCAAGGTGCAAGAGTTAATGTTGTCATCTCCCTTCTAGCCACGTTTTGATGGTGATGGTAAGTTCTAGCTCCAATTTTAATTGTTTGATTCTTGTTTGGGTTAGGGATTGGGTTGATAATGAGTTATAGAACCCATTTCCTATGAAATTTGGGGGTTTTGGTGTAAGCTTGTGGTTATTAACCCTAATATGGTGGGATTAGGGTTTAATGACGAATTTGGGTGTATTTGTCTTTGATTTAAGTGATAGTCACTACATTGGAGGAGTATTGGTGATCTTGGTGTTCATAAGAACAAGTTTGAAGTCATGCACACAAGGTGTTTGATGAAATGACTCAAAGAGGTGAAGTTGTTGTGGATGTCTATGTTTATGATCTAAAGTCAACCTTTGATAGTGTTGTTAATCAATTGGTGGTATGGTGGTGATTTGGGTGTGTTAAAGAGTTTGATTTTGGTCAAAATTGGATGTTGACTTGGTTTGGTGTTTTGGAAATATAATCACTAGTCGTTAGTGATTTTGGGCGTTTTGTGACTTTTGTCAAAATGGGTAAATTGACTTGGGTCGAATTTGGTAATGACACTAATTTTGGATTAAATGGGTGTTCAACACTTTTGTTAAGTATTAAATGGCGTTTTTGAACGAAAGTAATCGTGGGAGGTGATTTTGGTTTAAAATGGTATTTTAACAATAAGTCAAACGTGGTCAAATACAATATGGATCAATATTGTTCGTGTTGGGGTTTTGGTGTATATGGTGTTTGAAATGATCACTACCTAAGTAGTAACCTAGTGTCGGGACCTATGTTGGTCTAATTAGTGTAAAGTGAAAATTGGGTTAACTTGTACTTATTAGTGTGGGTTTGAATTACTACCCGAAGTGGTAATCGGATTGAGCTCATTAGGAGATAAATGGGCGGGTTGAACGAGCAAGGTGAGATCCCTCGACTAAGGGATGTGAGTGTTGAGTTCTCTTTTAGAGAATTGTTATTTATGTGTATTGTGCCTATATGTGTATTATAGGTAAAGGTTTGCTCGGTTGCGTTTGGAGGCGATTTACATACATGACTTGTGCGGACATTTCAAGGTGAGTGGAATAAGTATACATGTATGTATATAATGTATTTATTTGTAGGAACGGATATGTGTTGTCCGAGTTAGTGATATATGTCGTTGCAAACTAACGGTTTTATGAACGGATATGTGTTGTCCAAGTTAGTGATATATGTCATTGTACATTGTACACTAACGGTTTTATGAACGGATATGTGTTGTCCAAGTTAGTGATATATGTCGTTGTACACTAACGGTTTTTATGAACGGATATGTGTTGTCGTTCCGCCAAGGGTTAATGATATATGTCGTTGTACACTAAGGGTTGTTATGAACACCGATCGGAAATTCGAGTACCATTCCTTTGTACGATTGGTTAACCATATGGTTTGTGTATGTGTGGTAGTGTAGCATGTTATATTATGTCGTTTATATGCTATTGGATATGCTAGTTGCGGTATTGGAGGTTATTAGCTTTATACTTGAGATGGTATGCTAATTATATTGCTAGCATGTATGCGGTATGTGAGTAAGTGTATGCAAGTAAGTAGATTATATACGTATATGTATAATTATTGCATTCACTAAGCTTTATGCTTACCCCTCTCGTTGTTTACCTTTTTACATGTATTGTGATTGTGAAGCTAGCTAGTTGTTAGACTAGAAGCGTAGGAGCACTTAGGCTCGATGTGGTAGCTTTCGGATATTTGGACGCGGTCTGGGGATTTGGTAGCCCCCGGGAATATGCTCTTGGTATCGGGTTGGGTTGTAGAGTCGTAACTCGTCTAAATGTATATTTGAGTCGAAATTACACTGTTTGGTTGTATGGGTTGTGAAAACCTTTTTGTAAACTCAAATAGATCAAAAGTTTCACCTGAAAGTTTTAATGAGAAAGGTGTCACCTGAAATTTTAGTATCGCCTGAAAGTTCACCTGAAAGTTTAGTGTCACCAGGAAGTTTAACGTCACTTGAAAATTCACCTGGAAGTTTACCTGAAAGTTTAAAAATATATATATATGCTTCGTTTTTGGTAAACGGTTTTGGGGTCGTTACAAGTGGTATCAGAGCATAGTCTAAGGGAATTAGGTGACCTTGGAGTAGGCGCCTAGTCTTAGACTGATTGACAGTGGTGCGTTATTTGCGGGACTTTAGGAATACGTGTCGGATTGAGATTTGTTAGTGCCTCAGAGTAGGTGACTAACTAGGACTTGTGCTTGTCCAATGTGGGATTATGTGGGGCCTTATTTCGTGAGTAAATTAGTGCCTTAGATTGCTAGTGCCTAATGTAAGTAGGCGAACTTGGACGTTGTTTTAGTGATAGTCACCTAAGTTGTAGGTTGACTTGTAGTTGCAGTGTACAGGTGTATATCTATTATTATATTGTATATATGTGTATATATAGGTATCTATTGGTGCGGTGTCCTAGAGATGAATCTATTGGAGAGATTCGCATGTTTGGCGGTTTGAGTGATCAAGTTCACGGTAAGGACTTTGATCATTCGGGTACTAGGAGTTATCGCGTGTTATTTTGTGTGAATGTTGCGTCAGTCCGGGTAAAGTACTTTGCGTGACCATGTGGAAATGGTAAGGTACGCAATTATAATAGTGACTGATCACCATTATTATGAAAGTGTATCTTGAAACCAAGCATGACATGACGAGTACCGAATGAAGGAAACGTGGCATGGTTGGGGTAGAATCGGGACGAATTAGGAATCTTCTATTAGTTCCTAGGATATAGTGGTCTCGAGTGATGTGTTTGTTGTCACATCGGGTTCTTTGTGAGTCAGGAAGTGTTACGGTGGATTCGGTTAGTTAAGGTGAGTGAGCGGAACTCACGAGTTTGGTGCGTGCTTAGTCACCCTAAGTAGTGGGTGCACTATCGAGATTGTCATTGGTTGTGGTTACACATCGTAACTAGGATGACCGATTAGTGAGTGTGTGCACGACGAAGACTTAAGTCCCGTAATGGGATGTAGCAAGTCTAATGATTGTAGAATTGGGTTACACTCGGTAGAGTGTGTGGTTAGAGAATTGTGTAAGGATTCTAGTTGTGGGTCGCCTTGAAATTTGCGAATCGAGGAGTCTTCGGGTCGTTAAACTCATGGGAGTGGGACCCATATGACAATGTTTGTGTTAGCGTGTTAGTTTGTTGTGGATTATAGGGGAACATTCCTAAAGGAATATCCCATGCAGTTGTGGTTGTGCCGTTATGGGGAAGGGTGAGACTTGGTGTTCCCGAGCATCTCCTTAGTGGTTGATGAAGGGCTTCATTAGGTTATATCATTTGGCCTTTCGGAAATTGTGGGTAGCGTGTTATCAGTAGGAACTTTCGATAAGACAAATAAACCGTAAGGTTTGTCGGGTAGGTATGACTTCGGGTCATAAATGTGGAGAGATGGGTAACATCGGGTATATGGAACCCAAGGATCGAGTTTCTGAAAATCGGTATACTGCGATGGGAGTTTGCATGACACTGCGTCAGGTGCCCCCTTATACCTGCTAGTGTGATGTTCAACTCTGGTGATAGTGTGATCACTTTGTACTTAGGGTGACCGTGAGATACCCTTGGAAGCATCAGAGATTATAATAGTGATCGATGGGTGTTGATAATTCGACAGTTGTGAAAGTCGAAGTTCAAAAAAGTATTGAGGTAAATACTTCTTATGAAATGATGGATAATTGCTGCTCTTAAGTGTTAGATGAGTAAAGATGACAGGTGAGCCGGTGATGGAGTTAATGGACGGTTAGGCTGTAGGATATGATGAAGTGTTGATATTACGGTCGACGCAATTATTGTGTGTGTCAGATTGATCATTTTTCTCCATGAGAGTGAACAATTGTTGATAAAGGTTTGTTGAGCAGAAGGCCGGGTGATCTCGACTGAGAAGCACGACTTATTAATCGGAGTGGCATATGCTTAGGCATAGGGGCACATGTGGGACTTTGGTGGAGTTCTCTTTGCGAACGATCAAGGCAGTTGATTATGATTTGTGGTATAAAGGTGCGATGTCATCGCGTGTACGGCATTTCAAGTGATTGTATATGACGGCTCTGCGAGCCTAAAGTGAATTTGCGGTGATTTGGTGTTTATGACCAACGGTGAGAATGATCATGTGTGTCATGGAATGACAATTCCACGAGATGTTATCATCCTGGCGGTGAGAATGTAGAGATGAATCCTAAGTGGGGGAGTTTTTACTGCCGCCCGAGGAAGATCCGGTGGTGTATTGTATACCGAAGTATCGGAGTGTACCGTGCTAGGCCTCAATAGGGATTTGTAGTTCCTAACGAGAAAGAGTGACAGGTTGTTGATGTCGACTCGAGATCGTGCATTACGATTGTGGGTTACAATTCCGAAATGTTACGTGTGAAGATTGTGATAATGGGATCGAGGGAAATGTAAGTCTTCTTATGTAAGATGGTCGTGTAGTACCAATGTGCGGTATGAGATCAAATGTGAAGTTTGAGATCCCAGAGTGAGAGAATGAAGCTGTCGTTGCGGGTGCTCTCGTAGTAAAAATCTGGGTTTTCGTGAAACTCAGACATGATTATTGAATGGGAACGAGGTCGATATCGTGGTGAATACTGCATTTTCCATGTCAGGAAACGTGATCGTGGAGATCGTCAGTGGATTATTCCACTTTATGGGTGATTGTGAGGCAGAGGGTGCCGATTCTGATTGTCTCACATAGAGACATGCGGTTGTTGTTCATTTGCGAGGGTGTGTTCCTTAGTGATGTGACCCGTTGTTGCATTGAAATGTCGAGGCCATCCTTAACGGACGGTCGGGGCAAGAGGATTCTCCAGGCGTTGGTGGATATTTCTGTGGGTCGCGTAGTGATAATTCATTATTGACTGGATTCTAGTACACGAATAGTTTCCATGCTAGTACTAGGAAGCCGTAATTGTAAGGATGTGTTGGAGGGTTTATGGTAGAAACCCTGTATCGAGTGTTGGTGTTTCGTCTAACTCGTGGTGTATTATTGTCGTCCTGGATTAATCCAGAGACTGGTGGTCGTGTGCGGATCGATTGATGGGAAAGTTGTGTTCCCAGTGTGAATATTTGGGGATACCAAAATTTCTTCGTTGAAGGAATAACCTGGTTGTGGTGACTGTAAGAAGTGCTCATTGGAGGAGTGTGTCGATTGCCCCATTGGCATCGACTTGTAAAATTGAAAATCACGGGTGTTATGGGGTGGAAAACAAATTTTTGCGCATAAGCGGAAGTGCGACCGTTGAGTGGTACGTTTATGGACCGTCGAAGTGCGGAGTTTAACGCGGCATAAATCCTTCTCGATTTGGATTAATGAAAGACTTGGTTCACAGCGCAGTGAATTTAGTAGATCGCGTTGGGTGATATAGTTATGGATGTAGATTGTTGCGAGTGTAGCCGAGAGAACTTGAAGGAATATATAGTGTTTTTTCGTATTTCCTAAGTGGGCATTTTGGACGTTGAGCGTATGAGATACCGCTGGTTTCGGTAATGCACACTAGTGATTATTAGCGTCTGGTATTATATTCGGGTCAATGGAAATTGTTATGGACATCGAGTTTGGATGTGTGTCGGAGGACCATAGAGTGTGGGTCCGGTTGGTTAAGTGACGGAGATCACGGGGACGTGATCCAGTTTAAGTGGGGGAGAGTTGTAAGACCTGTTAGTGATTTTAATATTTTAAAAAGGGCATTTTGGGTATTTCGTGTTGGGACCAGTTTTGTAGCTATATATATGGCCAAAACCTTATCTTATCCTCATTTTCACATCCACACAATCCTCTTATCTTTCTAGGGTGAGAAAGCTCCATTTTTTTAGAGAGATAAAGGTTGGATTGGAGAATAAGGAGTTGGAATCTCTTCAAGGTGCAAGAGTTAATGTTGTTCATCTCCCTTCTAGCCACGTTTTAATGGTGATGGTAAGTTCTAGCTCCGATTTTAATTGTTTGATTCTTGTTTGGGTTAGGGTTTGAGTTGATAATGAGTTATAGAACCCATTTCCTATGAAATTTGGAGGTTTTGGTGTAAGCTGGTGGTTATTAACCCTAATATGGTGGGATTAGGGTTTAATGACAAATTTTGGTGTATTTGTCTTTGATTTAAGTGATATTCACTAGATTGGAGGAGTATTGGTGATCTTGGTGTTCATAAGAACAAGTTTGAAGTCATGCACACAAGGTGTTTGATGAAATGCCTCAAAGAGGTGAAGTTGTTGTGGATGTCTATGTTTATGATCTAAAGTCAACCTTTGATAGTGTTGTTAATCAATTGGTGGTATGGTGGTGATTTGGGTGTGTTAAAGAGTTTGATTTTGGTCAAAATTAGATGTTGACTTGGTTTGGTGTTTTGGAAATATAATCACTAGTCGTTAGTGATTTTGGGTGTTTTGTGACTTTTGTCAAAATGGGTAAATTGACTTGGGTTGAATTTGGTAATGACACTAATTTTGGATTAAATGGGTGTTCAACACTTTTGTTAAGTGTTAAATGGCGTTTTTGAACGAAAGTAATCGTGGGAGGTGATTTTGGTTTAAAATGGTATTTTAACAATAAGTCAAACGTGGTCAAATGCAATATGGGTCAATATTGTTCGTGTTGGGGTTTTGGTGTATATGGTGTTTGAAATGATCACTACCTAAGTAGTAACCTAGTGTCGGGACCTAGGTTGGTCTAATTAGTGTAAAGTGAAAATTGGGTTAACTTGTACTTATTAGTGTGGGTTTGAATTACCACCCGAAGTGGTAATCGAATTGAGCTCATTAGGAGATAAATGGGCGGGTCGAACGAGCAAGGTGAGATCCCTCGACTAAGGGATGTGAGTGTTGAGTTCTCTTTTAGAGAATTGTTATTTATGTGTATTGTACCTATATGTGTATTATAGGTAAAGGTTTGCTCGGTTGCGTTTGGAGGCGATTTACATACATGACTTGTACGGACATTTCAAGGTGAGTGGAATAAGTATACATGTATGTATATAATGTATTTATTTGTAGGAACGGATATGTTGAAATGTCCCGTTCTTATTGATTAAAAACGTTCCATATTAATTGATTTCGTTGCGAGGTTTTGACCTCTATATGAGACGTTTTTCAAAGACTGCATTCATTTTTAAAACAAACCATAACCTTTATTTCATAAATAAAGGTTTAAAAAGCTTTACGTAGATTATCAAATAATGATAATCTAAAATATCCTGCTTACACACGACCATTACATAATGGTTTACAATACAAATATGTTGCATCGAAATCAGTTTCTTGAATGCAGTTTTTACACAATATCATATAAACATGGACTCCAAATTTTGTCCTTATTTTAGTATGCAACAGCGGAAGCTCTTAGTATTCACCTGAGAATAAACATGCTTTAAACGTCAACAAAAATGTTGGTGAGTTATAGGTTTAACATATATATATCAAATCGTAACAATAGACCACAAGATTTCATATTTCAATACACATCCCATACATAGAGATAAAAATCATTCATATGGTGAACACCTGGTAACCGACATTAACAAGATGCATATATAAGAATATCCTCATCATTTCGGGACACCCTTCGGATATGATATAAATTTCGAAGTACTAAAGCATCCGGTACTTTGGATGGGGTTTGTTAGGCCCAATAGATCTATCTTTAGGATTCGCGTCAATTAGGGTGTCTGTTCCCTAATTCTTAGATTACCAAACTTAATAAAAAGGGGCATATTCGATTTCGATAATTCAACCATAGAATGTAGTTTCACGTACTTGTGTCTATTTTGTAAATCATTTATAAAACCTGCATGTATTCTCATCCCAAAAATATTAGATTTTAAAAGTGGGACTATAACTCACTTTCACATATTTTTAATTCGTCGGGAAGTAAGACTTGGCCACTGGTTGATTCACGAACCTATAACAATATATACATATATATCAAAGTATGTTCAAAATATATTTACAACACTTTTAATATATTTTGATGTTTTAAGTTTATTAAGTCAGCTGTCCTCGTTAGTAACCTACAACTAGTTGTCCACAGTTAGATGTACAGAAATAAATCGATAAATATTATCTTGAATCAATCCACGACCCAGTGTATACGTATCTCAGTATTGATCACAACTCAAACTATATATATTTTGGAATCAACCTCAACCCTGTATAGCTAACTCCAACATTCACATATAGAGTGTATATGGTTGTTCCGAAATATATATAGATGGGTAGACATGATAGGTTGAAACATTGTATACGTGTCTATGGTATCTCAAGATTACATAATATACAATACAAGTTGATTAAGTTATGGTTGGAATAGATTTGTTACCAATTTTCACGTAGCTAAAATGAGAAAAATTATCCAATCTTGTTTTACCCATAACTTCTTCATTTTAAATCCGTTTTGAGTGAATCAAATTGCTATGGTTTCATATTGAACTCTATTTTATGAATTTAAATAGAAAAAGTATAGGTTTATAGTCAGAAAAATAATTTACAAGTTGTTTTTGTAAAAGTAGTCATTTTAGTCGAAAGAACGACGTCTAGATGACCATTTTAGAAAACATACTTTCACTTTGAGTTTAACCATAATTTTTGGATATAGTTTCATGTTCATAATAAAAATCATTTTTACAGAATAAAAACTTTTAAATCAAAGTTTATCATAGTTTTTAATTAACTAACCCAAAACAGCCCGCGGTGTTACTACGACGGCGTAAATCCGGTTTTACGGTGTTTTTCGTGTTTCCAGGTTTTAAATCATTAAGTTAGCATATAATATAGATATAGAACATGTGTTTAGTTGATTTTAAAAGTCAAGTTAGAAGGATTAACTTTTATTTGCGAACAAGTTTAGAATTAACTAAACTATGTTCTAGTGATTACAAGTTTAAACCTTCGAATAAGATAGCTTTATATGTATGAATAGAATGATGTTATGAACATCATTACTACCTCAAGTTCCTTCGAAAAACCTACTAGAAATGAGAAAAATAGACCTAGCTTCAAAGGATCCTTGGATGGCTTGAAAGTTCTTGAAGCAGAATCATGACACGAAAACAATTTCAAGTAAGATTTCCACTCGAAATAAGATTGTTATAGTTATAGAAATTGAATTAAAGTTTGAATATGATTATTACCTTGTATTAGAAAGATAACCTACTGTAAGTAACAAAAGTTTCTTGATCTTGGATGATTACTTGGAATGGATTTAGAAAACTTGGAAGTAAACTTGCAATCTTGGAAGTATTCTTGATTTTATGAAACTAGAACTTTTGGAATTTATGAAGAACACTTAGAACTTGAAGATAGAACTTGAGAGAGATCAATTAGATGAAGAAAATTGAAGAATAAAAGTGGTTGTAGGTGTTTTTGGTCGTTGGTGTATGGATTAGATATAAAGGATATGTAATTTTGTTTTCATGTAAATAAGTCATGAATGATTACTCATATTTTTGTAATTTTATGAGATATTTTATGCTAGTTGCCAAATGATGGTTCCCACATGTGTTAGGTGACTCACATGGGCTACTAAGAGCTGATCATTGGAGTGTATATACCAATAGTACATACATCTAAAAGCTGTGTATTGTACGCGTACGAATAGGGGTGCATACGAGTAGAATTGTTGATGAAACTGAACGAGGATGTAATTGTAAGTATTTTTGTTAAGTAGAAGTATTTTGATAAGTTTCTTGAAGTCTTTCAAAAGTGTATGAATACATATTAAAACACTACATGTATATACATTTTAACTGAGTCATTAAGTCATCGTTAGTCGTTACATGTAAATGTTGTTTTGAAACCTTTAGGTTAACGATCTTGTTGAATGTTGTTAACCCATTATTTATTATAACAAATGAGATGTTAAATTGTTATATTATTATGATATTATGATATATAATATATCTTAGTATGATATATATACAGTTAAATGTCGTTACAACGATAATCGTTACATATATGTCTCGTTTCGAAATCATTAAGTTAGTAGTCTTATTTTTACATATGTATTTCATTGTTAATACACTTAATAATATATTTACTTATCATTTAACATAATTAACCAAGTGTATCAATATCTTAATATGATTCATATGTACCTAGTAAGACGTTGTTATAACGATAATCGTTATATATATCATTTTCGAGTTTCTTAAATTAATAGTCTCATTTTTATGTATATAACTCATTGTTAAAATACCTAATGAGATACATACTTATAATAAAATCATGTTAACTATATATATAACCATATATATGTCATCGTATAGTTTTTACAAGTTTTAACGTTCGTGAATCACCGGTCAACTTGGGTGGTCAATTGTCTATATGACACATATTTCAATTAATCAAGTCTTAACAAGTTTGATTGCTTAACATGTTGGAAACACTTAATCATGTAAATAACAATTTCATTTAATATATATATAAACATGGAAAAGTTCGGGTCACTACAGTACCTACCCGTTAAATAAATTTCGTCCCGAAATTTTAAGCAGTTGAAGGTGTTGACGTATCTTCTGGAAATAAATGCGGGTATATCTTCTTCATCTAATCTTCATGCTCCCAGGTGAACTCGGGTCCTCTACGAGCATTCCATCGAACCTTAACAATCGGTATCTTGTTTTGTTTAAGTCTCTTAACCTCACGATCCATTATTTCGACGGGTTCTTCAATGAATTGAAGTTTTTCATTGATTTGGATTTCGTCCAACGGAATAGTGAGATCTTCTTTAGCAAAACATTTCTTCAAATTTGAGACGTGGAAAGTGTTATGTACAGCCGCGAGTTGTTGAGGTAGCTCCAGTTGGTAAGCTACTGGTCCGACACGATCTATAATCTTGAATGGTCCAATGTACCTTGGATTTAGTTTCCCCCGTTTACCAAATCGAACAACGCCTTTCCAAGGTGAAACCTTAAGCATGACCATTTCTCCAATTTCAAACTCTATATCTTTTCTTTTACTGTCCGCGTAGCTCTTTTGTCGACTCTGGGCGGTTTTCAATCTTTGTTGAATTTGGATAATTTTCTCGGTAGTTTCTTGTATTATCTCCGGACCCGTAATCTGTCTATCCCCCACTTCACTCTAACAAATCGGAAACCTGCACTTTCTACCATAAGTGCTTCAAACGGCGCCATCTCAATGCTTGAATGGTAGCTGTTGTTGTAGGAAAATTCTGCTAACGGTAGATGTCGATCCCAACTGTTTCCGAAATCAATAACACAAGCTCGTAGCATGTCTTCAAGCGTTTGTATCGTCCTTTCGCTCTGTCCATCAGTTTGTGGATGATAGGCAGTACTCATATCTAGACGAGTTCCTAATGCTTGCTGTAATGTCTGCCAGAATCTTGAAATAAATCTGCCATCCCTATCAGAGATAATAGAGATTGGTATTCCATGTCTGGAGACGACTTCCTTCAAATACAGTCGTGCTAACTTCTCCATCTTGTCATCTTCTCTTATTGGCAGGAAGTGTGCTGATTTGGTGAGACGATCAACTATTACCCAAATAGTATCAAAACCACTTGCAGTCCTTGGTAATTTAGTAATGAAATCCATGGTAATGTTTTCCCATTTCCATTCCGGGATTTTAGGTTGTTGTAGTAGACCTGATGGTTTCTGATGTTCAGCTTTGACCTTAGAACACGTCAAAGATTCTCCTACATATTTAGCAATATCGGTTTTCATACCTGGCCACCAAAAATGTTTCTTAAGATCCTTGTACATCTTCCCCGTTCCAGGATGTATTGAGTATCTGGTTTTATGAGCTTCTCTAAGTACCATTTCTCTCATATCTCCAAATTTTGGTACCCAAATTCTTTCAGCCCTATACCGGGTTCCATCTTCCCGAATATTAAGATGCTTCTCCGATCCTTTGGGTATTTCATCCTTTAAATTTCCCTCTTTTAAAACTCCTTATTGCGCCTCCTTTATTTGAGTAGTAAGGTTAGTGTGAATCATTATATTCATAGATTTTACTCGAATGGGTTCTCTGTCCTTTCTGCTCAAGGCGTCGGCTACCACATTTGCCTTCCCCGGGTGGTAACGAATCTCAAAGTCGTAATCATTCAACAATTCAATCCACCTACGCTGCCTCATATTCAGTTGTTTCTGATTAAATATGTGTTGAAGACTTTTGTGGTCGGTATATATAATACTTTTGACCCCATATAAGTAGTGCCTCCAAGTCTTTAATGCAAAAACAACCGCGCCTAATTCCAAATCATGCGTCGTATAATTTTGCTCGTGAATCTTCAATTGTCTAGACGCATAAGCAATCACCTTCGTCTGTTGCATTAATACACAACTGAGACCTTGCTTTGATGCGTCACAATAAATCACAAAATCATCATTCCCTTCAGGCAATGACAATATAGGTGCCGTAGTTAGCTTTTTCTTCAATAATTGAAACGCCTTCTCTTGTTCATCCTTCCATTCAAATTTCTTCCCTTTATGCGTTAATGCAGTCAAGGGTTTTGCTATTTTGGAGAAATCTTGGATGAATCTTCTGTAGTAACCAGCCAATCCTAAAAATTGACGTATATGCTTCGGAGTTTTTGGGGTTTCCCACTTTTCAACGGTTTCGATCTTTGCCGGGTTCACCTGGATACCTTCTTTGTTCACTATGTGACCGAGGAATTGAACTTCTTCCAACCAAAATGCACACTTTGAAAACTTAGCGTACAGTTTTTCTTTCCTCAATACTTCTAGCACTTTTCTCAAATGTTCTTCGTGCTCTTGATCATTCTTTGAGTAAATAAGTATGTCATCGATGAAAACAATGATAAACTTGTCAAGATATGGCCCACACACTCGGTTCATAAGGTCCATGAACACAGCTGGTGTGTTAGTCAATCCAAATAGCATAACCATAAACTCGTAATGACCATAACGCGTCCTAAAAGCAGTTTTTGGAATATCATCCTCCTTTACTCGCATTTGATGATATCCAGAACGTAAATTGATCTTCGAATAAACCGACGAGCCTTGTAGTTGATCAAATAAGTCGTCAATTCTCGGCAGTGGATAACGGTTTTTGATGGTAAGTTTGTTCAACTCTCTGTAGTCAATACACAACCTAAATGTACCATCCTTCTTCTTGACAAACAAAACAGGAGCTCCCCATGGTGATGTGCTTGGTCGAATGAAACCACGTTCTAATAGTTCTTGCAGTTGGCTTTGCAGTTCTTTTATCTCGTTGGGTGTGAGTCTATAAGGAGCACGAGCTATTGGTGCAGCTCCTGGTACAAGATCTATTTGAAATTCAACAGATCGATGTGGAGGTAGTCCCGGTAATTCTTTCGGAAATACATCGGGAAATTCTTTTGCGACGGGAACATCATTGATGCTCTTTTCTTCAGTTTGTACTTTCTCGACGTGTGCTAGAACAGCATAGCAACCTTTTCTTATTAGTTTTTGTGCCTTCAAATTACTAATAAGATGTAGCTTCATGTTGCCCTTTTCTCCGTACACCATTAAGGGTTCTCCTTCTTCTCGTACAATGCAAATTGCATTTTTATAACATACGATCTCTGCTTTCACCTTCTTCAGCCAGTCCATGCCAACTATTACATCAAAACTCCCTAACTCTACTGGTATCAAATCAATCTTAAATATTTCGCTACCCAGTTTAATTTCTCGATTCCGGCATATATTATCTGCGGAAATTAATTTACCGTTTGCTAATTCGAGTAAAAATTTACTATCCAACGGCTTCAATGGACAACTTAATTTAGCACAAAAATCTCTACTCATATAGCTTCTATCCGCACCCGAATAAAATAAAACGTAAGCAGATTTATTGTCAATAAGAAATGTACCCGTAACAAGCTCCGGGTCTTCCTGTGCCTCTGCCGCATTAATATTGAAAACTCTTCCGCGGCCTTGTCCATTCGTGTTCTCCTGGTTCGGGCAATTTCTAATAATGTGGCCCGGTTTTCCACATTTATAACAAACTACATTGGCATAACTTGCTCCGACACTACTTGCTCCGCCATTACTCGTTCCGACACCATTTGTTCCTTTCGTTCTGTTAACCCCTGGTCCGTAGACCTCACACTTCGCCGCACTATGACCATTTCTTTTACAATTGTTGCAAAATTTGGTGCCGAACCCCGAGTGATACTTTTCACACCTTTGGCATAGCTGCTTCTGATTGTTGTTGTTGTTGTTGTTGTTGTGGTTGTTATTGTTGTTGGGATGATTGTTGTAGTTGCTGTTGTTGTTGTTGTTGTTGTTGTTGTTGTTGTTGGGCCGTTTTTTGTAGTTGCGATTGATGTTGCGATTATTGGGATAATTGTTGCGATTATTATTGTAATTGCTGTTGTTGTTGTATGGGTGATTCTTATCACCGTTTTCCTCTCACTTTCTTTTGACTTGCTTCACATTGGCCTCTTCAGCCGTCTGTTCTTTAATTCTTTCCTCAATCTGGTTCACTAGTTTGTGAGCCATTCTACATGCCTGTTGTATGGAGGCGGGCTCGTGTGAACTTATATCTTCTTGGATTCTTTCCGGTAATCCTTTCACAAACGCGTCGATCTTCTCTTCCTCATCTTCGAACGCTCCCGGACACAATAGGCACAATTCTGTGAATCGTCTTTCGTACTTGGTAATATCAAATCCTTGGGTTCGTAACCCTCTAAGTTCTGTCTTGAGCTTATTGACCTCAGTTCTGGGATGGTACTTCTCGTTCGTCAAGTGCTTGAATGCTGACCACGGTAGTGCGTACGCATCATCTTGTCCCACTTGCTCTAGATAGGTATTCCACCATGTTAACGCAGAACCTGTGAAGGTATGCGTAGCGTACTTCACTTTGTCCTCTTCAGTACACTTACTTATGGCAAACACCTATTCGACCTTCTCGGTCCACCGTTTCAATCCGATCGGTCCTTCGGTTCCATCAAATTCCAAAGGTTTGCAGGCAGTGAATTCTTTGTAGGTGCATCCTACACGATTTCCTGTACTGCTAGATCCAAGGTTATTGTTGGTATGTAGCGCAGCCTGTACTGCGGCTATGTTTGAAGCTAGAAAAGTACGGAATTCCTCTTCATTCATATTCACGGTGTGTCGAGTAGTCGGTGTCATTTCCTTCAAAATAGTCAAATGGAACAAGTTAATCATACAGAATATTAAGAGTAGTTAATAGTATTTCGTAGCATAATATGAACTCATTTCTAAAAGCTTTTTCTTCATATTAGCGTTTTATAAGTTTAAATTCGGGTAGTACCTACCCGTTAAGTTCATACTTAGTAGCTAATATACAATTCAACTACTACAATTCTATATGAAAAACTGATTGTAATAATATTTCGCGTTCAAACTTTTATACAATATTTTACAAACTTACAATACCGCTTATTTTACATAAAGCATGAAATATAGCACACAATAACTTTGATACAAGATAGTTGTGAAGATAATTCTAGCTAGTACACAAGTCGTTCAGCAAAAGCAATAAAGACACGTAATTCATACGTCCAGAAACAAGTCATGCATTCTGGTTTTACTAGTACTACTTCCCATCCTTGGTCTTGTGGAACATAACCGTTATGGCCGTTGATAAGACAGCGTGTTGTAACGTCGTCAAAGGGACGAGGGTTACGTAATGACCAACAGTCTCGTAATAACCTAAAAACCTCATTTCTTACCCCAATTACCGACTCCGTCACTTGTGGGAACGTTTTGTTTAATAGTTGTAGCCCGATGTTTTTTTTCTCACTTTGTTGAGAAGCGAACATTACTAACCCGTAAGCATAGCATGCTTCTTTATGTTGCATGTTAGCCGCTTTTTCTAAATCATGAAGTCCTATATTCGGATACATTGAGTCAAAATAATTTCTTAACCCGTTGCGTAAAATAGCATTTGGGTTCCCCGCAATATATGCGTCAAAGTAAACACATCGTAACTTATGGGTTTCCCAATGTGATATCCCCCATCTTTCAAACGAAAGTCTCTTATAAACCAAGACATTCTTGGAACATTCTTAGAATGTCTTACAAACTGATTTCGCCGTAAATAGTTGTGCCGAAGAATTCTGACCGACTCTAGACAAGATTTCATCAATCATGTCTCCGGGTAGGTCTCTTAAAATATTGGGTTGTCTATCCATTTTGTGTTTTTATACTGTAAAATAGACAAGAGTTAGATTCATAAAAAAAATATTTATTAATACAAGCAATTTTTACATATATCATAAAGCATAAGCACACTATATTACATATATTATACCACACGAATACAACTATCTTATTCCGACTCGCTCGTTTCTTCTTCTTCGGTTTTGGTTCGTTTTGCCAAGTTTCTAGGGATATATGATGTTCCCCTAATACGAGCTGTCGTTTTCCACAACAGATTAGAAAAACCTGGTGGTTTAGAGGTTCCCGGGTCATTGTTACAACTTAAGGGCTTCGGGGGTTGACGATACATATAAAGTTCATCGGGGTTGGAATTAGATTTCTCTATTTTTATGCCATTTTCCTTATTATTTTCTTTTGCCTTTTTAAATTCAGTTGGGGTAATTTCTATAACATCATCGAAATTCTCGTCGGAATCCGATTCATTGGAGAATTGGTAATCCTCCCAATATTTTGCTTCCTTGGCGGAAACACCATCGACCATAATTAACCTTGGTCGGTTGGTTGAGGATTTTCTTTTACTTAACCATTTTATTATTTCCCCCACCGGTTCTATTTCCTCCTCCGGTTCCTCCTCTTCCGGTTCTGATTCTTCTTCCGGTTCTGATTCTTCTTCCGGTTCTTCTTCGGGAACTTGTGAATCAGTCCAATATATATTCGACTCTTCGTTATTATTAGGTGAGTCAATGGGATTTGTGCTAGAGGTAGACATCTATCACACAATATCAAACATGTTAAGAGATTAATATATCACATAATATATACATGTTAATAATATATAGTTTCCAACAAAAATGTTAAGCAATCATTTTTAAAGAAAACACGGTCGAAGTCCAGACTCACTAATGCATCCTAACAAACTTGATAAGACACACTAATGCAAATTTTCTGGTTCTCTAATACCAACGCTCGGATACCAACTGAAATGTCCCGTTCTTATTGATTAATAACGTTCCATATTTATTGATTTCGTTGCGAGGTTTTGACCTCTATATGAGACGTTTTTCAAAGACTGCATTCATTTTTAAAACAAACCATAACCTTTATTTCATAAATAAAGGTTTAAAAAGCTTTACGTAGATTATCAAGTAATGATAATCTAAAATATCCTGTTTACACACGACCATTACATAATGGTTTACAATACAAATATGTTACATCGAAATCAGTTTCTTGAATGCAGTTTTTACACAATATCATATAAACATGGACTCCAAATCTTGTCCTTATTTCAGTATGCAACAGCGGAAGCTCTTAGTATTCACCTGAGAATAAACATGCTTTAAACGTCAACAAAAATGTTGGTGAGTTATAGGTTTAACCTATATATATCAAATCGTAACAATAGACCACAAGATTTCATATTTCAATACACATCCCATACATAGAGATAAAAATCATTCATATGGTGAACACCTGGTAACCGACAGTAACAAGATGCATATATAAGAATATCCCCATCATTCCGGGACACCCTTCGGATATGATATAAATTTCGAAGTACTAAAGCATCCGGTACTTTGGATGGGGTTTGTTAGGCCGAATAGATCTATCTTTAGGATTCGCGTCAATTAGGGTGTCTATTCCCTAATTCTTAGATTACCAGACTTAATAAAAAGGGGCATATTCGATTTCGATAATTCAACCATAGAATGTAGTTTCACGTTCTTGTGTCTATTTTGTAAATCATTTATAAAACCTGCATGTATTCTCATTCCAAAAATATTAGATTTTAAAAGTGGGACTATAACTCACTTTCACAGATTTTTACTTATTCGGGAAGTAAGACTTGGCCACTGGTTGATTCACGAACCTATAACAATATATACATATATATCAAAGTATGTTCAAAATATATTTACAACACTTTTAATATATTTTGATGTTTTAAGTTTATTAAGTCAGGTGTCCTCGTTAGTAACCTACAACTAGTTGTCCACAGTTAGATGTACAGAAATAAATCAATAAATATTATCTTGAAACATTCCATGACCCAGTGTATACGTATCTCAGTATTGATCACAACTCAAACTATATATATTTTGGAATCAACCTCAACCCTGTATAGCTAACTCCAACATTCACATATAGAGTGTCTATGGTTGTTCCGAAATATATATAGATGTGTCGACATGATAGGTCGAAACATTGTATACGTGTCTATGGTATCTCAAGATTACATAATATACAATACAAGTTGATTAAGTTATGGTTGGAATAGATTTGTTACCAATTTTCACGTAGCTAAAATGAGAAAAATTATCCAATCTTGTTTTACCCATAACTTCTTCATTTTAAATCCGTTTTGAGTGAATCAAATTGATATGGTTTCATATTGAACTCTATTTTATGAATATAAACAGAAAAAGTATAGGTTTATAGTCAGAAAAATAAGTTACAAGTCATTTTTGTAAAGGTAGTCATTTCAGTCGAAAGAACGACGTCTAGATGACCATTTTAGAAAACATACTTTCACTTTGAGTTTAACCATAATTTTTGGATATAGTTTCATGTTCATAATAAAAATCATTTTCCCAGAATAACAACTTTTAAATCAAAGTTTATCATAGTTTTTAATTAACTAACCCAAAACAGCCCGCGGTGTTACTACGACGGCGTAAATCCGATTTTACGGTGTTTTTCGTGTTTTCAGGTTTTAAATCATTAAGTTAGCATATCATATAGATATAGAACATGTGTTTAGTTGATTTTAAAAGTCAAGTTAGAAGGATTAACTTTTATTTGCGAACAAGTTTAGAATTAACTAAACTATGTTATAGTGATTACAAGTTTAAACCTTCGAATAAGATAGCTTTATATGTATGAATAGAATGATGTTATGAACATCATTACTACCTCAAGTTCCTTGGATAAACCTACTGGAAATGAGAAAAATAGATCTAGCTTCAAAGGATCCTTGGATGGCTTGAAAGTTCTTGAAGCAGAATCATGACACGAAAACAATTTCAAGTAAGATTTCCACTCGAAATAAGATTGTTATAGTTATAGAAATTGAATTAAAGTTTGAATATGATTATTACCTTGTATTAGAAAGATAACCTACTGTAAGTAACAAAGGTTTCTTGATCTTGGATGATTACTTGGAATGGATTTAGAAAACTTGGAAGTAAACTTGCAATCTTGGAAGTATTCTTGATTTTATGAAACTAGAACTTTTGGAATTTATGAAGAACACTTAGAACTTGAAGATAGAACTTGAGAGAGATCAATTAGATGAAGAAAATTGAAGAATGAAAGTGTTTGTAGGTGTTTTTGGTCATTGGTGTATGGATTAGATATAAAGGATATGTAATTTTGTTTTCATGTAAATAAGTCATGAATGATTACTCATATTTTTGTAATTTTATGAGATATTTTATGCTAGTTTCCAAATGATGGTTCCCACATGTGTTAGGTGACTCACATAGGCTGCTAAGAGCTGATCATTGGAGTGTATATACCAATAGTACATACATCTAAAAGCTGTGTATTGTACGAGTACGAATACAGGTGCATACGAGTAGAATTGTTGATGAAACTGAACGAGGATGTAATTGTAAGCATTTTTGTTAAGTAGAAGTATTTTGATAAGTGTCTTGAAGTCTTTAAAAAGTGTATGAATACATATTAAAACACTACATGTATATACATTTTAACTGAGTCGTTAAGTCATCGTTAGTCGTTACATGTAAATGTTGTTTTGAAACCTTTAGGTTAACGATCTTGTTGAATGTTGTTAACCCATTATTTATTATAACAAATGAGATGTTAAATTGTTATATTATCATGATATTATGATATATAATATATCTTAGTATGATATATATACAGTTAAATGTCGTTACAACGATAATCGTTACATATATGTCTCGTTTCGAAATCATTAAGTTAGTAGTCTTATTTTTACATATGTATTTCATTGTTAATACACTTAATAATATATTTACTTATCATTTAACATAATTAACCAAGTGTATCAATATCTTAATATGATTCATATGTACCTAGTAAGACGTTGTTATAACGATAATCGTTATATATATCGTTTTCGAGTTTCTTAAATTAATAGTCTCATTTTTATGTATATAACTCATTGTTAAAATACCTAATGAGATACATACTTATAATAAAATCATGTTAACTATATATATAACCATATATATGTCATCGTATAGTTTTTACAAGTTTTAACGTTCGTGAATCACCGGTCAACTTGGGTGGTCAATTGTCTATATGAAACCTATTTCAATTAATCAAGTCTTAACAAGTTTGATTGCTTAACATGTTGGAAACACTTAATCATGTAAATAACAATTTCATTTAATATATATATAAACATGGAAAAGTTCAGGTCACTACATATGTGTTGTCCGAGTTAGTGATATATATCGTTGCACACTAACGGTTTTATGAACGGATATGTGTTGTCCAAGTTAATGATATATGTCGTTGTACACTAACGGTTTTATGAACGGATATGTGTTATCCAAGTTAGTGATATATGTCGTTGTACACTAACGGTTTTATGAACGGATATGTGTTGTCCAAGTTAGTGATATATGTCATTGTACACTAACGATTTTTTTTAACGGATATGTGTTGTCGTTCCGCCAAGGGTTAGTGATATATGTCGTTGTACACTAACGGTTGTTATGAACACCGATGGGAAATTCGAGTACCATTCCTTTATACGATTGGTTAACCATATGGTTTGTGTATTGTGGTAGTGTAGCATATTATATTATGTCGTTTATATGCTATTGGATATGCTAGTTACGGTATTGGAGGTTATTAGCTTTATACTTGAGATGGTATGCTAATTATATTGCTAGCATGTATGCGGTATGTGAGTAAGTAGATTATATACGTATATGTATATAATTATTGCATTCACTAAGCTTTATGCTTACCCCTCTCGTTGTTTACCTTTTTACAGGTATTGTGATTGTGAAGCTAGCAAGTTGTTAGACTAGAAGCATAGGAGCACTTGGGTTCGATGGGGTAGCTTTCGGATATTTGGACGCGGTCTGAGGATTTGGTAGCCCCCGGAATTATGCTCTTGGTATCGGGTTGGGTTGTAGAGTCCTAACTCGTCTAAATGTATATTTGGGTCAAAATTACACCGTTTGGTTGTATGGGTTGTTAAAACCTTTTTGTAAACTCAAATAGATCAAAAGTTTCACCTGAAAGTTTTAATGAGAAAGGTGTCACCTGAAAGTTTAGTGTCGCCTGAAAGTTCACCTGAAAGTTTAGTGTCACCTGGAGGTCTAACGTCACGTGAAAGTTCACCTGGAATATATATATATATATATATATATATATATATATATATATATATATATATATATATATATATATATATATATATATGCTTCATTTTTGGTAAACGGTTTCGGGGTCGTTACAAGAAAGTCTTCTAAAGTATCGTCAAAAAATGAAGACGATCTTGATAACCGACGAAGATGAAGAAAACGAAGACACCGAACAACAAGACAAAGACGACGACACCACACAACTCGAGGAGCTTCGTTTTTTATTCGTATTTTTATATATTTTCTTTTATTTTTATTTATGTATTGTCTTTTATTTTTATTTATGTATTGTCTTTTTTTTTAATTATGTAATGTTTTTTATTTTTAATTTTGTAATGTTTTTTATTTTTAATTATGTATTGTTTTTTATTTTTAATAAAATGTTATTTGTATTTATTTATTGTATTTGAATAATAATTTTAAATTGGTTAAAGTTTGAAATAGAGTGTATGATTGTGAGTGTTTAGTGAGAGGAATGTGAAAGGAATGTTAAAGTGTTTGTGCTGATGTGGCAGTGAAAATGTCTGTTAAAGTTATGAACGACTGCATGTGGCTTAATCTTTTTTTTTTCTTTTTGGAAAAGCTAGATGTTATCATTCAACTCTAAAAAACAACAATACACAATCAATTCGCAAGAAGCGAAGTGACACATACACCATGTAGGAACTAGGGGGGGTGAATAGTTCCTAAACAAAAAAAAAATCGGTTTAGATGTTACACGGTCGAATTTAAGGTCGACCGTGGATTCAACCGTGCACGTTATGTTCAACAGCGATTTGGTTTTGTTTCAAATTCAAAACACTAGTTTTGACAAAATAGTACGCTTGTGTTTGTTACACTATATATGAAATAATGTAAAGTGCTCAAAGACAAAGATTTATAGTGGTTCGGGTGGATGTTAACTAATCCACATTAATCAACTCCTCGATTCACTAATCAGGAGTTAGTTTCACTAAGCATTTCTCCAAACCCGGTGGAGATCCGTTTACACCAAATGATCTCTAATAAGATACACCAACTTACTTAGATTAAACTTGTCTTCACCTTGGACAAGAATTAATTCCCAATGGAATTAATCATCTTCCTATATCCCTTTAAGGAAGAAGAATCAGTAAGTCAAGTGATGCTCTTATCACAGGATCAATTCTCCTAACTCAATCTCTCATAGTTCTTCAATAGGTCACACCAACCTTACTTAGATCAAACTTGTCTTCACCTTGAACAAGTATTAATTTCCAATAGAATTAATCAACTTCCTAGATCCCTTTAAGGAAGTTGAATCACTAAGTAAGATAGTGTTTCCTATCACAAGAACTATCTAACTTCCTTGATCCCCTATGGAAGTATCTCACAAAGTAAACTTAAAGATACAAATGATAAGCACAAAGTTTACATCATGATTCTACTAATTAAGTAGAATATCTCTTTCTCATTCTCATGATCTCTCAAATGATATATGGTTAAAGCTTAAGAGATCATCTTGATTTGTATGTGTAAGTATGTTGAAAAGAGGTGGTTTGCAAGTATTACCAAGTCTTAGCTTTTATAGATCAAAAAGCTCCTAGTGAAATATATCCGTTGGTAAGTTTTCTTCTTCATCTCTTTTGTCTTGTTTCTTCTTAATATTACATAAAACACGCAAGGTCACTAATCCATACTTTATCTTGTAAATGACCAAGTCAAACATAGCTTAAAGAATAGAATTAAAAGTTCAGTAACATACACGGTCAGAGGCATGGTCAACTGCATTGTCAGCCGCAGAACACCAAACTGAATTGCAACGCAGTTTTGTGAAAACAAGTTGCACGGTCGCCACCACGGTCAACCGCAGTACGACCGCAGTTTTCTCTGTTACCAATTTTGATCAAATAAAGTTTGACTAGTTCTCGACATCTATAATTCATGAAACCTTTTTCAACACGCTTATTATAGATGCCTTCTCCATACTCAATTGAGTTTTGGTCATAAAAACACTAATCGTGGTTAATTACGCCTAATGACATCTTAATGACAAATTAACCAAGATTATGCATAACACATAAGTGTTAATTAACAACTTGTGATCTTAATTCTTATCTAGACATCCTTAGTATGATCATCAAGTACCAACACACTTAAGCCAATGACAATAGAACAATAATTACTATTAAAGATGACTTAGTGATTAATTAAGGGAAATGCTTTCAAGTGTAACTAGTAAAGACTTGTAATCCTAAAATACACTTAGATACATTTAAGATGGTCACCAAGTCCCAACTAGAGATTGCTCTTCCCTTGTGCATGTGTTGGACATTAATGCGTGCTTACACATTAATCATGCAATATGTTATATTGCAAGTAAGCTTGCTAAAAGCTTAAATTAAAAGTTGTGCAAATATCTATATGATTGATCTTAGAGTAACTATCTCTTGCTGTGTGTGAGTCTTTCTTGCTACTTTCTAATATATTTAATACTCATAAATTTTTCAACTTGATTAACATGCTTGCTATGTACTTACTAGTTAGGATTCAAGTAACTAGTCTACTCCAACAAATTAAGTGTAAATTGGTTCACAATGAAATTATGATCAATTATTTACATGGTCTTGTCTAAGTAACAAATTGTGATTGCTTGTTCAAGTATGACTTAACTTTGATGTCTCTACATACTTAATAATTATCTTAGAAAGACATCATTCAATTAATCTACCTAAGCTTAAAATAAATATGACTTGTGATTAATTGAAACTAGGAAGTTAATGACATATTGACTAGTCTTTAGAATTGAACCAAATGCATTAAAGTGACTAACTAAGTCTTGACCAATCTGAGATTTCCCAAGATATCAATCAAGATACTTCTCCAAGAATGTTGGGTTTACCACTAATGGAGTGTTATATCACTTTCACACAATAAGACCAAATCTCACACACTTAATGCATATAGTACTTGCATAGGATGTTTAGTTTCTTTTGCAGGTGCTAGAAGGAGTAAAGGTGCCAAAATGTGGTGTTCAAATTTGAGTCAAACGGCTATACAACGGAAACCAATTTTGGACTGGAGCACGCACGGTCGAACCACGGTCGCCGTGCTTGCAACCGTGTGTCAACGGCTATTTTTTGAATCCTACTATAAAAGGCAATCATTTAAGAGCATTTGAAGTTGACCCTCTTGCATATTTCAAAAGCTTATTTCCAGAGATCACAATGGCTCTAATTACTACTCAAATGTATCAAGCAAGAGAAGATTCTATGATCATATAGATATAGAATTTGGTTGTTGTAAACTTACTAATCAAAAATCATTAATCTTGTGAGTTTACTTAGTGTAATGTATGTCCTAGTATTGTCTTAGGATTATCATTACAAAGTGTATAAGTCTTGTAACTTCAATTAGTAGAAGCATAGGCTAGCTTAGTGATCTACTTCCTTAAAGGGACTTAGGAAGTTGATTAATCTTATTTGGAGATTAATACTTGTCCAAGGTGAAGACAAGTTGATCTAGGTTGGAGTTGATTTTTCAAAGGGATAGAAAGATTAGGTTTGTTGTCTACCAAAGAAGTTGAAGACTTGTAAATCGGATCTCCACCGGGTTTGGAGAAAAGTGCTTAGTGAAGCAACAAATCCCGATTAGTGTAATCGGGGAGTGGATTAAGGTGGATTAGTTAACATCCACCCGAACCACTATAAATCCTTGTGTCTATGTTCTTTACATTACTTCATTCATCATTTTGAACATATACACTACACACATCAAGTTTGAGTTGAATTGGTTGATCATAGTTAATCGAATTTGGTGATCAATCGAAAAAGTGTTAAAAACGTATTAAGTAACTATTCAACCCCCCCCCCTCTAGTTACTTACAGATATTATAAAGCACACTTTGTCACACAAGTCATTTAAATAGATTGAGCATAACGTACATTCAATATTTCGACACATGTATTGGGGAGGAGAATCTCCTAATGGGACTTGGTGACCATCCTAAATATGTATAGGTACATTTTAGGATTAAAAAGATGTTTTGAAACACTTACGTGTTTTATCCTTAATCATAAGCTAAAGTGTCATTAAGGATGTCATTAGGCATGATTAATCAAGATTAGTGTCCTAGCTACCAAAACTCTTTTGAGTATGGAAGGGGCAACTATTCTAAGCATGTTGAAAAAGGTTTCGTGAATTATAGATGCCCGGAAGTAGTCAAACATTATTTGGTCAAACGGTTTTGGACAGAGCTTTCTGCGGTCAACCCACGGTTGACCGTGATGTCGATCGTGTACCTTGTTTTCATAAAACGGTGGTACAGTATACACATGGTCTGACCTGCGATCGACCGTGTACCAAACCGTGTGTACCTAATGTTTGGTTTGATCATTTGCAAGATTAAGTATGGATTAGTGAACTTGCGTGTTTTATGTCAAGATGTCGATCATCACGTTTGGCTATGTATGTGTCATCATCAAAACATATATCATTATTGGTTGAGATTAATATTATCATTTAGGCATAAACCAACATCAACCAACACCATACAACTACTGCAAAATATTCAAAGAAAAGAACAATTACTTATTACAATTCAAACTACATGGAAACCTCCTTAAAAAATCCATGCTTCGAACTATCTAACCGCACCACCTGGGTCTGCTTTCCAAAGATCATAGTCTCCATTTATCAACTTGTTCCTGGATGTTAACCAAAGATGAGATAACACCCGAAAAGATATCGCAACATCTTCCTTCCAAATTGATTGTCTTTGATCAATTGAGCCATGTATCAACTTGTTTCTCCATTTCCTGATTAGCCACAAAAGAACATACCTTGTTGCGATCTCCACCTTATTTGAGTTATCTGAACCCATATTATAATTTGCTGAACTAATTGCATTGTTAATGCCACTCGGAATAGGACTCGAACATCTCCACCAAGATAAGTAATTTCTCCATAAAGGGGTCACATATCTACAATTGATGAATAGAAGATCCAGGTCTTCCTTTTGTGATTCACGAAAAGGACATAAAGCCGAAGGCATGTCGACTCTGGTTTTTTCCAGATTCACACGAGTAGGTAATTTGTTCATTTGCAGCCTCCCAAACTCATATTTTGTAAACTAATCAATTATAATTTAAAATATTTGTTCGAATAATATTTTGTTACTGTATATAAATAAATGAATTATTATGTTTAAAATTTTAGGTCAAATTTCGGTCCTTGTTAAGGCGCCTATGTTACATAGTTTAAAGATATACAATAATTGTCTACAAAACAGTAAATAAAAATTCATTGTTATAATAATACTATAAAAGATTAAAAATAAATAAAACCGGTACAAATAATGAAAAGATGTATAATAATTGTCTACACAACAATAAAATGCATTGTTATAAAAAGACATTTAAAAGATAAATAGTAAATAAAACTAGTATTGATATAATAACAACAATTCATTATAACAAGAAAGTTGATGGGGTAAACTGAAAAATGGCAGTGTGAATGCAAGGTGGGGAACGACAAAATTTTTAGAGGGAAAGACATAAAATTTCACTTGTTTTAGTATATAAAAAATATAAATTATAGGGAAAATTATTTGAAAATTCATTAAACTTTCACCAAATTTCTATTGTATACATCATACTTTCAAAACTCCTATTGTATGCATACAACTTTTAAATATGTACTATTGTATCCATCCAACCTGTTATAGCAGGTAACCTTCCGTGTCATCTTTATTTCAGTTCTATAAATTTACAACATTGATCCCTCATGTTTTTAAATTCTAATTTCATTGGTCCCTAATGTTAGACAAAACATTTTCGTCTTCATCCATTTATCATCATCATTGTAAAACTAAGAACCCTAATTTGAAAAATTCATGATTTGAATCAAAATTATGAAAAACTTAACCTACAAATTCAAATTTAATCTAAATTAAATGTGGTCATTCAGACATTTGCTAAGATGCTAATGAATAAGTAAATTACATTTAAAGAACTATAATGCAACCAATGATCAAGAACTAAGCACATCAACATTAAAAATTTTGGCTTATAAAGATCTAAATCTGGAATCTAACCAAAAATAAAGAGTGGCATATGTTAAGATATAATAAATAATTAATAAAGCATTTGAATATACTACATTTACCTTATGTTGATATTCCAAAACTTCAGTAAGTTTATTTCCATTTTATCATTCCACTGCACTTTTCAATTCCTCTTTGTTGATTTCTTCTTCAATAATCCGCCCTTATTAGGCAATAATAGTTTCATATAATCATCATCTTCTTCATTTTCAACTACTTTCTTCATATTCATTACACTATTTTCTTGATTTCCATTCCCCATTAGCTTCGATTCCACCCCGGAATCATCCATTTACACTTAAAATGTATTATCCGCTTGTAATTTTATTAAAAATTATTGCTAAATGTTTAAAATTATTGTTAAATGTTTGAAATCATTGCTGCATTGGGGTAGAAACCTTAGATTCATAAGTGATTTAAAAATAAAAAATATTCATTTATACAATTAATTAAAGTATAAACCTTACATATGCAGGAATCTTCAAAACATTGGATCTATAAAATCATCGATTCAACATCATAGATTCATCTTTATCATCATTGTTTAGTCTTCAACATCATCGATTGATCTTCATCATCGGTGATTAATGTTCAACATCATCGGTTCATCTTCTCCGGTCATCTTCCTCTATTTTTCCACCACCATCACAGTCGCCGATCATGGCTTCTCCGAGAAGATGTGATTTTATTTCAAGTCATAAGATTTAGATCGTTGGATTTGTTTTGTTTGTTGAATGCGAACAATATGGTCTTTAAATTTAATTCAGATTTTAAGATTTCATCGAATGAAAATGGTGAGAAATATGGTCATTATTTTTTTATTGTTGCACTTGATTCACTTTTATTTTTATTTTAAGATCTTGTTTTTTACAAGTTTGATCAAGTTTGTTGAAAATTACAAACATTAGGACCAATGAAATTAGAATTTGCAAACATGAGGGACCAATGTTGTAAATTTCTAGAAGTGAAATTAAGGTGACCTGAAAGGTTACCTTCTATAAAAGGTTGGATGCATACAATAGCACATATTTAAAAGTTGAATGCATACACCAGGAGTTTTAAAAGTTGAATACATACAATATGAATTTAGTGAAAATTCAATGCATTTTCAAATAATTTTTCCTAAATAATAAGTTTCTCAGATCATTAATCTGTACACGAGTAGATCATTAAAATAAATATTATTACATATTTACACTCTTATGAGCGATCACTATTGTGACACCCCGCTTTCTTATCTCTGATTTCGCATTTGTGCGTGCCACGCACTTCTTCTGCGCACTGAGCAGATCTGATGATGGGTCTGATAAGTGAATATGAGGGATTTTAAGGGTAAAAGTGTAATTTAAGAATAAAACCGTATAAGCTGGGTATTGGGGTTAATTTTCAGTTCATTCTTCCATTTCATTTCCAGAAAACTTAGTGAGAGAGAGACAATTGCATCTTGGGTTTTTAGAGTGAGAAAGCTCATAAATTGGAAGAGATTGAAGGCTTTTGGGTGTGTATGAACTTTGGTAGTGATCATCCACTAACATAGAGTGTGTTGTAGTTGAATATAACTTCATTGCTCTAATTTATCAAATTGGTAAGAACCCTAACTGATGCTTTGTGATTTAATTTAGGGGGTTAAGGGTTTGGGTTGAAATTGGGGGTGTGTGTGTGACCCAAAAATTATGCCCAATCTAGGTGGTAATGTTTAAAAAGCTGAAAATTTGTTATGGGACTAGTAGAGTTAGGGTTCTTGAGTTAAATATGAGAAATTTAGTAAGTCGGGTATTACTATCATGCACATAGACCTCAATAAGTGAGTTTTGAGCAAATTTGTGTTAGGAGGATTGGGGGCATGATGAAGGTGGCGATATGGGCCACCTTCAATCACTAGGGGTTATGGATTGGCTTTCAAGAGTAGGAAAATTGTTGGTTTAATTGTGTCTATGGTTTGTTTGTTTAGGTGTGCTAAGCAGTTAAATTTTTTAGCTATTTGTCTCCAAGTATCATATACTTCAAAGTGAGTACCTAGTTGTAGGGTTGCTTTTGGGAAGCGGTTTCATATGGGCGGATTGCACCCCGTGCAATAGCCTATGCGAAGTCGTTGGGATTCCCAACGGTATCATTGAACTTATGTTGTATTTGATTACTTGCATTAAACGAGTTCAAAGGGTTGAACACAAATTAGCAAGGGGCTAACTTACATGGGATTGAAAATGTAATGGTTAAATTTCCTTTGTGATCTAACTTGGACCAAGTTCGGGTTGGTTGTTAATATTTGGAATCCGGATATCCTAAAGCGTGGTTGTGTAAGTTGTTAATGTGTGAATGTGTTTTATTAGTTTATTTGCGTTGTTGTTAACTAGTACTTACTAAGCCTTTTAGCTTTTTCTCTTAATTGTGTTGTGGGTGTAGGTTTAAGTGGTAGTAAAATACATAGGGAAGGGAAGCAATCAACTAAGAAATAAAGGAAGGAATTAGTAGTAAGTGGATTGATCTAAGGTCTTACTACCGTGATGTCTAAACCGCTTGAACGTCATCGCTCTTGTATTGTGTTTGTGAACTCATTTTGGGTGTCTTTATATTGTGTTAATGGTGGTGTAATGATTTTAAACTACTAATGTCATGTGTAACGGGTCATTAAAGACCCAAAGTGTGTCCGTTGTGATGTCTAATTTGGAACATGTGGATTTTGGATGTGAACAATGTTTTGTAGTAGTCCATCAATGATATGAATATTTTGTATACAAAATTATGTTGTTTGAGTTTGGTCAAAATACTAAAATTTAGTGCAGGTCTGAGCACATTTTACTGTGCGCCGCGCAAAAGGGTCGCGCACCGCGCCATATAGCGTGTTTTGAATACAAAGGCTAAATTAATTTTTGGAATTGGGCTACAGTGATGCTGCACGCTGCACAGATTTTGGGAGTGCCGCACAGTATAGCAGTGCTCAACAACAGTCAGCATATTTAAAATAAAAAAAAATTAAAATTTTCAGGTTTAAGGGCGTTTCAACTATCGTGACCTTCTTTATTATATTATCTTGTATGTTTCTGTGAGTTCAGAATGTGTTGGTCATGTTGTCACAATATTTAGAGTCCGCCCTTACAATAGTACTTCGGTATAAGCTTGACGAGGTGCTTACTTTTGACAACCTTAACTTTTCATTTCGGGTGTGTATGTGTTTATATACGGAATGTCACACGCCGTGAGCCCGAAACACCAATCCGGGTGTAGATTCACACAACTAATATCCGTACTTGTCATATTTTCTTTATATCAAACACGCAACTCTTAATTGGCGAATTTATTTTTAGACTCATGAATTTATATAATTCGGTAGTTGTATGAAATGATATGAATTTTTTTTATCATATTAAACCGTCAAATAAATTAGAATTTAAATTTAAATTTATATTCAAACAAAATATTTGACATATTCCTATAATTTTAATAATCATTCTCGATTCTTTTTTTACTAGCAAAAGGAATATTATTATTACCAACTCACTAACCAGGCGCTAGGGACGAATAATAAAAAATTACGACGACTTTAAAAGCCAATTGTCCCAACAGACATCACATTTTCAACTAATACACAACCATGAATAAGAAAAATTGCGAATAGAATCAAATAACAATCCTTCTTCATTCTTCATAGGAGCGAGATTCGAACACAACGTTGTTACGATATCTCCACACATGCCACATAAGCCGACATAATAATGAACATTTTTAATTCTGCTTTCGGATCTAGTCTGCCATGCTATAAATCAATCGAACCACTCATCCCATGGATTAAAATCATTCAAACTGTCTTCATCAACACACAACTTAATCTTTTGCCATAGTTCCCGAGTAAGAACACACCCGAATAACACATGGTCTAAAGATTCGATATCATGATTTGAGTTAACTTACTTAAATTTGTTAACAATTAGATAAATGATTAATATTTTAAGCGATACGCGTTTCAATATCATTTTATAATCATATCTTATATCTATATATAATCATATCTATATCTGTATATTATTTATGCTAAAAGTGTTACTGTTTACAAGAGTTAGGGTGCGTTTGGTTACCTCTTAATGGAATGGTTCAGCACTGAATGCTGAACCATTCAGTATTCAGTGCGTTTGTTTCTGACCTCTGAATGACATATGGTGCTGAATGGTTTAACATTCAGTGCTGAACCATTCAGAGTTAAAACACCCTCTTAACCATTAAGAGCCTAAATTTTATGTAATATTTTTCCTAAATCGTACCCAGCATACTATCAAATAAGTATATTGAAGTTTTCCTTAATGTTAAAAGATAATAAGTTGATTTAATCCGTTCATATTTTGTTATCCAAAATGATTATTAAACTCTGAATCATTCAGATTATGAACCATTCAGTGCTTAATCGTTCAGATTTATCAAACGCACTCTTAATCACTTGATCAGTAAATTTGCTTTCTCTACATTTTAACCACCTTTTGATGCTTGATGGTCCGAAGTTGTGCAAGACCCACTGTCGATCAATTGGCCTATATATGCTATCTAATTGAGATTTTTTAGTTTAAAAAGAAAATAAATAATAAAAGACAACAAAAATTATCACTGCCTATATATTATACTAGTTTTATGAGCCCGTGCGTTGCACGGCATTTGTAAAAATTAATAATCGATAACGTTAATATTGATACTTATCAAATGTATCTATACATTATAATACAATTACAATAAAAAAGATCTTTTCTTACATATAACATTAGTATTGAATATTAACACATAGATTATGAGCCCATTTGTTGGAATTATTTTAACTTCAATTGACAAATAATCGACAAAACACCAAACATTAGCCCCTAAAAAGTTTTCTTAAAACCGATCGTTAAGAATAATGATTTATGTACATCTGTAATTGTGTATAAATGTTTTTATTACAAATTAATTTCATTATGTCAAAATTTCAAACGAATCAGACATGCATTTAAATATCTATATGGATTATCAAATAACGATTTTAACTTCAATTGACAAACATGAGCCCGTGCGTTGCACGACATTTGTAAAAATTAGTAATCGATAACGTTAATATTGATACTTATAAAATGTATCTATACATTATAATACAAATACAATAAAAAATATTTTATTACAGATAACATTAGTATCGAATACTAACACAAAGATTATGAGCCCGTGTAACATCCTCAGATCGGGCCTAGACGGAAGATGGCTATTTTTCCCTTAGGCATAATGTGTGGTTAATTATGCTTTTATTTTAATAAAATGTTTGGTTTTATTTTATTATTTGGTTAAGACCAGTTTGTGACAAGGGTCACGGAACAGGTTCGTTTATTTAATTTGGACTCCGTTAGGGCAGTCAAATTAAATACGAAAGTTATTAGATAACTGGTAAATACCCGTGTGTGATGGAGTATGTTATTTAACCCACATATATAAGCTTGTGACCAACTCACTTCTTTTATTTTCTGGAAATTTCTCAAACACTCCGTACCTAAACTCACTCTCACACTTGAAACCCTTATTGTCTCAATCTTGTTTTTGGATTTGAAATGGTGTTACAAAGCTTGCTCTTACTGATTTCGTGATTATCTCAAGGTAACAATCAATGATTTCAGTCTCAAAATGATGGATTTGTGTGGTTTTAAGTTAGGTTTTTATCAAAGAGGGTTTTATGTCAAATTGGTTGATTTTAATGTTGTTTGATGTGTAAGATTTGTGGGTTTAAGTCTCTAAATGTTTTCCTAACATGTTGTGTGTGGATTTTGGGTCAAAAACATGTCTGGAAACGAGATTGAGCGATTTTGGTTTGGAAACCCGTCATTTCTGCTGCTGCTCGATGAACATAACCGTACGGTTGCAGCTTGCAACCGCACGGTTACATGGTGCAACCGTACGGGTGCATGTGCAACCGTACGGATGCAGTGGTGTTGGTGCAACCAGGCAGAAGTGTGCAACCGTACGAATGGATGATGCAACCGTACGGATGGACTTGCAACCGTACGGATACATGTGCAATCGTACGGATGCAGATCATATCAGTAGTTGTTGTTTAATTTAGCTGTTTCCTAGCCGTTATGCTGTCCGCATGACTTATGATTATCAGGATGTAAATTTTGATAATGCATAAGTATTAGGTGGACTTTTAGAGGCGCTTTTTGTGACTGATTTTCTGTACTGTGCTGTTTTGTGTTAACAGACAGAAACTAACTTGATTTGCCTTATGTTCAGGTGATAAGGATAAGGAAGCCGCTCAGTGATAGATTATCTGAGCTTATTGCTGGTATTAGGTAAGTGGGTATATCTCCGGATAGAGTATTAAGTAGCTGACATACTACTTGTTCAGACTCTTTATTATTATGTTTATGCCTTGTATGGTTGCCATGTGTAGTTAGATATTGTCATGCTAGTTAGGACGATTGCATGACTGAATATCTGTGATATTATGTGTGCACTGTTAGTTGGACACCAACCGAGGCGGCAAGGTTGGGAACCCACCGAGGCGGCAAGTTAGGGTTGATGTGAGGTCGACTGTGGTAGACTGGTCGGGTCATGGTGTTACTGATTGTTCAGTATAGTATAGAAGGACGCACGTGTTGCGTCTGGACGGTTATGCAGTGGAGTCAGTAAAGCGGACTATCGGTAGACTGTAGCTTGATCAACTAAGTCGTGTACTCGTACAAGCCGCCGATCCTCATATTGTCAGTTGTTATTGTATGCTAGTTCAGGACGTTAGCATATCTGTGGCCTCTGCATGTTCAGTTGCTTATGCTTGGTCTGTTAGATAGTATCCATTCACTTAGCAGTTGTGCTAATTCCCCCACATTTCCACCCTTGCAGGTTTAGGTACTGCTATTTAGGATGGGTGTTGCAACGGGTTTGAAGACATGTTTGACTATGTGATTAAATCTGATGTTTTCAATTTTAATGATGTTTTCACGTAACACCGATATTTTGGAATATTGTAATAATATTAACTAAGTTGATTTGTTAACTATAGTTTGTAAGTATTAACCAGGGTTATTTTAGTAACTAAATGTACTTCCGCTGTGATAAAAAAATCAGGGTATTACAACTTGGTATCAGAGCGTAGTTTACAAGCAAGTATGTGCGAGTATTTGTTCCTAAACCCTGAGTTAAGTCAAACATGTCCGTGGGGTGGGACTGAGTGAATGTAGGATTTGGTGCATGTTAGTGTTTAGTAAACTAACAATTATCCACCAAGCTTTTGTACGAGTGTTTTGTAGCACAGATGGCAAATGACAGGGATGCGAATGCTACAAACCCGATCCACCCCGGAACGTTCAGTGCTCCAGATGTGGAGGATGAGGCAGAGATTTACGAGTCTGATTATGTGTATGAGCTTGAAAGTAATCTTAAGGAAGCTCAGGAAAAGATTACTGTGCTTGAGTTAGCTAGACAGTCGGGTAATGAGGATACACCACCAGGTTTTGTCACTGCTCAGTCACAAACCATATCGCAAATACACCAGAACCAATACCAATACCCATTACAGAACCAATTCCATCAACATGTTATGCCACCACAGTTTAACTACCAATATCAAAATCCCATGATGATGAACCAAGTTCAGCCGCCCATATACCAATAACCATTTTCGCAACAGCAATTTCAACAACAATACCAACCACCAAAAAGATGCACCTTTAAACAATTCAGGGATTGTGGACCTTCTCCCTACTTAGGAAGTTCTGACCCAACCACAACTCTCAACTAGTTAAGCGAAGTTGAAAAGGCATTCGAGGCATGTTAGTGTGAGCCAGTATATAAGGTAAGTTATGCGAGTAGGTTGTTGAAAGACAGAGCTATGGTGTGGTGGGATTCTGTGATAGCAAGTGTTCCTCCAGAACAAGTTCAAATGATCACTTGGGAGCAGTTTTATGGTAAAGTATGTGAGCAGTACTGCAATGTGTTCGATATGAATAGAATTAAGATGGAATTCCTTGAAATGGGGATGACATCACAGATGTCAATTGATGAGGTGATTGAGAAGTACATGGACAAGTTAAGGTTTGTGCAACAATGAGTGCCTGATGAACAATCAAGAATCCAACATTTTGTGAATATGATCTTACCGGAATACAGGACGTTTGTGAGGTCAGCACCGACGTTATCTCAGGCTTTTGTGATGGCAAAGATGGTAGAAAGTGATGTTAGAGCAGCAAGGGGCATGAATATAGGGAATGTGGTACCGCGGGGTAGTCAGGCTGCCAGTCATTCTCAGTTA